>NC_136430.1:182752500-183177500 GCF_052849685.1 Lactuca virosa
TGCCATCTCTCTAACTCGAGTCTCGAAGTACTCCAAAATTTTAGTGGCTCACACTCAAATACCCCTATACACCATCACAGAACCTCACGGTGTACCCTCTCAACCACTGATCTCCTACTCTCGTCATCATACTCGGATACCACAATGCACCCTTCCAGAATCTCACGATATCTCAACTTCACCACTGATCTTCCTCGCGCACAACTCGTAATTTCGAAATACTCCAACTCTCAATTTGAAATACGGATGAATCGTCAATGACTCAAAACACGTTGACGGAAATACGAAGCTCCACCCTCTACTGATCACCACCCATACGAAACTACTCATACCGACTCTGAAATTGGTTGACGAATCAACTGCTGCCCTTCCTGGAGTATAGATCACAATCTAAATCTATACTTGCCAATCTCAGCTATTGCACCCTGAACATAGCGACCCAACCGTCTCGCACTCAACATTTGCAAACCCGAAAAATCCCTAGCCACAATAAATTCTCTAACCCAACGGCCACATGCTGTGGGTTCACTCATCCTTTTCAAGCACATACACATACTTCATCTCGCCTCATCCACCGATAACCCAAGTATCATGTGTCCACACCGTAGATCTCCATAACCATTTATCTAACTGAACTTGAATGGATCGCTGATCCACTCAATAGAATACCCCAGTTCTCCCCCACTCACAGTTCAAACCATCACCAATTTGCATACCAACAATCTACTCCATAGGTTGTTTCACCAGGTACATCATACTTGACTCTTGAAACATACCACACAATCACTCAATGATATTGCCGACGGAAACCAAGCAATCTCCAAATATCTCACAACTCTGAAAAAAATCTCGGAATCCCCCACAACGTGACTGTCTCTAGTCATCTCGAAGCCTTAGATCGACACACTACCGAATACCCCATTGTTTCAAATTAGATATGACTCTAGTGCACTATCACGCACCTCGTCTCCGATTCCTCGACCAGCCTACCATCACGGGAATCACCATAAAAGCAAGAGACCTCACTCTCTCGGTCGATACACAATGAAGACATCAAGGGCCACCACCCGGATATACTCCTCTTAGACACCTAAAACTGCCGCTAGAAGTATGCCTCCCTCAAAAGGCACATCCCTGATCCCTTCCATCATAGATCCACAAATGACTCTCTCATGGTATAAGAAATACCTCGCAACAAACATACTACCCAAAATACTCTGGTGAAAAGGTTGCAAACCTATGTAACCCCACGAGATTTACCTCCAAACTTTTAAACCAGAATCTCGTTATCTCTTTTTCTTCTCCCATGAAACGGGGCAGTGCAACACTTGTCACAGAAAGTGACGTCTCATCTATCGGTCGTTTACTCACTCAGACCACGACCCTCCCATAAGCGTCATTTCTACTCATCCCTGAATCTTGCGTCTCCAATTGACATCTCACCGATAATATCACTCGGAGACTATCTCGATCTCCCTCTCAAGGTATGCTCCATTGAAACTTGCTCGACATGGCCCTCTGGCCCCACACTCTATCATGTCTGATATCAGACCGCTCAATCACAACAGGATAACTAGTAAAACCAGAAGTTATAACCTCCATGCATCATGGTACTCGAACCATGAGCTCACCTCTCAATCTGCTATGAATCATGGTACTTGAACCATGTGATCACCTCTCAATCTGCTACGAATCATGGTACTCGAACCATGTGATCACCTCTCAATCTACTATGAATCATGGTACTCAAACCATGTGATCACCCCTCAATCTGCTACGAATCATGGTACTCGAACCATTTCATCACCTCTGAATCTTCTACTTAGAACCTCTGGAATTATCCCTGTATCGAGTATGGGTCCTATTCTTTCAATAGTACGGGCCCATACTACCTTCCACATCTACCTATACTTTCCTCACGGATCATCCCAAATTTCCTAAGTAGCTGCTCAACCTTCTCGATCACCAATCCAGTTAAACCTAGTCGCTCCCCAGCGAATATTCTCCTCCATTAGCATACTCACCTGACTAAGGTCACCCCTAGGCTCTTCCTAGGTTCTCTCACTTCTCTACCATCAGCTGCTGAGGAACTCCTCCTGATGTCAACCAACTACCTCATGAGTATCGTTATATTCGCTTAGTAGTTGACTCCCATCATCAAGAGTTCCACAAAGCATGAACCAAGCAACATTCGGGCATCGAATAATCTCCACCAACACGTAAAACCACTCTAGGTTACAACTCCACTTTCTCTACACACACTCAATGGGTATCACCGAACTCAAGCAACCCTACCCCTCGTGGGTATCTAACTACTCTCTTAGTAGGCTCCTCCAATGCTCATCTAGGTATCTCTCCTAGATTACTCCTCTACTCAAAGTCCTCTCTAAAAGATTCTTGCTGGATACTCTTACTCCGCACATACTCAAAGCACATCTCAGATAGCAACATTCCTAGGCTAAGGCATCATAAATCAGGCAACACTAGCCGTAAAATATGGAATACCTAGCCTATCCTCTAGCATGCATCACTAATATCTCAATAATGACTCATAACACAAATAAGCAAGGGTATTTTGGGAAATCACCGTTCGGGATCTCGATGATTGTACACACTGCTCTTTCTCGTTTTTCTCTTAGAAACTCTTGCTTATTTTAGAAAAAATCATTTCTTTTGAATTTTTTTTTCTCAAATCCTCAGTTTGAGTCCAGATATAGCCGAAGGGGCATCCGAATCCCTCAAACCAAGGCTCTGATAACAACTTTTAACACCATAATTTTTCAAACAAAATTTTCATTTTAAAATCGTATAATTCCCATAACACATTTCAAAAAAATCTCATTAGTTTAATTTACAAAAGCACCACTCCATAATTATTTGATTAATACTCCAGGATCCTCAAAATAACTCTTTCTCTGGTGTGTACAATCAAACCGGTGCCTCATCGCGATCCTGAGAAAACCTTAAACATATATCACATAACACTCTAAGCACGAAGCTTAGTGAGTTCCCCGAAATACCAGATACACTCATTTGCCAGTTGAGGCTATAAATCTGTAAGACCCTCCGGTCAATGTGTCTAAGTGGGACCTTCCAGTCCTACTGCTCTGATGGACCCTCCGGTCCTAACTCTGTGGACCCTCCGGTCCTAACTCTGTAAGATCAGAATATAACATATATATCATATAGACAAAATGCATAATATCACATAACTCAAGTAAGCATATAAGACCCTCCGGTCACACAAAGTTTACCACTCTAGGTAAAGTATATTGAGAAGACTCACCTCATAAGCAACAAGCGAAATGACCTCGTACACGAATCCCGAACTAGCCTCCGCCTAACACATATGATAAATATCTCTAATTAATACTCTTTTCACGACTCTAATAACCGAAGGCTATTCTTACTCTCTCTCTAACTCTGTAGTGGATAAAAGACCATTTTACCCCTCCATGGTCTCCATTACTCGTGCCTGACCAAACCCTAAAGTCAGCAGAGGTCCAACTCGAGTCAACAGTCCTTGTTTAACCTAACTCACCGAGTGCACTCAACAGTCCTCAGAAGTCTCATGAAGGTCCATCTTAGCTCGTCGAGTTGACCCCCAACTCGCCGAGTTATCGCATGATCAAGCTCACCGGGACAAACCCTCACCGACTCGTCGAGTCGACTCATTAACTCGGCGAGTCCATTGAAACTCAATCCTCATTCAGACGATTCTAAAACAGATCCACCACTCCAAACACTAGATATACCATCTTAAGACCCAGTTGTCATGTAAAGCTTTGATCTTTACGTTCACGCATGGTAATTTTGCTCCAACATACCAAAACATGCTCTCTCAAGGTGTGAAGCACAAAAACCCTCATGTCGATGAATAAAGCTGGGACCATTGGACTCTAGGGACCTCCCAAGGTCCAGATCTGAGGTTTAAACCCCTAGATAACTCTATATGCTCGAGGTCCCAACAAAAGGTGGAAGAAACCCAAATCTTCCATAGTTATGAGATCTAGGCAAATAAATGAGAAATGTGCAAGCTTTTTCCTCCCACTAAAGCCCTTACATGAAGATACACCAGATCCAACCGATTCTCTTGCTTCCTTGTTGGATAATCTATTCTTCTCCTCAATAGATTCACTAGGTTACTCCAAGTTTAGCTTCTAAGACTCCTATAGCTCACTACACATGTTTAGGGTTTTTTCACAGGAAGGTTAGGCAACTGGTAAGGAAGAAATGGGGGCACAAGTTCGCTTATATAGGCCCCAACCCCAGGAAATTAGGGTTTCTCTACCTAGCAGCTACTCGGCGAGTCTTGTCTCCGACTTGTCGAGTCCATTCATTAATTCACTCGGACAACTCGACTCTACTCGACGAGTTGGACTCACAACTCGTCGATTCACTCTATTAATCTCAAAATTTATAACACAATAATATACCCGAAAGTCTAGATGTTACACTTACTCTTGAAGTTGAAGCTTCCTATGCCTTCCCGCCTCATCAATGTTGAAGTTGCATTGCTTGACTGCCCAAAATGCACGGTGCTCCTATTCCATAAGAAGATGACATGGTTTTCCAAAAACCATCCTAAATGGAGACATTCCTATCGTGGTTTTGTAAGCGGTCCGATATGCCCACAAGGCATCATCAAGCCTCAAACTCCAATCCTTTCTTGGAGGATTCACTGTTTTCTCAAGAATAAACTTCACTTCACGATTTGAAACCTCCGCTTGACCATTCGTTTGAGGGTGGTAGGCGGTAGAGACACGGTGGGTCACGTTGTACTTTTTTTATCAAAGCCTCCATGATATTGTTGCAAAAATGCATCCCTCTATCACTAATCAAAGCCCTAGGCACACTAAATCTCACAAAAATATTAGACTTTAAAAACTCGATAACCGTTTTGGCATCATCCGATCTTGTGGCTTTGGCTTCAACCCCTTTAGAGACATAGTCAACTGCAAGCAAAATATAAATGTTGCCAAATAAGACGGGAAATGTGCCCATAAAATCAATCCCCCATACGTCAAATACTTCACAAACAAGGATTTGATTTTGGGGCATTTGATTTTTCTGTGAAATGTTCCACTTCCTTTGGCATCGTTCACAACTTTTACATTTACAAATAACAATCATGTGACATGGTTGGCCAAAATAGTCCACACTCAAGAACTTTTCTCAAGGTTTGGTTAGGTCCGAAGTGTCCCCCACAAGCAAATTCATGATGAAATTGCAAAATGGATTGATGCTCTTGTTGGGGCATACATCGCCTACTGATTTGATCGGGACAATGTTTCCACAAATAAGGTTCATCCAACACATAATATTTTGCATCACTTTTCAATTTGTTTGTTTGAGCACGTGTGAATGTGTCGGGACACCTTTCTGTGACCAAAAGTTAACAATATCGGCATACTAAGGAATAGATTAAGTAAGGGAAAAGAGATGCTCATCCGGAAACTCGTCCCGCAACGGGAGAGGAGCTTCATTTGAAATGATCCGGCTTAGATGGTCGACAACTAGATTCTCACATCCACTCTTGTCCCAAATTTCCAAATCAAATTCTTGCAATAATAAGATCCACCAGATGAGTCTTAGCTTCGCATCTTTCTTTGTCATCAAGTACTTGACAGCCGCGTGATCCGAATACACTATGACCTTGGTACCAAGTAGGTATTGTCTAAACTTCTCCAAAGCGACCAGTATGGCCAAAAGATCCTTCTCCGTAGTGGAGTAGTTGCTTTGAGCATTGTCTAGTGTCCTCTATGCATAGTATATTACATGGGAAGCTTTTCCATTCTTTTGACCCAAAACGTCGCCTATAGCATAGTTGCTTGCATCACACATGATCTCAAAAGGGAGATCCCAACTTGGTGCTTGCATGATAGGAGTGGATGTAAGCAACTCTTTGATCTTGTCGAAAGCTTCTTTGCATGCCTCATTGAACTCGAAATCAACATCCTTTTGCAAGAGTTGGCACATTGGTCTTGTTATCTTTGAAAATTCCTTAATGAATCTTCGATAGAAACCTGCATGGCCCAAAAAAGAACGAACTTCCCGAACACAAGTCGGGTAAGGTAAGCTTTGAATAACATCTATTTTAGCCTTATCTACCTCAATTCCTTTCTTTGACACAACGTAACCCAAAATGCGACCTTGACTCACCATAAAATGACATTTTTCAAAGTTTAAAACCAAATTTTTTTCAATGCATCTTTTCAAAATTTTGGTGAGATTGGTCAAACATTCTTGAAAGGAGTTTCCATATACTGTAATGTCACACACCCAAACCGGAATGACGGAAACGTTCGGGGGCGGAGGATGTCATGTCAAGTATCACAACACATGCATTATAGTTATCAAAGTACAAACAACCATTGCATTAATAATGTATAAGTTTTTTCATAGGTGTTAAACCTTTAACAATTGACATCACAACTAGATAAAGTAAAAGACAAGAAATGCAGCACGGTACTAGGATGTGTTCTCAAAAGCTTCGGGAGTGTACTTGTCTACTGGATTCCTAAGAATACAAATTATTTTGAAATAGAGGATCATCATTTATTGATGGTGAGTTCATAAGTAATTAATTGTGGTTCTTTTAGTTTTAAGAAAATGACTGAGTTTGCTCTATAAAGTTCTATACTTTCTGCTTTACAACTGAAAAGTAGTTTTACTCCATAAAACCGTTATGTTTAAGTGTTATTGTACTTATAACCTAGTTTGACAAAATTTTAATTCTCCATAAAATTATAAAAAAAGAATGTTTTCCGTTTCGTTTGTGAAAAGTAGTTTTAATCCCATAAAAACGTTTCGATTTGATTGTGAAAAATGATTAAAGCAGTAGTATTTATTAGGCATGATCTACTGGTGAAATAACAACCCTGTAATTAACTTTATTAATTAGGGTTAAAATGTGATAAGGTTGTAACCATGCTAATGGAAAAGAATAAACACGACGACCTTCTGGCGTCGAAATTGAATATGTGACATTTGTCACCCGTAGACCGTTAGGTCCCACAGTAGCTAGCAGTGAGGTGTGGAATTGTCATTCCCGTATAGATCTATACACACAATGCCTGCTCTCCCTCCAGGAGACTCTGGTTACAAAATACGACCTAACAAGTATATTGCTATGCCGTGAGGTAGTGGCTCACATATCTGATTATCTGGTTTAAGTAAAGATCGAATTATATCCTTTTCTTGACAAAGTAGTTTTGACCTTCTGTACTTATCTAGTAATAATAGATTTCTCGTTTGTTTTATAAATTATACCTATTATAATTTATATGTTTTATCTGGTTAGCATGATCTCTCATTAAAGTACCCCTTTGCTCGACTTGATGCAAAGGTGACAATGTTGGATTAAGGTAACTTTTATGTTCCTATATCTATAATATATATAATTAAGAAGGAAACAACCTTCGGAAAAATTACTCCACCTTAAGCCCACATCCAAACAAGGAAAAGGAAATAAAGCAATTCATAAGTCCTAAGCCCTTTTAAGTCATATTTATATACCTATACATATATAAACATGATTTCTGACAATATAAGTTTAAAGAATTTATAAGACATTTAAATGAGTTTAACAGTATTTAAAACCGAGTTAAGCATGTATCTTCAAATATGGGTTTTAATATTCATGTATACATTTAACAAGTATAACTATGATTTAGCCGACTATCAGACTTGTGATCCTCCCCTAAGCCCACAACAAAACAAGGAACATGATTCAAGGTATCTAGCATCAGTCCTATGCCCGTTAAAGCATACTTACACATAAACATGTAAATAAATATGATTTTGATAATAAACAACAACCTAAAACCCTTTAAAATAGTTTTTGAATTGATTTTAATAGCTTATTAAAGCATAAGAATTCCTTTTTGTGTGATTGCTATCACAGGTTAAATATTAACACAATTGAATGATGTTCAACTTGTATTCCCCCGCCCCCCTAAAAGCATTTAAAACCATTTAGAAAGGTAGTGTAACGCCCCATTTTCTGGTATGTGATTTAATCAAGTAGTTTTGATTTTTTTAAGAGGTACTCAACGAGTCAGTAGCCCGACTCGTCGAGTAGAGTCGGGGTTGCACGCGATTTAAGTTGGCAACTTGACGAGTCCATACTCCGGACTCGGCGAGTCTGCCAGTCTGGATGAAACCCTAATTTCAAGGGCTTGCACCCTATTTAAACACTTTATGCGCCTCAAGACCAGCCTCCCTCACCCATAAAGAGTCCCTTACGAAACCCTAGCCGTCCTTAAGCATTTTTTGAGCATTTTCTCACTTGTGAAGGTTTTGGTGCATTTTCGAGATTTAGGGGAAGAAGAGAGGAGAGAAGTATTCAAAGGAAGCAAGTAGATCCGGATTCCTGGTTGTATTTCAGTCCTCTTTGAGGTATCAAGCTCGAATCTTTGCTTCTTATCAATTAGATCTCTTGAGAAGTTTACTTTTGTGGATTGTGAGCCCTTTCTAGACTTTAAGGTCGAATTAAGTGTTAATATGATGAATGGACTTCAGATCTAAGCTTTCCAGAGCCTATTAAGCTCAAGGTTGCCACCTTTATTGAGCCAAGTTTCCATTCTAAGCTTAGATCCCTTCCTTTGGCTTGTTTTGGGCTTTTTAGCTTCATTTTAGCATGCATGCACGTAAAGTGAGAAACTTTACGTGAAAAACCAGCCCTATGAGCCCAGATCTATGAATGGAATGCACTGGATTCGAGCAGAATCGACTATTTGGTAATGACATGATTGGGACTCGGCGAGTCGTTCTTCAGATTCGACGAGTCGGGTCGCGAGTCCCCGAGATTTCCCTTTTGAGAGTTTGCGAGTGGAATCAGTGAGTGGGAAATTGGACTCAGTGAGTTGAAACGTAGATCTAGTAATGGAGGGACTCGGCGAGTCTGTGCCCTGACTCGGCGAGTCCAAGGCAATCTTCTCGCCATAAGAACAGACTCGACGAGTTGTTCATACAACTCGGCGAGTCAGTTGAGGATGGACTGGTTATTAGCATCGAATTGGAACTCGTTGAGCCTATGCTAAACTCGACGAGTAGTAGCGGGCAGAGAATTAGATATGAGAACAAGGACTCAACGAATTGGCGGCCCAACTCGGCGAGTCCGGTCAACTAGAAAGTTGAGTTTCACCAGGAAGTTGACTTTGACCAGGAAGTTGACTTGGACCAGGGGTAAAATAGTCATTTTACCCTGAGATTAGTTATCAGTATATGATTTAGTGTTTATGGGATTTGTAGCCGGGGAGTTCCGGAGCAGCAGTCAGACAGTTCCATATTTAGCACCTCAGCAGCCAGATGCGGGTCAGGGATGAGGATGTACAGAAGACTGCTTTTAGGACCCGCTATGGTCATTATGAGTTTGTGGTGATGCCGTTCGGGCTCACCAATGCTCCAGCCGCGTTCATGGATCTCATGAACCGCGTATGAAGACCGATGCTGGATCGGTCTGTGATAGTGTTCATTGATGACATCTTGGTTTATTCCAAGACTCAGGATCAGCATGAGGAGCACCTGAGAGAGGTGTTAGAGACGCTGAGGAGGGAGAGACTTTACGAGAAGTTCTCCAAGTGCGAGTTCTGGTTGCGCGAGGTGCAGTTCCTAGGTCACCTCGTCAACCAGAAGGGTATACTAGTAGATCCGGCCAAGATAGAGGCTGTGATGCAGTGGGAGGTCCCGAGGTCTCCAACTGAGATTCAGAGCTTCCTAGGACTGGCAGGGTATTACAGGAGATTCATCCAGGATTTCTCCAAGATAACAATTCCTCTCACCCGACTGACCAAGAAGTCGGTGGTGTTTCGTTGGGGGCCTAAGCAGCAGGCATCATTTGATTCCCTTAGACAGAGATTGTGTGAGGCGCCAATCCCTACCCTGCCAGAGGGAGTACAGGATTTTGTAGTTTACTGTGATGCTTCGATCACAGGTATGGGAGCAGTGTTGATGCAGCGAGGGCATGTGATAGCTTATGCCTCTAGACAGTTGAAGCCTCACGAGGCTAACTATCTGACGCACGATTTAGAGCTGGGGGCAGTGGTGTTTGCCCTCAAGATTTGGAGACATTACCTCTATGGGGTCCGCTGTATCATTTACACGGATCACAAGAGTTTGAGGTACCTCATGGATCAGCCGAATCTGAACATGAGGCAGCGCCGATGGTTGGACGTGGTAAAGGATTACGACTGTGAGATTCTTTATCATCCGGGCAAGGCCAACGTAGTGGCCGACGCCTTGAGCCGCAAGGCGGTAGCAGCCCCGATCAGGGATGTATGTCTGAGGATGACAGTGATTACTCCATTGTTGGAGCAGATAAGAGAGGCACATGTTGAGGGCCTGGAGGAGGAGAGGCAGAAGTGTGAGAGGATTGTGGGCCGAGTAGCTTCCTTTGACTATGACAGTCGAGGATTGTTGACCCTTCATGGGAGAGTATGGGTACCATACTGGGGAGGAGTACGACAGGTACTGATGGATGAGGCCCACAAGTCCCGGTTCTCCATCCATCCAGGGGCGACGAAGATGTATAGAGATCTTCGACCCGATTATTGGTGGCCCTGCATGAAGCGGGACGTAGCCTGGTACGTAGAGAGATGCCTGACCTGTAGGAAGGTCAAGGCAGAATACTAGAGACCCCACGACAAGATGCAGTCGTTAGACATTCCTGTGTGGAAATGGGAGGATATCACTATGGATTTCATCACTAAGCTTCCCAGGACCGCACGTGGAGTTGACTCGATTTGGGTCATAGTGAATCGGCTGACCAAGAGCACGCATTTCATACCGATTCAGGAGAGCATATCGGCCGAGAAACTAGCCAATATTTATGTGTGCGAGGTAGTGGCACGACATGGGGTGCCTGTATCAGTAGTATCAGACCGAGATGTCCGTTTTACTTCCCGGTTTTGGAAGCGGTTTCATGATGAGATGGGGACTCGTCTTCATTTTAGCACCGCTTTCCACCCCAGACGGACGGGCAGAGCGAGAGGATGATTCAGACTCTCGAAGACATGCTTCGGGCATGTGTCCTAGATTTTGGTGGCAGTTGGGATACGTATCTTCCATTAGCGGAATTTTCGTATAACAACAGTTACCACGCTAGTATTGACCGCCCTCCTTTCGAGATGCTCTACGGGAGAAAGTAGAGGACCCCGATTTGTTGGGGAGAGGTCGGTCAGTGAGTCATCGGGAGTACCGAGGTGGTGCTCAAGACCACAGAGTTGATCCAGCAGGTCCGTAGCAGATTGCAGACTGTGCAGAGTCGGTAGAAGAGTTACGCCCACAAGAGGCGTTCGGACTTGGAGTTTCAGGTGGGGGATATGGTCCTCCTGAAGGTATTACCCTGGAAGGGTGTTATCAGGTTCCGGAAGAGGAGCAAGTTGGGCCCCAAGTTTATTGGTCCTTTTAGGGTTTTGGCCCGAGTGGGTCGGGTTGCTTATCAGTTGGACCTTCCAACAGAGCTTAGCCAGATCCACAACACTTTCCATGTTTCTCAGTTGAGGAAGTGTTTGGTGGACGAGTCAGCAGTTGTACCCTTGGAGGATATTCAGGTTGATAGCAGCCTGAATCATATTGAGAGACCAGTTGTGATCTTGGATCTGAAGACGAAGACATTGAGGAACAAGGTGGTTCAGTTAGTGAAGGTGTAGTGGCAGCACCGAAAGGGTTCAGAGTGGACGTGGGAGGCCGAGGAGGAGATGAGGGAGCATTATCCAGAGTTATTCTCAGACACTTTATGCGCCTCAAGACCAGCCTCCCTCACCCACAAAGAGTCCCTTACGAAACCCTAGCCGTCCTTAAGCATTTTTTTGAGCATTTTCTCACTTTTGAAGGTTTTGGTGCATTTTGGAGATTTAGGGGAAGAAGAGAGGAGAGAAGTATTCAAAGGAAGCAAGTAGATCCGGATTCCTGGTTGCATTTCAGTCCTCTTTGAGGTATCAAGCTCGAATCTTTGCTTATTATCAATTAGATCTCTTGAGAAGTTTACTTTTGTGGATTGTGAGCCCTTTCTAGACTTTAAGGTCGAATTAAGTGTTAATATGATGAATGGACTTCAGATCTAAGCTTTCTAGAGCCTATTAAGCTCAAGGTTGCCACCTTTATTGAGCCAAGTTTCCATTCTAAGCTTAGATCCCTTCCTTTGGCTTGTTTTGGGCTTTTTAGCTTCATTTTAGCATGCATGCACGTAAAGTGAGAAACTTTACGTGAAAAACCAGCCCTAGGAGCCCAGATCTATGAATGGAATGCACTGGATTCGAGCAGAATCGACTATTTGGTAATGACATGCTTGGGACTCGACGAGTCGTTCTTCAGACTCGACGAGTCGGGTCGCGAGTCCCCGAGATTTCCCCTTTGAGAGTTTGCGAGTGGAATCAGTGAGTGGGAAATTGGATTCAGTGAGTTGAAACGTAGATCTAGTAATGGAGGGACTCGGCGAGTCTGCGCCCTGACTCGGCGAGTCCAAGGAAATCTTCTTGCCTTAAGAACAGACTCGACGAGTTGTTCATACAACTCGGCGAGTCAGTTGAAGATGGACTTGTTATTAGCATCGAAGTGGAACTCGTCGAGCCTATGCTAAACTCGACGAGTAGTAGCGGGCAGAGAATTAGATATGAGAACGGGGGCTCGACGAGTTGGCGGCCCAACTCGGCGAGTCCGGTCAACTGGAAAGTTGACTTTGACCAGGAAGTTGACTTGGACCAGGGGTAAAATAGTCATTTTACCCTGAGATTAGTTATCAGTATCTGATTTAGTGTTTATGGGATTTGTAGCCGGGGAGTTCCGGAGCAGCAGTAAGACAGTTCCAAATTTAGCACCTCTGCAGCCAGCGTTACGAGGTGAGTTTCCTTCCAGTAGGGACGGGTCTACGGCCACAATGCCGACCCATTTAGTTAGCAGTAGTTCCGGATTTCGGTCCGATGCAGTAGTTCAGTGTGCTTGATGTCTTTGTGATTCAAGTATGTCTTTGTGTTATGTGTTCCGGACTTCGGTCCGATGCAGTATGCAGTATATGTGTTTATACTAGTAGTTATGATTATGCTATGATATGTTCAGTCAGTTTCCGGACTTCGGTCCGATGCAGAGGGCAAGGCCCTGGTTAGTTGCGGACTTCGGTCTGATGCAGTTTCCGGACTTCGGTCTGATGCAGAGGGCAAGGCCCTGGTTAGTTCCGGACTTCGGTCCGATGCAGTTTCCGGACTTCGGTCCGATGCAGAGGGCACGGCCCTGGTTAGTTCCGGACTTCGGTCCGATGCAATTTCCGGACTTCGGTCCGATGCAGTGGGCAAGGCCCAGTAGTTGATTTATACGTTATTGTATGGTATGTGGTAATTTGGGGGAGCTCACTAAGCTTTGTGATTACAGTTTCAGTTTTTGGTTTCAGGTACTTCCGCTAGTAAGGGGAAGAGTGCGGGATGATGGCATGGCACACAGCACATCTTCAGTTTATCCTGGGAGTTTTATTCAGATATTTTGATATGTTTTGACATCAGTTGATTTGAGAAACTTATTATGACATTTTGAGACACATGATCCATGGATTTATCTTTTAATATTTGATGTGATGATTTAGTAAAGTTTTCAAATGAAAATTTTTGGGTTGTATTTTTGGGATGTTACAGGTAGATTATAGGGGTATGAACTCACCTTAAGTGAGTGATTCGATTGAAGACTGGAATAAGAGTATTACTCCTACGAGTGAAGTTCTGGAGGACAAATGAGTCCTAAATAGCATATAATGATACATATAGGCATGATATTAGTGATTATAGCCACAAAGTTGTTTAGCAAACAATCTAGGATGAAAGAATAACTCACCAAAGGAATGTTAGAATCAAGTTAGGAGGCTGAAAGAGAGTTCACGGCTGGCTTGATGTGTTCACGGCCCAAGAACACTTGAGTGTTCACGGCCCAATCATGAAGAGTTCACTGCCCTGATGAATGTTCACGGCCTTAAGAAGGGTTCACTGCCCAAGAACATGAAGAACACTTGAAGTGTTCACAGCTCTAGCTTGAATCTATGAATGGTTCATGGCCAATGATGAAGGGTTCACGACCGTGAACTCTTGAAGATCATGAAGATGATGATGAAAAGTGATGAATCAATGATAGAATCAAAGGGGTTTCCAAGTATGGACAGGTAAAGGGATACGGTACTCACGTTTTTGGGGTGAATGAAGACCCTTTGTGGATGGTACTTGAGAGCAACTTGGATGATCATGGATGGAGGATGAGAAATGAAGAGAAAATGAGACAAAACTCATATATACAGCATGAGTTCACGGCCCTAGGGTGGGTTCACGGCCGTGAACCTAGTTTGCGATCGTGAACCACTTTTGAAGGTGTTCCTGGCTCGATTGCAAATCACTGATCTCAAGCTAACACTTCATAAAACTCAACCCTTGAGTAGACTAGGCTTAGAAAGTCATAAATTGAACCTTAACACAGCAAACGATAACAGAAACAAGTCTGACTGTTGATTGATTAGGTTGACTTAAAAGGTAGAGATTTCGGGTTGTCACATCATCCCCCCTTTAGAGGGAATTTCGTCCCGAAATTAAGTCTAAGATATAATAAGTGAAAAGATGTGTACTCTCCTCTTCTAGATTCGTACTCTCCTTTAGAGGGAATTTCATCCCCCCTTTAGAGGGAATCTGGAAGCTTTACGTCGCTTCTAGATTCGTACTCTCCTCTAGGTAGTGTCTCGGATGATTTCTGGACCAACAAAGGTGTCGTCTGGAAATTGGACCTCTAGCTAGTTGCGTGCAACCTACTTTAGTCCAGTGCAAAGGGGATCTACACTTGCGACCATAGAAGGTTTTGAATGGATCAACTTCAAAGGCTAGTATGGTAAAGGACTCGACTAGTTGGTCAATGGGTGTCCCATGCTTTACCAAAGTCGATTACATATTCCCTTAGCATGTCTTCAAATGCTCGAATCATTCATTCATTCCCTCTGTCGGTTTGTGTATGGTAGGCTATGATCATGATCAGCCTTGTTCCCAGAGATTTCTGAAGTGACTGACTGAACTGGAAGATGATTCCACTATCTCAAATGAAGATAAAAGATATTGGAACACCGTGCAGTCTAACTAATCTCGCGGAAACACGTTCTAGTAGCCTCTCTATTGTGTCTGTTTCCTTCAATATGCATGAAGTGTGCAAACTTGATTAATCTGTCAACGATCACCCAAAATGATATCGAGTCCACCTATTGCCTCGGGTAACTTGATTATGAAGCCCATCGCAATCCGCTACCACCTCCACTCAGGTATCTCCGGTTGTTGTAGGTAAGCCTGTGGGTTTTTGACATTCCACTTTTAATTTTGGCGTGGGTAAGACATTTTTCCTACAAGGTAGCAATACTCGTTTCTCATGTCAGGCCACTAATATAACTTTTTGAGGCCTAGACACCTCTTTTCTGAATCTGGATGAACGGAGTGTCAAGTATTATGGGCTTCATCCATGACAACGTCTCAAAAGCCACCAAACTTCGGTGTCTGGATCCAATCCATGTGGTATAAGACTCCGTCACTCTTGACCTCTAAGTTCTTATCCATCCCTCTCCGGGTTTCACCTAACACATTTCTAGGTTTCTAGGCTTCCTGCTGAGCCACCTTAATTTGTGTGGACGTATGTGAATGTGTTGTCATAGTCAATGATTTGACTCTATGACTTGAGTATTCTTTCGGACTAAGGGCGTCAGCTACTACATTGGCTTTACCGAGATGATAAAGAATTTCGCATTCGTTGTCATTTAGTATCTCTTCCCTCTGTTGTTATCTCATGTTGAGCTCCTTCCGATAGAATATAGGATGAAGGTTTTTGCTTGCAAGTTCATGATAAGACCCATACTTGGCTCGTCCATCAACCCCTCGTGTAAACAAGGTGCATATAATTAAGGTCGACAAGACGTTCGGATGGGTGACTCTACCCCAAGTCCACAACCAGACAAGGAACAGGAGATAGGGCGGAATCACACATCCTAAATCTCGTTGAGTCTAAATTATATACCACTCTCGCGTATACACTTAGCAGTGATAGGTTAACCTCACGAGTTCTTAGTCTCTATTCACGAACTTGACTTACTGAATAAGTGGTCTTTCAAGAAGATCTATGGGGTACACCTCAGGTAGTTACTGACTTTTGGGACATCTTTAGTGTTTTTCTCTTCCAGTCTAGTGACTACTGGGTAGGTTAAAAAGGCGTGGTACCCCTCGCATGGGTACTTCTAAAGTTTTTGAAGTGAGAGACGACATGAGGGTTCGTATTAGGGTTGCATGTATTGAATGAAAGAATTCCATTTGACGGTTGACTAAGGGGAAAGTTCTTTTACACAACATAAGAAATTGGTATGGTGAGGACCAAACCAAACTATGTTGACTAACAACATCGAAACTCCTCGACGTAAAAGATGTTAAGTCGATTTGAAGGAAGTTATTACTAGGACAATGAACTATCCTTCGTACCTATGTTTTCAGTGCTTTTGGTTTTATCTTTGGAATTATTATCGCGAACATTTTCGAAACAAAGTTAACAAGTATTGATTGAACGAGGGTCCGGATAAATTGAAATAATGAACTTTTTAAGAGATAAACTCTACTAGGTCTCACTATAACTGGTTGGTGTACACAAGTCATGTATAATTAAGATTGGAAGGACAGTTGACTGAGTGACCCTACCCTAAATCCACAACCAAACAAGGAACAGGAAATGAGGCGAAGTCACTCACTCTAAGTCTACAATTCTTAATTATAAATGACCCTAATGTATACACTAAGCCATCACAGCTTACCTGCTAGGGTTCTTAGGTTTATATGATTGCTGTGATTTTGTGCGAACGAGAGAGTAATTATAGATATGATTAATTATTGAGGTTTGGAAGCGTACCAAAATTTTAGCAGGGTTCTTTGATGCCTCCCCATGCTCTGGGGTCAAACTCCTCCTGCTCCCCCGTTATTCTTCTCTGTCGAACATTCCCTCTTGAAATGTCCTATATCACCACAAAGATGACATGTTGGAATGGTTCTAATATTGGTGGTTGAAGTAAGGTACTCAGTCGGGATCCTACAAGAGCGGGCGGTGTGCCCTTTCATGTTGCATCTAATGCAATGTGGCACTCAGCAAACTCCATAACGATGGAAGTTGCACTTGCTGCAGTATGGGAGGTTTCCTAAGTACGGTATGGTCGGTGTTGGGATAGGAGGGCTGATGGGGATATTGACTATCCAGTTCGTTGCCCTTCGGTAGGTCCTTGAGTTGAACAACTCCCCTTCTCATTCACGAACTTTCGTTTCAAGATATTAGGTTTGAGATCTGGAGTGTCTTTACAAGTAGGCGCTCATTGCTGAGATTGGTTATTACCAGGATCGGGATTGTCGATAGAATTTCCACTAACATTTGCGTTGTTAGCATTAAGGTGAGCCATGACAGTTGCTACGGCTGATGTAAGTACAGCTTGAAACGTAGTCGAATCAATCTGAAGGATTGGTCTTTTTCTGGTGGGTTAGTTACGTCTCTTCGGAGGCATGATTTTGTTACATGATGAGAAAATGAGCTCGTTAGCAACGATGATTGCCTCTTGAAGTAGTCTAATCATTTATATCTACATATATATTTTTCGTTTTGTTATACGGTTCTCAATGTTTCGACCCACATCCCTATGATGAAGTCCTGGTAAAGGGCAGAAATAAGTTTTTAGAATGGTGGCGAGTCGAGTATCGTCCGAACTAAGTTTCGCTAGGTGGATATCATGTCCCACCTTCGAAAAGATTTGAAAACAATTCATAATAGAGTCTACAACGAATAGATGCATAAATTTTTAGCATTAATCATTCTCGATTGAGTTTTTGTGATCTGCTTTACTGTTATTAGTTGTGACGAGAATAGGCAATAAGCTTAACACCTAATGTGAGTAGTATAATTACTAACTCACCAGGTTGAATTCATTTGTTAGTTATTAGGGTGCCAAAAAAGTTACTCAAACAATTATCATGAATCACACATGGTTTTCCTCTGTTCTCCATTCTACTCTAGGTGGTAATGATTTGTTTTCTCCTGGCATCTATATGATGTCCTTCGCCTCCGTAGGTATATTGAATTCCTGTTTCGTCTTACTTCCGATTCTGACACTGATCTCCATTTCTTCATAATGGGGAGTGCGAATCCTGGAAGTTCATGCGAACCTTTCATCGTTGCCCTTAATAAGGTAAAGGCACTTGGTGGTTCCCATTAGTTTCTTTACTCCTTATCTGTTTCTTTATCGGAATCCTCCTAACGAATCCCTTCTGGATCTTTGTTAACTCCTCTATTGATTGTTGTAGTGGGTATCTCTATCTAGTGATTTATACGAGAATGGCAATGTCTAAAGAATCTATGAGATTAATAAAACATTTTCGTTACAATTACATTCTTACGAGGATGATCCCTTCCGGTCCTTAGTGTGTACTGATTATATACAATCCAAATTTAATAGACTGTCGAATAAGTGATCTTACTCTAAAACCACAACCAAACAAGGAACAAGAAGTAGAGTGAAAATCAGCTATTCTAAGTGTATAAAATCTTAATTATATATAACTTTAACGTATACTTAGTAATTATAGACCTTTTAGAAAAGATCTTTTAAATTTTCACATAAGTTAGTTATGTTACCTAAAATACGCCTATAGTATTTTAATTTATATGTTTAATTCTAGAACTTCTTGATATGAGATGTTGATAAGTTTTTAGTTTTGTTGCTATAGCATCATAAAATACTCCTAAAGTATTTTAAACTTTAAGTTTGGTTCTAGTATTCTTCTGGTACCTAGGCAAGTTCTAGACTTGTTGCAACACTACAATAACTCCCAACACATGTTGGTCATATCTTAAATAAATATAGTTGATCAGGCTATATTGATCTCAGATATGATTACATAACTATCCGGGTTTAACTGTAATGTCCAACATCCAAATGCCTTTGTTTTGTTCTTCTTGTGATACTCGTTCTAGTATATATATATATATATATATATATATATATATATATATATATATATATATATATATATATATATATATATATATATATATATATATATTCTGCATGTACTTATACTTTAATAAAATATGGTTATATTTTAAAGTATAATTCTTGGTCAGAGTGTTTTTATCCTAATGTGTTTATAGTTGTATATCTTTTAGGACTGATATGCAAAGTTCACTATAAACAATGCTCTGATACCAATCTCTCCCACCCCCAAACCGGAACGGCGGAAACGTTAGGAGGCGGAGGACGTTATGTCAAGTATCACAATGTAACGCCCAGTTCCTGGTATGTATTTAATTTATTAAATGTCTTTTATAAAGAGCTACTCGGCGATTAGTAGCCCTAACTCGTCGAGTAGATGCCAGGTTGGAAGCGCGTTTTAAGTGATCTACTCGGCGAGTCCACGCCTGGACTCGACGAGTAGGCCAGTCTGGAGGAAACCCTAATCGTTAGGGTTTGTACCCTATTTAAACGTCCTTACAGCCCCTATCCCAGCCTCCATCACCCTTAGAGCGTTCCCCCTCGAAACCCTAGCCTCCATTGGTGAGCTTGAGTGATTCCTTCTTGATTTTGAGTGTTTTGGTGTATTCTTGGAAGGGTAGAAGTGAAGGAAAGAGTGAAGGTGCAAAGGAGAAGAAGGAGATCCAGAAGCTAGCTTCCATTTTCTACTTCATCTGGTAATAAAGTCTCCACCTTGTTCATTTTCCTAGTAGATCTTCATATATGCTTGTTTAGCCACTTTTGGGACATTTCAAGGTCCAAACTCGAGATTTGAGCTCTCCTTAGGATGGAGACTATAGATCTGGTCATCATTGAGCTCCAGGAGCTCAAAGTAGCTGCCTTTATGCAAAGCAAGGCCTTGTTCCAAACCCTAGGTTCCCATTTCTAGCTTATTTTGGTGTTTTAGCTTCATACCTCTATGCATGTACGTAAAGTGGGCACCTTTACGTGTTATATTGGCCCTAGATGCTCAGATCTATGAATTGGATGCACTGAAATCGATTAGAATCAACTGTTTAGTGAGGACATGCATAGGACTCGACGAGTTGTTCTTGGACTCGGCGAGTCGGAGCGCAAACCCTCCCGATTGCTCAGATTTCAGAGTTGTGAGTTGAATCAGCGAGTGGAAGAGGACTCAGTGAGTTAGAACAAGGATCTGGAATTGGAGGGACTCGGCGATTCCACGTCCCGACTCGGCGAGTCGAGTCGTTAGTTAGAGAAGTGTGAGTCCAGGAACTCGGCGAGTTCATAGTAGGACTCGACGAGTAGAGTCAACCAAGAAGTTGACTTTGACCCGGAAGTTGAATTTGACCAGGAAGTTGACTTTGACCAGGGGTAAAATAGTCATTTTACCCTGAGATTAGTTATCAGTATCTGATTTAGTGTTTATGGGATTTGTAGTCGGGGAGGTCCGGAGAAGCAGTCAGACAGTTCTAGAATTAGCACCTCAGCAGCCAGCGTTACGAGGTGAGTTTCCTTCCAGTAGGGACGGGTCTACGGCCACAATGCCGGCCCGTTTAGTTAGCAGTAGTTCTGGATTTCGGTCCGGTGCAGTAGTTTAGTGTGCTTGATGTCTTTGTGATTCAAGTATGTCTTTGTGTTATGTGTTCCGGACTTCGGTCCGATGCAGTATACAATATATGTGTTTATGATAGTAGTTATAATTATGCTATGATATGTTCAGTCAGTTTCCGGACTTCGGTCCGATGCAGAGGGCAAGGCCCTGGTTAGTTTCAGACTTCGGTCCGATGCAGTTTCCGGACTTCGGTGATCTTCAGAGATTACTCGCACCATACTTGAGCAGACTCCTGTGATATTCGGTTCGATCAAGGAGGGTATTTTAGAGCTGATGGACGAGAGGTTGAGCACCTTCCGTGCTGAGGTGGCGGCCATGATGGGGTCGCGCACACTCACCTTCAGGGAGTTCCGGGCTTGTGGAGCTCCAGATTACCATGGGGCGTGGGATCCCATTGCGAGTACCAGGTGGTTGGCGGATGTCGCTAATGCGTTCCGCACCAGCAGATGTCCCAAGGGGGACAAGGTCAGACTAGCATCATGTCTTCTGAAGGACAGGGCACGAGATTGGTGGGAGGAGATCGGGCATGTCATCGGGGATGATGCAGTGCTTGATGCGGTGACTTGGGCTGATTTTACTACCAGGTTCAGAGCCGAGTTTGCACCGGTTATTGAGGTACAACAGTTAGCCAGGGAGTTTCAGGATGTCACCCAGACTACAGAGACAGTGGCGGAGATTACCGCCAAGTTCAGGGAGAGGGCTCTTCTTGTTCCTCAGTATGCAACTAATGAGGAAATGAAGAAGGCCCGTTATCATGAGATGCTGCGGAGTGATATCCGCCAGTTTGTGAGCCGGTCCAGCTGCAAAACGCTGGATGATATGATTGCGAGGGCTCGAGAGAGGGAGATAGACTTGGAGATGGAGAGGAAGAGGAAGCCAGAGGTGGCTTCAGGCACAGGGAGTTCCGGCAAAAATCCCAAGGTATCAAACCACAGATCTAGATGACAGTAGAGCCACAGTCGGTGTGGCAAGTGTGGGAGATTGCAAGATGGGGCGTGCAAGGCAGGGAGTGCCGGTTGTTACAAGTGCGGCCGGACTGGGCATATGAGCAAGGATTGTACAGCTACCACCACCACCACAACATCTGATCTAATTTGCTTCCATTGCAATCATAGGTGACATAAAAAGTCCCAGTGTCCGAGTTTGGTAGCAGCATGGAAGGTGTTAGCACCTGCCCCTGCAACATTGAGGATTACAGACGGCCGTTAGGGCCGGAGTGAGGCGCCAGTGGCGAAGAGTAGAGCTTTTCAGATGACATCAGAGGAGGCGCGAGCGACTCCTGATGTGGTGACGGGTATGTATTTTCCTTTCCTCTCTTTACTGATATTGATTGTTTCTTATGATCGTATGTTTGTATATATAGGGTCGTTCCTAGTGAACAACATTTCAGCTACAGTATTGTTTGATTCGGGGCCTACCTGATCATTTGTTTCGCTTGCGCTTAGCAAGAGGTTTAGTAGAGCTCCGGGGGAGCTGGATTGTCCACTCGAGGTGGAAATAGCAGACGACAGGACCGTCAGGGTCGCGAGAGTGCATAAGGGGTGTTCGCTTCAGTTATTCGATGAGCAGTTTTCAGTAGACTTGGTTCTTATTCCTCTGCGAGGGAACAAGGTTATAGTGGGTATGGATTGGCTGAGCCCCAATGGGGCAGTGATTGACTGTGAGCTGCAGTTAGTGAGGGTTCGCACTCCCAGTGGGGGAGAGTTAATGATTCAGGGCGAGAGGCCGCAGCGCGGACTGATTCTTTGTTCAGCAGCGAGAGCGAGGCGCTACGTTCAGCAGGGTTGCGCAGGGTACCTGGCCTATATCATAGATGCCCGGGAGAAGGGTAAGGCGGCAGTTGACGATGTTCCAGTAGTACGAGAGTACCCGGACGTATTCCAGAGGATTTGCCTGGAATACCTCCGGAGAGACAGGTTGAGTTTCGGATTGACCTGGTCCCGGGTGCGACTCCGATAGCCAAAGCACCGTATCGGTTGGCTCCTCCAAAGATGCATGAGTTGTCTACGCAGCTACAGGAGCTGCTAGACAAGGGTTTCATCAGGCCGAGTAGTTCACCATGGGGAGCCCCGATCTTGTTCGTGAGGAAGAAGGATGGGTCGCACTGTATGTCCATAGATTATCGGGAGCTGAACAAGGTGACGGTGAAGAATCGTGAACCGCTCCCGAGGATAGATGATTTGTTTGACCAGCTTCAGGGAGCATCTTGGTTCTCCAAGATTGATCTACGGTCAGGATATCACCAGCTGCGGGTCAGGGATGAGGATGTGCAGAAGACTACTTTTAGGACCCGCTATGGTCATTATGAGTTTGTGGTGATGCCGTTCGGGCTCACCAATGCTCCAGCCGCGTTCATGGATCTCATGAACCGCGTATGCAGACCGATGCTGGATCGCTCTGTGATAGTGTTCATTGATGACATCTTGGTTTATTATAAGACTCAGGAGCAGCATGAGGAGCACCTGAGAGAGGTGCTAGAGACGCTGAGGAGGGAGAGACTTTACGCGAAGTTATCCAAGTGCGAGTTCTGGTTGCGCGAGGTGCAGTTCCTTGGTCACCTCGTCAACCAGAAGGGTATACTAGTAGATCCGGCCAAGATAGAGGCTGTGATGCAGTGGGAGGTCCCGAGGTCTCCAAATGAGATTCGGAGCTTCCTAGGACTGGCAGGGTATTACAGGATATTCATCCAGGATTTCTCCAAGATAGCAGTTCCGCTCACCCGACAGACCAAGAAGTCGGTGGTGCTTCGCTGGGTGCCTGAGCAGCAGGCAGCATTTGAGACCCTCAGACAGAGATTGTGCGAGGCGCCAATCCTTACCCTGCCAGAGGGAGTAGAGGATTTTGTAGTTTACTGTGATGCGTCGATCACAGGTATGGGAGCAGTGTTGATGCAGCGAGGGCATGTGATAGCTTATGCCTCTAGACAGTTGAAGCCTCACGAGGCTAACTATCTGACGCACGATTTAGAGCTGGGGGCAGTGGTGTTTGCCCTCAAGATTTTGAGACATTACCTCTATGGGGTCCGCTGTATCATTTACACGGATCACAAGAGTTTGAGGTACCTCATGGATCAGCCGAATCTGAACATGAGGCAGCGCCGGTGGTTGGACGTGGTAAAGGATTACGACTGTGAGATCCTTTATCATCCGGGCAAGGCCAACGTAGTGGCCGACGCCCTGAGCCGCAAGGCGGTAGCAGCCCCGATCAGTGATATATGTCTGAGGATGACAGTGATTACTCCATTGTTGGAGCAGATCAGAGAGGCACAGGTTGAGGGCCTGAAGGAGGAGAGGCAGAAGTGTGAGAGGATTGTGGGCCGAGTAGCTTCCTTTGACTATGATAGTCGAGGATTGTTGACCCTTCATGGGAGAGTATGGGTACCGTACTGGGGTGGAGTACGGCAGGTACTGATGGATGAGGCCCACAAGTCTCGGTTCTCCATTCACCCAGGGGCGACGAAGATGTACAGAGATCTTCGACCTGATTATTGGTGGCCCTGCATGAAGCGGGACGTAGCTTGGTATGTGGAGAGATGCCTGACCTGCAGGAAGGTCAAGGCGGAGCATCAGAGACCCCATGGCAAGATGCAGCCGTTAGACATTCCCGTGTGGAAATGGGAGGATATCACTATGAATTTCATCACTAAGCTTCCCAGGACCACACGTGGAGTTGACTCGATTTGGGTCATAGTGGATCGGCTGACCAAGAGCGCGCATTTCATACCGATTCAGGAGAGCATATCGGCCGAGAAGCTAGCCGATATCTATGTGCGGGAGCTAGTGGCACGGCATGGGGTGCCTGTATCAGTAGTATCAGACCGAGACGTCCGTTTTACTTCCAGGTTTTGGAAGCGGTTTTATGACGAGATGGGGACTCGTCTTCATTTTAGCACCGCTTTCCACCCCCAGACGGATGGGTAGAGCGAGAGGACGATTCAGACTCTCGAGGACATGCTTCGGGCATGTGTCCTAGATTTTGGGGGCAGTTGGGATACGTATCTTCCATTAGCAGAATTTTCGTATAACAACAGTTACCACGCTAGTATTGGCCGCTCTCCTTTCGAGATGCTTTACGGGTGGAAGTGTAGGACCCCGATTTGTTGGGGCGAGGTCGGTCAGAGGGTTATCGGGAGCACTGAGGTGGTGCTCAAGACCACAGAGTTGATCCAACAGGTCCGTAGCAGACTACAGACTGCGCAGAGTCGGCAGAAGAGTTACGCCGACAGGAGGCGTTCGGACTTGGAGTTTCAGGTGGGCGATATGGTCCTCTTGAAAGTGTCACCCCAGAAGGGTGTTATTAGATTTCGGAAGAGGGTCAAGCTGGGCCCCATATTCATTGGTCCATTTAGGGTTTTGGCCCGGGTGGGTCGGGTTGCTTATCGGTTAGATCTTCCTGCAGAGCTCAGCCAGATCCACATCACGTTCCATGTTTCTCAGTTGCGGAAGTGCTTAGTGGATGATTCAGCAGTGGTACCCCTGGAGGGCATTCGGTTTGACGATAGCCTGAACTATATTGAGAGACCAGTGGCGATTCTAGATCGCAAGGTGAAAAAGCTGAGGAACAAGTCAGTATAGTTAGTTAAGGTGCAGTGGCAGCACCGCAAGGGTTCGAAGTGGACGTGGGAGCCCGAGGAAGAGATGAGGGAGCACTACCCAGAGTTGTTTCCAGAGACAGCAGACTTCGAGGACGAAGTCTAAGATGAGTGGGGGAGAATTGTAATGCCTAGTTCCTGGTACGTATTTAATTTATTAAATGTCTTTTATAAAGAGCTACTCGGCGAGTAGTAGCCCTAACTCGTCGAGTAGATTCTAGGTTGGACGCGGGTTTTAAGTGATATACTCGGCGAGTCCACGCCTGGACTCGACGAGTAGGCCAGTCTGGAGGAAACCCTAATCCTTAGGGTTTGTACCCTATTTAAACGTCCTTACAACCCCCATCCCAGCCTCCATCACCCTTAGAGCGTTCCCACTCGAAACCCTAGCCTCCATTGGTGAGCTTGAGTGATTCCTTCTTGATTTTGAGTGTTTTGGTGTATTCTTTGAAGGGTAGAAGTGAAGGAAAGAGTGAAGGTGCAAAGGAGAAGAAGGAGATCCAGAAGCTAGCTTCCATTTGCTACTTCATCTGGTAATAAAGTCTCCACCTTGTTCATTTTCCTAGTAGATCTTCATATATGCTTGTTTAGCCACTTTTGGGACATTTCAAGGTCCAAACTCGAGATTTGAGCTCTCCTTAGGATGGAGACTATAGATCTGGTCATCATTGAGCTCCAGGAGCTCAAAGTAGCTGCCTTTATGCAAAGCAAGGCCTTGTTCCAAACCCTAGGTTCCCATTTCTAGCTTATTTTGGTGTTTTAGCTTCATACCTCTATGCATGTACGTAAAGTGGGCAACTTTACGTGTTATATTGGCCCTAGAAGCTCAGATCTATGAATTGAATGCACTGAAATCGATTAGAATCAACTGTTTAGTGAGGACATGCATATGACTCGACGAGTTGTTCTTGGACTCGGCGAGTCGGAGCGCAAACCCTCCCGATTGCTCCGATTTCAGAGTTGTCAGTTGAATCAGCGAGTGGAAGAGGACTCAGTGAGTTAGAACAAGGATCTGGAAGTGGAGGGACTCGGCGAGTCCACGTCCTGACTCGGCGAGTCGAGTCGCGACTTAGAGAAGTGTGAGTCCAGGAACTCGGCGAGTTCATAGTAGGACTCGGCGAGTAGAGTCAACCAGGAAGTTGACTGACCCGGAAGTTGACTTTGACCAGGAAGTTGACTTTGACCAGGAAGTTGACTTTGACCAGGGGTAAATTAGTCATTTTACGCTGAGATTAGTTATCAGTATCTGATTTAGTGTTTATGGGATTTGTAGCCGGGGAGTTCCGGAGCAGCAGTCAGACAGTTCCAGATTTAGCACCTTAGCAGCCAGCGTTACGAGGTGAGTTTCCTTCCAGTAGGGACGGGTCTACGGCCACAATGCCGGCCCGTTTAGTTAGCAGTAGTTCCGGACTTCGGCCCGATGCAGTAGTTCAGTGTGCTTGATGTCTTTGTGATTCAAGCATGTCTTTGTGTTATGTGTTCCGGACTTCGGTCCGATGCAGTATGCAGTATATGTGTTTATGCTAGTAGTTATGATTATGCTATGCTATGTTCAGTCAGTTTCCGGACTTCGGTCCGATGCAGAGGGCAAGGCCCTGGTTAGTTCCGGACTTCGGTCCGATGCAGTTTCCGGACTCCGGTCCGATGCAGAGGGCAAGGCCCTGGTTAGTTCCGGACTTCGGTCCGATGCAGTTTCCGGACTCCGGTCCGATGAAGAGGGCAAGGCCCTGGTTAGTTCCGAACTTCGGTCCGATGCAGTTTCCGGACCTTGGTCTGATGCAGTGGGCAAGGCATAGTAGTTGCTTTATATGCTATTGTATGGTATGTGGTAGTTTGGGGGAGCTCACTAAGCTTTGTGCTTACAGTTTCAGTTTTTGGTTTCAGGTACTTCCGCTAGTAAGGGGAAGAGCTTGGGATGATGGCATGGCACACACCACAGCTTCAGTTTATCCTGGGAGTTTTATTCAGATATTTTGATATGTTTTGACATCAGTTGATTTGATAAACTTATTATGACATTTTGAGACACATGATCCATGGATTTATCTTTTAATATTTGATATGATGATTTAGTAAAGTTTTTAAATGAAAATTTTTGGGTTGTATTTTTGGGATGTTACACACAAAACATGCATTATAGTAATCAAAGTAAAAACAACCATTGCATTAATAATGTATAAGTTTTTACATAGGTGTTCAAACCTTTAACAATTGACATCACAAATAGATAAAGTAAAAGACAACAGACACAACACGGTACTAGGTTGTCTTGTCAAAAGCTCTGGGAGTGTACCTGTCTACTGGATTTCTGAGAATACAAGTTATTTTGAAAGAGAGGATCAACATTTAATACTGGTGAGTTCATAAGTAATTAATTGTGCTAGTTTTAGTTTTAAGAAAATGACTGAGTTTGCTCCAAAAAGTCCTATACTTTCTACTTTACAACTGAAAAGTAGTTTTACTCCATAAAACCATTATGTTTAAGTGTTATTGTACTTATAACCTAGTTTGACATAATTTTAACTCTCCGTAAAATTATAAAAAAGAATGTTTTTCGTTTTGTTTGTGAAAGGTAGTTTAATCCCATAAAACTGTTTCGTTTTGTTTGTGAAAAATGATTAAAGTAGTAGTATTTATTAGGTATGCTCTACTAGTGAAATAACAACCCTATAATTAAGTTTATTAATTAGGGTTAAAATGTGATAAGGTTGTAACCATGCTAATTGACAAGAATGAACACGACGACCTTCTAGCGTCGAAACTGAATACGTGACATTTGTCACCCGTAGATCGTTAGGTCCCACTATAGCTAGCAGCGAGGTGTGGGATTGTCAGTCTCGTATAGATCTATCCACACAATGCCCGCTCTCCCTCCAGGAGACTCTAGTTACAAAACACGACCTAACAAGTATATTGCTATGTCGTTAAGTAGTGGCTCACATATCTGATTATTTGGTTCATAAATTATACCTATTATAATTTATATGTTTTATCTGGTTAGCATGATCTCTCATGAAAGTACCCCTTTGCTCGACTTGATGCAAAGGTGACAATGTTGGATTAAGGTAACTTTTATGTTCCTATATCTATAATATATATAATTAAGAAGGAAACGACCTTCGGACAAATAACTCCACCTTAAGCCTACATCCAAAAAACGAAAAGGAAATAAAGCAATTCATCAGTCCTAAGCCCTTTTAAGTCTTATTTATATACCTATACATATATAAACATGATTTCTAACAATATAAGTTTAAGAATTTATAAGACATTTAAATGAATTTAACAATATTTAAAACTGAGTTAAGCATGTATTTTTAAATATGGGTTTTAATATTCATGTATACATTTAACAAGTATAACTATGATTTAGCCGACTGTCAGACTAGTGATCCTACCCTAAGCACACAACCAAACAAGGAACAGGAGTCAAGGTAACTAGCATCAGTCCTATGCCCGTTAAAGCATACTTACATATAAATATTATAAATGAATATGATTTTGATAATAAAAAATAACCTAAAATACTTTAAAAGAGTTTTTGAATTGATTTTACTAGCTTATTAAAGCATAAGAGTTCCTTTTTGTGTGATTGCTATCATAGGTTAAATATTAACACAATTAGATGGTGTTCAACTTGTGTTCCCCCCTTAAAAGCATTTAAAACCATTTAAAAAGGTAGATTATATGGGTATGAAATCACCTTAACCGAGTCATTCGAATGAAGACTGGAATAAGGGTGTTACTCCTACAACTGAAGTTCCGGAGCACAAATGATTCCTAAATAGCATATAATGATACAAATTGGCATGATATTAGTGATTATAACCACAAAGGTGTTTAGCAAACAACCTAGGATGAAAGAACAACTCACCAAAGGAGTGTTAGAAGCAAGTTAGGAGGCTGAAAGAGAGTTCATGGCTGGCTTGATGTGTTCACCGCCCAAGAACACTTGAGTGTTCACGGCCCAATCATGAAGAGTTCATGGCCCTGATGAATGTTCACGGCCTTAAGAAGGGTTCACGGCCCAAGAACATGAAGAACACTTGAAGTGTTCATAACCCTATCTTGAATATATAAAGGGTTCACGGCCAATGATGAAGGGTTCACGACCGTGAACTCTTAAAGATCATGAAGATGATGATGAAAAGTGATGAATCAATGATAGAATCAAAGGGGTTACCAAGTATGGAAAATTAATGGGATAAGGTACTCACCTCTTTGGGGAAAATGAAGAACCTTTGTGGATGATACTTGAGTGCAACTTGGATGATCACGGCTGTAGGATGAGAAATGAAGATAAAATGAGCCAAAACTCATATATATGGCATGAGTTTAGAGCCCTAGGGTGGGTTCACGGCCGTGAACGTAGTTTGCGGCCGTGAACCACTTTTGAAGGTGTTCCTGGCGCGATTGCAACTCACTGATCTCAAGCTAACACTTCCTACCACTCAAACCTTGAGTGGACTAGGCTTAGAAACTTATAAACTGAACCTTAACATAGCAAAAGATAACAGAAAAAAGTCTGACTGTTGATTGATTAGATTGACTTAAAAGGTAGAGATTTTGGGTTGTCACACGTAAAGTCATCCATGAAAACTTCAATTATATTTTCAACATATTCCGAGAAGATACCAACCATGCAACTTTGGAAATTGTCTGGGGCATTACACAATCCAAATGGCATTCTCCGCTATGCAAAAGTGTCAAATGGACATGTAAAGGTTGTCTTTTCTTGGTCTTCCGGTGCCACCAGGATTTGGTGAAAACCGGAATACCCGTCTAAACAACAAAAATGTGATTTTCCTGCCAACATTTCTAACATTTGGTCAATGAATGGTAATGGAAAATGATCTTTTCGTGTGCTTGCATTGAGTTTTCGATAGTCGATACATACTCTCCACCAATTTTGCACACGGGTGGGGACCATCATACCTTTGTTGTTCTCGACCACCGTGATTCCCGTCTTCTTTGGAACAACTTGCACCGGGCTCACCCATTTGCTATACAAGATTGGGTAGATCATTCCCGCATCAAGGAGCTTTATAATCTCTTTCTTGACCACTTCCATCGTTGGCGGATTCAACCTTCTTTGCGCATCTCGACTTGACTTGCATTCATCCTCCATCAAAATCTTGTGCATACAAGTGGAGGGGCTCAATCCCTTGATATCCACAATTTGTCCAACCTATTGCTTCTTTATGTTCCTTCAACACCTTGAGGAGTTGCTCTTCTTGACATTCGGCTAAGTGAGTTGAAATGATAACCGGGAGGGTTTCATTCTTGCTCAAGTAAGCATACTTTAAGTTTTGACGAAGGACCTTTAATTCCAATTCCGGTGGTTGAACAAGGGAGGGTGGAAATCTTGCGTGAGTTTGAGGTAATTCAATTTTCTTTACACTGAATTGAGTGGTTTTCTTGATCTCCAAATTGTTAACCAAATTTTCAACTTTCGGGTCTAGTTGGTAAAGCTTCAACTTCTTGACTAATTTACCACAATCAAATCCTTTGCTCAAAATCATCTCCAATATGTTACCATTAGACAACTCAAACAATTCTTGGGTGAACGGTTCAACAACATCAACAAAGTATAAGGATGAAACATCACTAGGATATCTCATAGCATCTTAAATGTTAAAACTTATTGTTTCACCATCACACTCCATTGTGAAGCTGTCCGCATACACATCAATCTTTCTTCTAGCCGTCTTCAAAAATGGTCTCCCAAGTAAAATTAGAGCCGACTTGGAGGACACTAGTTCTTCTAGATCAATCACATCGAAATCCGCCAGGAAGACCAATTGGTTCACTTGCACAAAGACATCTTCCAAAACACCTCTAGGAAAGACACTTGATTTGTCCGCAAGAGAAATTATGACACTGGTTTCTCTTAAAGGACCAACATTCAATGATTCATACACCGAGTAGGGCATGAAATTGATAGAAGCGCCAAGATCAAGCATGGCAATACTAAAAGTGACATCTCCTATCTTGCAAGGAACCATACACATTCCCGGATCTTTGCACTTAGGTGGAAGTTTCCTTTGTAAAACCGCAGATGCATTTTCATTCATTGAGATTTTCTTATTTCCCTTCAACTTTCTCTTATTGGTGAAAAGTTCCTTTAAGAATTTTTCATATCTAGGAATTTGTTTGATTGCATCAACTAAAGTAATGTTTAATTCCACCTTTCGGAAGGTGTCCGAAATCTCTTTCTCCTCCATATTCTTGTTTGAAGTTGCAAGTCGGGACGGGAATGGCGGTTGAGTGGCTATTGGTGTAACTAGAGGGGTAGTCTTCTTTGGGACTCCGGCTTGTGAATCATTCTTGACTATATGATCTACAATGGGAATGACCTCTATTTCTTCCTCTTCTTCCCTTGGCTTCTTCTTTGAACTAACTTCTCCGGCTTGTTTGCCACTTCTCAAGTTCACCACATTGACATTTGGGTTCTTTTCGGTTTGAGAAGGCAGTTTTCCACGAGACTCCAGCTTGATTATGGATGTAACTATATCTCCCATTTGTGCTTCAAGGTTGGAGATACTAGTTCTTGTCTCTTTTTGGAATTGTTGGGTACTAGTGGCTAGGGATTTGACAATGTCTTCAAGAGACATTTCGGAGCAACTTGGTTGGGATTAAGGGGGTTGTTGGTGATGTGGAGGGTGTGGTTTGGGTTGATAGTGTGGTTGTGGGTGTTGGTAGTGAGGTTGTTGTGGTTGATAGGAGGGTCTAACCAATGCATTTTGAGGTAATGGTCTTGGGTTGTAGCTCATGTTGGGATTTGGCTTCCAACTTAAATTGTATGCATTTTGGTAACCGAATGGTTTGTTGTGGTAATTTTGGAATTCTCCCGTGGCATTCACATGTTCCACATCTTCTTGAAGAATGGGGCACATATCCGTAGGATGTCCCATTGTTGCACATATTCCACAAACGATCACTTGTGGAGTTTGTCCCATGGCTAACTTTTGAACAACGGATGTTAAATATTTGATTTGAGACTCTAGGTTTAATGTTCCCACTTCATTGACTTTTTGTTGAGTTTCTCTCTTCATATCTTGGTGCGGGTAAAAATGTTGTGAATTTGCGGATATGGTGTTGAAGAGTTGTCTTGTTTGTTGTGGAGTATTGCTAAAGACATGTCCACCGCTTGAGGAATCAACTAATCTTCTCTTCATTGGCAACAATCCCTCATATAAGTGTTGAATGAGGAGTTGTTCCTGAATTGGATGTTGTGGACAACTATAGAACAATTTTTTTAACCTCCCAATAATGATGAAAAGTCTCATTTTGACCTTGCCGGATTCCACAAATCTCATTTCTAAGACTTGAGACTCTTGAAGCGGGATAGAACTTGTCAAGAAAAGCTCTTGCCATGTCGGTCCATGAGTTGATTGACCCCGGTGGAAGATAGAATAACCAATCATTTGCTCAATCAGCCAATGAAAAGGGGAATGCCCTTATCTTGATTTGGTCATCCGTTGACCCTTATGGCTTCATACTAGTGCAAATAATGTGGAATATCTTCAAGTGCTTATGCGGGTCTTCATTATCTAATCCATGAAAAGTTGTGAGGTGATTGTGACAACCGTCAAAATTCGAGTCGGTCCTAGATTTGAATAAACTTAGTTTCACATATAGGCACGACACATACTAGAATTTGTAACTAAATGCTAAGTTATAACCTACTAAAAACTAGGAAACAAGTAGAATCGATGGATAATGTACTTAGATTTCACATTGATATGTGAATTCTACAACTACTTAACTGTAGAGACTATCCATATTTGGGTCGTTCTTTGACTCGAACGCCTTTTCATGAATCATATACACACACCATGCACTTGACCTAGTAGTAGAAATTAGGTTAAAGTCCCATAGAAACTTAAGTTAAAGTTGAAGACTAGGACTAGTATACTTGATTCCTCAATTTCGCTTGAATCTTAGAATCACTACATAGAATGCCAATAAATGCCAATAAACCGGTAAAAATTAATTACAAATATTATTTCTAACTTGAATAAGAATTATGAAACTCTAAAATAGTTTGAAGTCTCAAAATTTAATTGATTTTGATATCCAAAGACTCACAAACTCTCAAAAACCCTAAATGCCCTAAAAACTCACATTTATAAACTTTAACCTTAAAAATTCTATAAAAATAATTATGAAGCTTCTAATATTATCTTATAATAATTAAAATTATGAAAATGCATTTAAGTAAATAAAATTTAACTCATTAACATTTACCCTTAATTTATAAATCAAAAATCAACACTTTTATGTATAAAAACTTGGTTAAGTTGCATCTTTTATAAATATTTGGTATTTTTATAAAATATTTAAAATTTATAAAGACAAATGAAAGAGAGAGGGATATTATACCCTCAAAAGTCGGCCCCCTCTCTCCAATACATCATTTCCCCAAACCATTACTCATTTTTCACTTTCCCATACTCCATCTTCTCTCTCACTCTACCCCTCATTCTCTCTCACACTCTCACACACATTTTCTCTCTTCCTCCCTCTATGAACCACGAAATTTTACAGAAAACATGTCCAAGAACACTCAAGATACTCAAAATCTTCATCATCTAGTGGTGTTCCTTAAGGTAGAACACGATTTCCTTTCATTTTCCTTCAAGTTTTCATGGATTTTCTTGCATTTCCTTCTTCTTCTACACCTTTCTCTAAGAAAATATGTGTGCATGTTCATTCACTTCAGTTTTGATGATGATGGTGGTAGGATTTCACCCAAAAACAACATGCATGTTGTAAATGGTGAAATCCAAGGACCTAAACCAAAGTCAAGATCATGAAAATGCACTTTTCTACAAGTTTTGGTGGAAAATCACCACATGCTCTCTAAGTTTTCTTTAAAAAACGATTTTTGAACATTTCAAACTCATGAATGGTCTTCAAACAAACATGCATGTGATGATCTTCAAGCTTAGATGCTAGATCATCAAAGTATGTTGTTAAAAGCTTTCAAATATGTTCATGAAGGATTTATTTCCAAATAAATATCTAAAACTCCTTTTCTGACCAAATCTGATTTTTCCCAGATTCCCATCAACAAAATGAGATGTTCAACAAATGTACAGAAAATAATTCATTTTTCTCGAATTATTATAATTATTGAAATACAATAGGGCAATAAATCATATAAAATACTTTCTGAGGTCTATAAATCCTAGGTAAATTTGTGGATGACCCCTATGCTAAATAATGACCCCACATTGAATTTCATCGTTTTTTGTAACTGTTTAATATGGTTTTGAATTTTTTTTTTTTTTGGCTCCAATAAATCATAAAAGCACTTTAGAGAATCTTAAAATGATATATAACAATTTTCACAGTTGCTACCAGAGGTATAAGACTCAGAAAAATATTTTCAGAATTTTTCATAATGCATTCCTATTTTCCCCCGATTTTTGTATTTATAATGGCCTAAAACTAGAAAAAATAGTTCTGCTCATCGTAAATTCATGAAAATTTACTAGAACACCTTGTAGTACATTAGAAGGCTACATAAAAATTTTGATGATTTTTCTCTTCTGTATACGATATTTCTCCTATTTTCTAATATTAAATACACTTAAATGCACAAAATCGGATTCTAGTATTTAAAAACCACCTTTGAGATTTTTCCCAGATTATTTAACCTGTAAATAAACTTTACAAAATTTTTGGTAATTTACTTTAACTGTTTAATGATTATTCTCCAATTAATGATTATTGAAGAGGATAAAACAAAGAAAAATAGAAAGACTAATTGAAAAATATCTTTTATATTTTTCGCAGCTTCTACATGTATAATAAAAGTGTTACAAAAATTTTGGGCAATTTTGGAAACTGTTTTCTATTTATTTCAATTTTTATTAGAATAAATGCTCAAAAATCATAAAATTTGGTTAAATAGTTTGGAAATCCATTTTTATATTTTTCCCAGCTTAAGTATGTCTAATGGCAGTATTATAAAAAGTTTGAGAATTTTTATGATCTGGATTCTATTTTTCACAAATTTATATTGTTATGAAGGCTTAAAATTTTCGAAAAATAGTTAATCATATCAAAAATTCAAAGAAAAATTTATGGAATCCCTCTACTGTGTTTAGAATCAAAATGCAAAGTTTGAGAATTTTTGGAAACTGTTTGATAATATTTTGGCTTTTTAAGAGCTTAAAACACATTTAAATGTGTTGAAATACCCTCAATTGTTATTACAAAAATCTGGAAAATTAATATCCAAAATTGTCTTAATCACATGAATTAAAAAAAAACTTCACCATTTCATAAAAATGTTTGTAACTTATCAATATTAAATTTTGACACAATATTGGCATAATTCTATTGTAGTAGTAAGTATACTAGTATTGGATTTCAATTAGAGACTCATTAGTGTGTAACATCGTTGTAGGAAAACGATAGTGGTACGAGTGGAGCGTAGTTCAAGACACCATTTGCATCATCTCAATGCATATTGTGAGTATTCACGCACTCCCCTATTTTCAGTTTTTATGTTTTGGGGTGGAAAAGCATGTCCCGAAAACTATTATTTGTTCGTTGTATTTAAATTGATTTGTATCAAACATGATTGCTATTTTATTGCTATATCTCTCTATGTATGTCTATGCGACACGGAACATGAGAACTTATCGTCTTAAGGCCCTTCCCTTACACTTTTCTCTAACCATTAACTCTTTGAACCAATGGTCATTGTGGATAGCGCTATTAGGAATTGACAACTCCTCACTCGCCAAATTGTTGGAGTGCATGATATCATATAATCTATGGAACGATAAGAATAGATCTTGATAGAGCTTCAGTCATAGGCTTGGTTGAGAACTCATTGTTTGCTCATACACATACAAACTTGTTACTTATTATAGTAACACACTTGTTTATTAATTATAGCAATGAACTTTGTTTCTCATTATAGCAACGGAATTTTATTACTGGAAACTTATTTACTTGTCTTAACAATAAATTTGTTTGCTCCTTGTAGCAAAAAAACTTGATTGCTCATTATAGCAATGAAACTTGTTTACTCGTTTTAGCAACGAACTTTATTTCCATGAGGATATGAATTTTGCATCTCATTTGGGAAACGCAACTTTATTTCTCACGATGGCAACAAACTTTGTTTATACAAACTTATTAATCATTTTTGTAATATATTTTTATTTATGGAAAACTCTATCAAAACTTTGATTTCGATTCATGAAACTTATATTATTTTTAATCTGTGAGTACTCACCAACTATTTTTATAGTTGACGCTCGTTTTACATGCTTTTTCAGGAATCATCGAGTAAGTGGCACTTAGGGACACTTCACTTTTAGGAGCATTCGCATGTGTTGTATTTAAATTTACATTGTAATTTCTTTTAAAAGTTGTTCAAACCCATTGTAAATTTGTAATGATTGTTAATACTATGGTTGGTGTTGTCTTTTAACTTTTGCTATGAAACCCTTTATACTGTCACGCCTCGTGTTTCCGCTTTAGCGGGGTGTGACAGAAAATGGTATCATAGCCGAAGGTTATAGAGAATACCGGTTTTCCTTTGGAGAACCACAACTATAGCCAAAAATTTTATAAACGTTTTTAAAATATAGAACATACTACTGGTATAACTAATTCGAGTACGCATTATTGGACTTTAATTAAGTATAGCCTGGCCAACTATGCTTAATTAAGGAAGGTTAATGTGAGGCTGGAAACGGTTATACTAGAATTATGTTCCAAACAGTTTTCAACTTAAACTTTTGAAAAACAAAATTTTTCGGTGTGTGTACGGGCATTGCATATTATTGGCATTCATCTAGATACACTTAGAAACTAAGTGCACTTTTATAACAATGCCTTTATTTAGAAATATTCTTACCCGTTATCAAGTGCTAGGTCAACCACTTAGGTTATATCACTAGTCACTCTAGGAGCAATGCACTTAGTACTGAGAATGAGTATTCCTCGGTAGCTGTTGACTTTAGATGTAAGGTTAGTAGTTAGATATACACAAGTAATAATCTTAATTCGAAACCTATTCCAATTATTCCTCAATACCTCTTCATCGTCTGCGTACTAGAGTTACAACTAGGAAAGCGTTCCGATACCGACACAGATGAAAATTGGAGCATCGCGTAAGGAGGTTTAACCCATACGTGAGACCTTATTACTACGTTACGACTTAGATCTAGGTTGTTTCCACCTTGAGCTTAAAACTTAACATTGAATATCCCTTTGACCTCTATAAATGCATGTTGTAAAGGGTGAAATCCAAGGACCTAAACCAAAGTCAAGATCATGAAAATGCACTTTTCTACAAGTTTTGGTGGAAAATCACCACATGCTCTCTAAGTTTTCTTTAAAAAACGATTTTTGAACATTTCAAACTCATGAATGGTCTTCAAACAAACATGCATGTGATGATCTTCAAGCTTAGATGCTAGATCATCAAAGTATGTTGTTAAAAGCTTTCAAATATGTTCATGAAGGATTTATTTCCAAATAAATATCTAAAACTCCTTTTCTGACCAAATCCGATTTTTCCCAGATTCCCATCAACAAAATGAGATGTTCAACAAATGTACAGAAAATAATTCATTTTTCTCGAATTATTATAATTATTGAAATACAATAGGGCAATAAATCATATAAAATACTTTCTGAGGTCTATAAATCCTAGGTAAATTCGTGGATGACCCCTATGCTAAATAATGACCCCACATTGAATTTCATCGTTTTTTGTAACTGTTTAATATGGTTTTGAATTTTTTTTTTTTTGCTCCAATAAATCATAAAAGCACTTTAGAGAATCTTAAAATGATATATAACAATTTTCGCAGTTGCTACCAGAGGTATAAGACTCAGAAAAATATTTTCAGAATTTTTCATAATGCATTCCTATTTTCCCCCGATTTTTGTATTTATAATGGCCTAAAACTAGAAAAAATAGTCCTGCTCATCGTAAATTCATGAAAATTTACCAGAACACCTTGTAGTACATTAGAAGGCTACATAAAATTTTGATGATTTTTCTCTTCTTTATACGATATTTCTCCTATTTTCTAATATTAAATACACTTAAATGCACAAAATCGGATTCTAGTAGATAAAAACCACCTTTGAGATTTTTCCCATATTATGTAACCTGTAAATGAACTTTACAAAAATTTTGGTAATTTACTTTAACTGTTTAATGATTATTCTCCAATTAATGATTATTTAAGAGGATAAAACAAAGAAAAATAGAAATACTAATTGAAAAATATCTTTTATATTTTTCGCAGCTTCTACATGTATAATAAAAGTGTTACAAAAATTTTGGTCAATTTTGGAAACTGTTTTCTATTTATTTCAATTTTTATTAGAATAAATGCTCAAAAATCATAAATTTTGGTTAAATAGTTTGGAAATCCATTTTTATATTTTTCCCAGCTTAAGTATGTCTAATGGCAGTATTATAAAAAGTTTGAGAATTTTTATGATCTGGATTCTATTTTTCACAAATTTATATTGTTATGAAGGCTTAAAATTTTCGAAAAATAGTTAATCATATCAAAAATTCAAAGAAAAATTTATGGAATCCCTCTACTGTGTTTAGAATCAAAATGCAAAGTTTGAGAATTTTTGGAAACTGTTTGATAATATTTTGGCTTTTTAAGAGCTTAAAACACATTTAAATGTGTTGAAATACCCTCAATTGTTATTACAAAAATCTGGAAAATTAATATCCAAAATTGTCTTAATCACATGAATTAAAAAAAAACTTCACCATTTCATAAAAATGTTTGTAACTTATCAATATTAAATTTTGACACAATATTGGCATAATTCTATTGTAGTAGTAAGTATACTAGTATTGGATTTCAATTAGAGACTCATTAGTGTGTAACATCGTTGTAGGAAAACGATAGTGGTACGAGTGGAGCGTAGTTCAAGACACCATTTGCATCATCTCAATGCATATTGTGAGTATTCACGCACTCCCCTATTTTCAGTTTTTATGTTTTGGGGTGGAAAAGCATGTCCCGAAAACTATTATTTGTTCGTTGTATTTAAATTGATTTGTATCAAACATGATTGCTATTTTATTGCTATATCTCTCTATGTATGTCTATGCGACACGGAACATGAGAACTTATCGTCTTAAGGCCCTTCCCTTACACTTTTCTCTAACCATTAACTCTTTGAACCAATGGTCATTGTGGATAGCGCTATTAGGAATTGACAACTCCACACTCGCCAAATTGTTGGAGTGCGTGATATCATATAATCTATGGAACGATAAGAATAGATCTTGATAGAGCTTCAGTCATAGGCTTGGTTGAGAACTCATTGTTTGCTCATACACATACAAACTTGTTACTTATTATAGTAACACACTTGTTTATTAATTATAGCAATGAACTTTGTTTCTCATTATAGCAACGGAATTTTATTACTGGAAACTTATTTACTTGTCTTAACAATAAATTTGTTTGCTCCTTGTAGCAAAAAAACTTGATTGCTCATTATAGCAATGAAACTTGTTTACTCGTTTTAGCAACGAACTTTATTTCCATGAGGATATGAATTTTGCATCTCATTTGGGCAACGCAACTTTATTTCTCACGATGGCAACAAACTTTGTTTATACAAACTTATTAATCATTTTTGTAATATATTTTTATTTATGGAAAACTCTATCAAAACTTTGATTTCGATTCATGAAACTTATATTATTTTTAATCTGTGAGTACTCACCAACTATTTTTATAGTTGACGCTCGTTTTACATGCTTTTTCAGGAATCATCGAGTAAGTGGCACTTAGGGACACTTCACTTTTAGGAGCATTCGCATGTGTTGTATTTAAATTTACATTGTAATTTCTTTTAAAAGTTGTTCAAACCCATTGTAAATTTGTAATGATTGTTAATACTATGGTTGGTGTTGTCTTTTAACTTTTGCTATGAAACCCTTTATACTGTCACGCCTCGTGTTTCCGCTTTAGCGGGGTGTGACAGAAAATGGTATCATAGCCGAAGGTTATAGAGAATACCGGTTTTCCTTTGGAGAACCACAACTATAGCCAAAAATTTTATAAACGTTTTTAAAATATAGAACATACTACTGGTATAACTAATTCGAGTACGCATTATTGGACTTTAATTAAGTATAGCCTGGCCAACTATGCTTAATTAAGGAAGGTTAATGTGAGGCTGGAAACGGTTATACTAGAATTATGTTCCAAACAATTTTCAACTTAAACTTTTGAAAAACAAAATTTTTCGGTGTATGTACGGGCATTGCATATTATTGGCATTCATCTAGATACACTTAGAAACTAAGTGCACTTTTATAACAATGCCTTTATTTAGAAATATTCTTACCCCTTATCAAGTGCTAGGTCAACCACTTAGGTTATATCACTAGTCACTCTAGGAGCAATGCACTTAATACTGAGAATGAGTATTCCTCGGTAGCTGTTGACTTTAGATGTAAGGTTAGTAGTTAGATATACACAAGTAATAATCTTAATTCGAAACCTATTCCAATTATTCCTCAATACCTCTTCATCGTCTGCGTACTAGAGTTACAACTAGGAAAGCGTTCCGATACCGACACAGATGAAAATTGGAGCATCGCGTAAGGAGGTTTAACCCATACGTGAGACCTTATTACTACGTTACGACTTAGATCTAGGTTGTTTCCACCTTGAGCTTAAAACTTAACATTGAATATCCCTTTGACCTCTATAAATGCATGTTGTAAAGGGTGAAATCCAAGGACCTAAACCAAAGTCAAGATCATGAAAATGCACTTTTCTACAAGTTTTGGTGGAAAATCACCACATGCTCTCTAAGTTTTCTTTAAAAAACGATTTTTGAACATTTCAAACTCATGAATGGTCTTCAAACAAACATGCATGTGATGATCTTCAAGCTTAGATGCTAGATCATCAAAGTATGTTGTTAAAAGCTTTCAAATATGTTCATGAAGGATTTATTTCCAAATAAATATCTAAAACTCCTTTTCTGACCAAATCCGATTTTTCCCAGATTCTCATCAACAAAATGAGATGTTCAACAAATGTACAGAAAATAATTCATTTTTCTCGAATTATTATAATTATTGAAATACAATAGGGCAATAAATCATATAAAATACTTTCTGAGGTCTATAAATCCTAGGTAAATTCGTGGATGACCCCTATACTAAATAATGACCCCACATTGAATTTCATCGTTTTTTGTAACTGTTTAATATGGTTTTGAATATTTTTTTTTTGGCTCCAATAAATCATAAAAGCACTTTAGAGAATCTTAAAATGATATATAACAATTTTCGCAGTTGCTACCAGAGGTATAAGACTCAGAAAAATATTTTCAGAATTTTTCATAATGCATTCCTATTTTCCCCCGATTTTTGTATTTATAATGGCCTAAAACTAGAAAAAATAGTCCTGCTCATCGTAAATTCATGAAAATTTACCAGAACACCTTGTAGTACATTAGAAGGCTACATAAAATTTTGATGATTTTTCTCTTCTGTATACGATATTTCTCCTATTTTCTAATATTAAATACACTTAAATGCACAAAATCGGATTCTAGTAGATAAAAACCACCTTTGAGATTTTTCCCAGATTATTTAACCTGTAAATGAACTTTACAAAAATTTTGGTAATTTACTTTAACTGTTTAATGATTATTCTCCAATTAATGATTATTTAAGAGGATAAAACAAAGAAAAATAGAAAGACTAATTGAAAAATATCTTTTATATTTTTCGCAGCTTCTACATGTATAATAAAAGTGTTACAAAAATTTTGGGCAATTTTGGAAACTGTTTTCTATTTATTTCAATTTTTATTAGAATAAATGCTCAAAAATCATAAATTTTGGTTAAATAGTTTGGAAATCCATTTTTATATTTTTCCCAGCTTAAGTATGTCTAATGGCAGTATTATAAAAAGTTTGAGAATTTTTATGATCTGGATTCTATTTTTCACAAATTTATATTGTTATGAAGGCTTAAAATTTTCGAAAAATAGTTAATCATATCAAAAATTCAAAGAAAAATTTATGGAATCCCTCTACTGTGTTTAGAATCAAAATGCAAAGTTTGAGAATTTTTGGAAACTGTTTGATAATATTTTGGCTTTTTAAGAGCTTAAAACACATTTAAATGTGTTGAAATACCCTCAATTGTTATTACAAAAATCTGGAAAATTAATATCCAAAATTGTCTTAATCACATGAATTAAAAAAAAACTTCACCATTTCATAAAAATGTTTGTAACTTATCAATATTAAATTTTGACACAATATTGGCATAATTCTATTGTAGTAGTAAGTATACTAGTATTGGATTTCAATTAGAGACTCATTAGTGTGTAACATCGTTGTAGGAAAACGATAGTGGTACGAGTGGAGCGTAGTTCAAGACACCATTTGCATCATCTCAATGCATATTGTGAGTATTCACGCACTCCCCTATTTTCAGTTTTTATGTTTTGGGGTGGAAAAGCATGTCCCGAAAACTATTATTTGTTCGTTGTATTTAAATTGATTTGTATCAAACATGATTGCTATTTTATTGCTATATCTCTCTATGTATGTCTATGCGACACGGAACATGAGAACTTATCGTCTTAAGGCCCTTCCCTTACACTTTTCTCTAACCATTAACTCTTTGAACCAATGGTCATTGTGGATAGCGCTATTAGGAATTGACAACTCCTCACTCGCCAAATTGTTGGAGTGCGTGATATCATATAATCTATGGAACGATAAGAATAGATCTTGATAGAGCTTCAGTCATAGGCTTGGTTGAGAACTCATTGTTTGCTCATACACATACAAACTTGTTACTTATTATAGTAACACACTTGTTTATTAATTATAGCAATGAACTTTGTTTCTCATTATAGCAACGGAATTTTATTACTGGAAACTTATTTACTTGTCTTAACAATAAATTTGTTTGCTCCTTGTAGCAAAAAAACTTGATTGCTCATTATAGCAATGAAACTTGTTTACTCGTTTTAGCAACGAACTTTATTTCCATGAGGATATGAATTTTGCATCTCATTTGGGCAACGCAACTTTATTTCTCACGATGGCAACAAACTTTGTTTATACAAACTTATTAATCATTTTTGTAATATATTTTTATTTATGGAAAACTCTATCAAAACTTTGATTTCGATTCATGAAACTTATATTATTTTTAATCTGTGAGTACTCACCAACTATTTTTATAGTTGACGCTCGTTTTACATGCTTTTTCAGGAATCATCGAGTAAGTGGCACTTAGGGACACTTCACTTTTAGGAGCATTCGCATGTGTTGTATTTAAATTTACATTGTAATTTCTTTTAAAAGTTGTTCAAACCCATTGTAAATTTGTAATGATTGTTAATACTATGGTTGGTGTTGTCTTTTAACTTTTGCTATGAAACCCTTTATACTGTCACGCCTCGTGTTTCCGCTTTAGCGGGGTGTGACAGAAAATGGTATCATAGCCGAAGGTTATAGAGAATACCGGTTTTCCTTTGGAGAACCACAACTATAGCCAAAAATTTTATAAACGTTTTTAAAATATAGAACATACTACTGGTATAACTAATTCGAGTACGCATTATTGGACTTTAATTAAGTATAGCCTGGCCAACTATGCTTAATTAAGGAAGGTTAATGTGAGGCTGGAAACGGTTATACTAGAATTATGTTCCAAACAATTTTCAACTTAAACTTTTGAAAAACAAAATTTTTCGGTGTATGTACGGGCATTGCATATTATTGGCATTCATCTAGATACACTTAGAAACTAAGTGCACTTTTATAACAATGCCTTTATTTAGAAATATTCTTACCCCTTATCAAGTGCTAGGTCAACCACTTAGGTTATATCACTAGTCACTCTAGGAGCAATGCACTTAATACTGAGAATGAGTATTCCTCGGTAGCTGTTGACTTTAGATGTAAGGTTAGTAGTTAGATATACACAAGTAATAATCTTAATTCGAAACCTATTCCAATTATTCCTCAATACCTCTTCATCGTCTGCGTACTAGAGTTACAACTAGGAAAGCGTTCCGATACCGACACAGATGAAAATTGGAGCATCGCGTAAGGAGGTTTAACCCATACGTGAGACCTTATTACTACGTTACGACTTAGATCTAGGTTGTTTCCACCTTGAGCTTAAAACTTAACATTGAATATCCCTTTGACCTCTATAAATGCATGTTGTAAAGGGTGAAATCCAAGGACCTAAACCAAAGTCAAGATCATGAAAATGCACTTTTCTACAAGTTTTGGTGGAAAATCACCACATGCTCTCTAAGTTTTCTTTAAAAAACGATTTTTGAACATTTCAAACTCATGAATGGTCTTCAAACAAACATGCATGTGATGATCTTCAAGCTTAGATGCTAGATCATCAAAGTATGTTGTTAAAAGCTTTCAAATATGTTCATGAAGGATTTATTTCCAAATAAATATCTAAAACTCCTTTTCTGACCAAATCCGATTTTTCCCAGATTCCCATCAACAAAATGAGATGTTCAACAAATGTACAGAAAATAATTCATTTTTCTCGAATTATTATAATTATTGAAATACAATAGGGCAATAAATCATATAAAATACTTTCTGAGGTCTATAAATCCTAGGTAAATTCGTGGATGACCCCTATACTAAATAATGACCCCACATTGAATTTCATCGTTTTTTGTAACTGTTTAATATGGTTTTGAATTTTTTTTTTTTGGCTCCAATAAATCATAAAAGCGCTTTAGAGAATCTTAAAATGATATATAACAATTTTCGCAGTTGCTACCAGAGGTATAAGACTCAGAAAAATATTTTCAGAATTTTTCATAATGCATTCCTATTTTCCCCCGATTTTTGTATTTATAATGGCCTAAAACTAGAAAAAATAGTCCTGCTCATCGTAAATTCATGAAAATTTACCAGAACACCTTGTAGTACATTAGAAGGCTACATAAAATTTTGATGATTTTTCTCTTCTGTATACGATATTTCTCCTATTTTCTAATATTAAATACACTTAAATGCACAAAATCGGATTCTAGTAGATAAAAACCACCTTTGAGATTTTTCCCAAATTATTTAACCTGTAAATGAACTTTACAAAAATTTTGGTAATTTACTTTAACTGTTTAATGATTATTCTCCAATTAATGATTATTTAAGAGGATAAAACAAAGAAAAATAGAAAGACTAATTGAAAAATATCTTTTATATTTTTCGCAGCTTCTACATGTATAATAAAAGTGTTACAAAAATTTTGGGCAATTTTGGAAACTGTTTTCTATTTATTTCAATTTTTATTAGAATAAATGCTCAAAAATCATAAAATTTGGTTAAATAGTTTGGAAATCCATTTTTATATTTTTCCCAGCTTAAGTATGTCTAATGGCAGTATTATAAAAAGTTTGAGAATTTTTATGATCTGGATTCTATTTTTCACAAATTTATATTGTTATGAAGGCTTAAAATTTTCGAAAAATAGTTAATCATATCAAAAATTCAAAGAAAAATTTATGGAATCCCTCTACTGTGTTTAGAATCAAAATGCAAAGTTTGAGAATTTTTGGAAACTGTTTGATAATATTTTGGCTTTTTAAGAGCTTACAACACATTTAAATGTGTTGAAATACCCTCAATTGTTATTACAAAAATCTGGAAAATTAATATTTAAAATTGTCTTAATCACATGAATTAAAAAAAAACTTCACCATTTCATAAAAATGTTTGTAACTTATCAATATTAAATTTTGACACAATATTGGCATAATTCTATTGTAGTAGTAAGTATACTAGTATTGGATTTCAATTAGAGACTCATTAGTGTGTAACATCGTTGTAGGAAAACGATAGTGGTACGAGTGGAGCGTAGTTCAAGACACCATTTGCATCATCTCAATGCATATTGTGAGTATTCACGCACTCCCCTATTTTCAGTTTTTATGTTTTGGGGTGGAAAAGCATGTTCCGAAAAACTATTATTTGTTCGTTGTATTTAAATTGATTTGTATCAAACATGATTGCTATTTTATTTCTATATCTCTCTATGTATGTCTATGCGACACGGAACATGAGAACTTATCGTCTTAAGGCCCTTCCCTTACACTTTTCTCTAACCATTAACTCTTTGAACCAATGGTCATTGTGGATAGCGCTATTAGGAATTGACAACTCCTCACTCGCCCAATTTTTGGAGTGCATGATATCATATAATCTCTGGAACGATAAGCATAGATCTTGATAGGGCTTCAGTCATAGGCTTGGTTGAGAACTCATTGTTTGCTCATACACATACAAACTAGTTACTTATTATAGTAACACACTTGTTTATTAATTATAGCAATGAACTTTGTTTCTCATTATAGCAACGGAATTTTATTACTGGAAACTTATTTACTTGTCTTAACAATAAATTTGTTTGCTCCTTGTAGCAAAAAAACTTGATTGCTCATTATAGCAATGAAACTTGTTTACTCGTTTTAGCAACGAACTTTATTTCCATGAGGATATGAATTTTGCATCTCATTTGGGCAACGTAACTTTATTTCTCACGATGGCAACAAACTTTGTTTATACAAACTTATTAATCATTTTTACAATATATTTTTATTTATGGAAAACTCTATCAAAACTTTGATTTCGATTCATGAAACTTATATTATTTTTAATCTGTGAGTACTCACCAACTATTTTTATAGTTGACGCTCGTTTTACATGCTTTTTCAGGAATCATCGAGTAAGTGGCACTTAGGGACACTTCACTTTTAGGAGCATTCGCATGTGTTGTATTTCAATTTACATTGTAATTTCTTTTAAAAGTTGTTCAAACCCATTGTAAATTTGTAATGATTGTTAATACTATGGTTGGTGTTGTCTTTTAACTTTTGCTATGAAACCTTTATACTGTCACGCCTCCTGTTTCCGCTTTAGCGGGGTGTGACAGAAAATGGTATCATAGCCGAAGGTTATAGAGAATACCGGTTTTCCTTTGGAGAACCACAACTATAGCCAAAAAATTTCTAAACGTTTTTAAAATATAGAACATACTACTGGTATAACTAATTCGAGTACGCATTATTGGACTTTAATTAAGTATAGCCTGGCCAACTATGCTTAATTAAGGAAGGTTAATGTGAGGCTGGAAACGGTTATACTAGAATTATGTTCCAAACAATTTTCAACTTAAACTTTTGAAAAACAAAATTTTTCGGTGTATGTACGGGCATTGCATATTATTGGCATTCATCTAGATACACTTAGAAACTAAGTGCACTTTTATAACAATGCCTTTATTTAGAAATATTCTTACCCCTTATCAAGTGCTAGGTCAACCACTTAGGTTATATCACTAGTCACTCTAGGAGCAATGCACTTAGTACTGAGAATGAGTATTCCTCGGTAGCTGTTGACTTTAGATGTAAGGTTAGTAGTTAGATATACACAAGTAATAATCTTAATTCGAAACCTATTCCAATTATTCCTCAATACCTCTTCATCGTCTGCGTACTAGAGTTACAACTAGGAAAGCGTTTCGATACCGACACGGATGAAAATTGGAGCATCGCGTAAGGAGGTTTAACCCATACGTGAGACCTTATTACTACGTTACGACTTAGATCTAGGTTGTTTCCACCTTGAGCTTAAAACTTAAAATTGGATATCCCTTTGACCTCTATAAATGCATGTTGTAAATGGTGAAATCCAAGGACCTAAACCTAAGTCAAGATCATGAAAATGCACTTTTCTACAAGTTTTGGTGGAAAATCACCTCATGCACTCTAAGTTTTCTTTAAAAAACGATTTTTGAACATTTCAAACTCATGAATGGTCTTCAAACAAACATGCATGTGATGATCTTCAAGCTTAGATGCTAGATCATCAAAGTATGTTGTAGGGGTGGTGATCTTCAAGCTTTGATCATCAAAGTATGCTAGATCATGCATGTGATGGTCTTCAAACAAACATGCATGTGATGATCTTCAAACATGCATGTGATGATCTTCAAGCTTTGAACATTGCAATATATTTTTATTTATGGAAAACTTTATCAAAACTTTGATTTCGATTCATGAAACTTATATTATTTTTAATCTGTGAGTACTCACCAACTATTTTTATAGTTGACGCTCGTTTTACATGCTTTTTCAGGAATCATCGAGTAAGTGGCACTTAGGGACACTTCACTTTTAGGAGCATTCGCATGTGTTGTATTTAAATTTACATTGTAATTTCTTTTAAAAGTTGTTCAAACCCATTGTAAATTTGTAATGATTGTTAATACTATGGTTGGTGTTGTCTTTTAACTTTTTCTATGAAACCCTTTATACTGTCACGCCTCGTGTTTCCGCTTTAGCGGGGTGTGACACAAACTGAGATGCTGACCAAATCCGATTTTTACCAGATTCCCATAAACAAAATGAGATGTTCAACAAATGTTCAGAAAATAATTCATTTTTCTCGAATTATTATAATTATTGAAATAAAATAGGGCAATAAATCATATAAAATACTTTCTGAGGTCTATAAATCCTAGGTATATTCGTGGATGACCCCTATGCTAAATAATGACCCCACATTAAATTTCATCGGTTTTTGTTACTGTTTAATATGGGTTTGAATTTTCTTTTTGTTTGGCTCCAATAAATCATAAAAGCACTTTAGAGAATCTTAAAATGATATATAACAATTTTCGCAGTTGCTACCAGAGGTGTAACACTCAGAAAAATATTTTCAGAATTTTTCATAATGCATAATTATTTTCCCCCGATTTTTGTATTTATAATGGCCTAAAAATAGAAAAAATAGTTCTACTCATCCAAAATTCATGAAAATTTACCAGAACACCGTGTAGTACATTAGGAGGCTACATAAAAAATGTGATGATTTTTCTCTTCTGTCTACTATATTTCTTCTATTTTCTAAGATTAAATACACTTAAATACACAAAATCGGATTCCAGTAGATAAAAACCACCTTTGGGATCTTTCCCAGATTATTTAAACTGTAAATTAACTTTACAAAAAATTTGGTAATTTACTTTAGCTGTTTAATAATTATTCTCCAATTAATGATTATTTAAGAGGATAAAACAATGAAAAATATAAAGACTAATTGAAAAATATCTTTTATATTTTTCGCAGCTTCCACATGTATAATAAAAGTGTTACAAAAATTTTGGGCAATTTTGGAAACTGTTTTCTATTTATTTCAATTTTTATTAGAATAAATGCTCAAAAATCATAAAATTTGGTTAAATAGTTTGGAAATCCATTTTTATATTTTTCCCAGCTTAAGTATGTCTAATGGCAGTATTATAAAAAGTTTGAGAATTTTTATGAGCTGGATTCTATTTTTCACAAATTTATATTGTTATGAAGGCTTAAAATTTTCGAAAAATAGTTAATCATATCAAAAATTCAAAGAAAAACTTATGGAATCCCTCTACTGTGTTTAGAATCAAAATGCAAAGTTTGAGAATTTTTGGAAACTGTTTGATAATATTTTGGCTTTTTAAGAGCTTAAAACACATTTAAATGTGTTGAAATACCCTCAATTGTTATTACAAAAATCTGGAAAATTAATATCCAAAATTGTCTTAGTCACATGAATTAAAAAAAAACTTCACCATTTCATAAAAATGTTTGTAACTTATCAATATTAAATTTTGGTACAATATTGGCATAATTCTATTGTAGTAGTAAGTATACTAGTATTGGATTTCAATTAGAGACTCATTAGTGTGTAACATCGTTGTAGGAAAACGATAGTGGTACGAGTGGAGCGTAGTTCAAGACACCATTTGCATCATCTCAATGCTTATTGTGAGTATTCACGCACTCCCCTATTTTCAGTTTTTATGTTTTGGGGTGAAAAAGCATGTCCCGAAAAACTATTATTTGTTCGTTGTATTTAAATTGATTTGTATGAAACATGATTGATATTTTATTGCTATATCTCTCTATGTATGTCTATGCGACACGGAACATGAGAACTTATCGTCTTAAGGCCCTTCCCTTACACTTTTCTCTAACCATTAACTCTTTGAGCCAATGGTCATTGTGGATAGCGCTATTAGGAATTGACAACTCCTCACTCGCCCGATTGCTGGAGTGCATGATACCATATAATCTATGGAACGATAAGCATAGATCTTGATAGGGCTTCAGTCATAGGCTTGGTTGAGAACTCATTGTTTGCTCATACACATACAAACTTGTTACTTATTATAGTAACACACTTGTTTATTAATTATAGCAATGAACTTTCTTTCTCATTATAGCAACGAAATTTTATTACTGGAAACTTATTTACTTGTCTTAACAATAAATTTGTTTGCTCCTTGTAGCAAAAAAACTTGATTGCTCATTATAGCAATGAAACTTGTTTACTCGTTTTAGCAACGAACTTTATTTCCATGAGGATATGAATGTTGCATCTCATTTGGGCAACGTAACTTTATTTCTCACGATGGCAACAAACTTTGTTTATACAAACTTATTTACTCATTTTTGCAATATATTTTTATTTATGGAAAACTCTATCAAAACTTTGATTTCGATTCATGAAACTTATATTATTTTTAATCTGTGAGTACTCACCAACTATTTTTATAGTTGACGCTCGTTTTACATGCTTTTTCAGGAATCATCGAGTAAGTGGCACTTAGGGACACTTCACTTTTAGGAGCATTCGCATGTGTTGTATTTCAATTTACATTGTAATTTCTTTTAAAAGTTGTTCAAACCCATTATAAATTTGTAATGATTGTTAATACTATGGTTGGTGTTGTCTTTTAACTTTTGCTATGAAACCCTTTATACTGCCACACCTCGTGTTTCCGCTTTAGCAGGGTGTGACAGTGATGGACTAAACTTGACTTTAATTCCGAACCTCCTTCGAAAACCGAGTAATTGATACCGGTTGGAGTTTATGTAACATCGGTTTCCATCATTTGCCTCAAAGTTCTTTCGGGAGCTTCTCCGCCGTCCCCCATTGCAATTGGTTCAATGATGGGTGGATTTTGTTGTAGGGGTGGTGTTTCGGGAATTTCTTAGCGAGGGTCGGGACTAGAATCAGGTTCCTTGTCACTTGATGAAGCAGTATTAACCTCCGGATCCGCGTGAGGTTTTGAAGTTTGACCACGTTCTATTCTCTTTTCCTTCGCCAAACGCATTGCTTCTTTTTCAATTTCATGATTATAAATCAAAGCACCTGTACGTTATGATCTGGGCATGGAGAAACAAATTGATTCAAAATAAACCAATCCCCGACAATGGCGCCAAAATTTGGTGGTTGTCGAGGCCAAAAAAATAAATACCCTATATATTACACACTAAAGTAGTGTATAGTGGTAAAGGGATCATATCCACGGAGATTGGTTCAATTTAAATCTCTATGTAGATCACTTGTTCAAATACTTATAAAACAAGAGTAAAAGTAAAATGGGGGGTGGGGGGGGGGGGTTAATCTTTTTGATTGCTTGAGAAATATTAAAACTAAGCTAGAATGTTAATATGACAAGTAAACAAGTAAAAGATTTGATTAAATTCAATGAAGTGAAATTGGTTAATTTTGGGATACACCGCATGGATGACATAGTTGACTTATCATTAGATTAAATAGAACAACACTTGTGAATCAATTTAACTTGGCCATAGCAATTCATAAGCACAAATTACCTCAACTCTTCATTATTATTAAAATGTTTAGAGGAACTCTTAACACATTCCATTAATTAAAGTCACAAAATCAATGAAGCATATAATCTTGTGAAAATCAATTAGCTTTAAGTTCTAAGAGTCACCAAGTCTAAAAGATAATCAAAAGCTTACATTATCATTATGGAGGAAACATTCCCATGGTTTAAATGAAATGAAAACAAATATAGAAACCATTTGTTGCACATCAATTTCAAAATCCATTACTTAACCAAGAAATTAGTCAACAAAAATAAGTATTTATTCATCCAAGCTCAAGATCAAAGATAAACAAGCACAACAAGATGTTTAACTAGAAAACATTTCCATAAACTTCAAACCCAAGATGACATCAAGTCTTCAAAACAACTAATCATCCATGGGATAAACGCTAATCAACCAAATATGAATCTAGCCAAGCATGGCCAAAATAAAAGAAATACAAGATAGTTTAGTGGTACCAAACATTGTTCTAATTGCAAGATGAAAAGAAATTGCACCAATCTTCTAAATCATCAAATTCTTCCAAAGACTTCTTGAGAGCAAAAAGAGATGTTCTTGAATGTGTTTGTTGGGGTACAAAGTTATCCATCTATGACTTAGTAAATCGTTTGACTTTTGTAGACCCACTTGCATGTGGTGCTTTAGCCTTGTGACATGAGAGATAGAGAGTGAGAGAGAGAGATGTAAACACCTCTATATAAGGTGGGTTCATACCATTTATGGAGGTATGCTTGAGAGATATAACATTGAGCGTGTGCATGTGTGTTAATTATTTAGATTTAGATCTAGATCCTTTTTTGTGTAACACCATACATAATCGAATTCATTTCTTAAACACCCAAATCACCGTGTTCATTGTGTGTTCTTTAATTCCACATGCCAAACCAATGTTCATAATTCTCTTCAATTGGTATCAGAGCGGGTGTTTGAAGATCAACATGATTTTTTGAAGAAACGGTTCTCAGTTTGACTAAATTTGTCACAGTTGGAGCATTTATGGTAAGTCTCTCTATGATCTCTCTTAATCTTGTTAATTCGTACGTTACGTTCTTGATTTTTGATCGTTTTGACTCGTTAGATCAATTTTTTTTTAAAAACCCATTTGTTGTGATCCAATAATTTTTTGTTGATCAAGGTCCGATCCTATCTCATATTCGTTTGTTTGATTCGATTCTCAAAATTGATAATGTTCATTTGAATCGAGTGTTGGCCCAAAAACTATGGATTATTGTTAATTGATCATTAAATCAAATTTGTGAACAAATTGTTTGCATCTGTTTCGAATTCATATCTTGAGCCCAAAATGGAAATCAATTACTGTTCATGTCCAATATTGAGCCCAAACTTGCTTTCGATCCAATATCTTTAAACAAAGAGCCCAAAAGTTTATTAAAATCAGCTATATGATACGCTGATTCATGGTTCTTCATCCTGTGCATATAAGGGTTGTACATATGATAATCCAAGCTGATTCATCTGTTGCGTTTTTGTTCTTGAGTTTTCGTGTCATATCATCGTTTTTTACTAATCTATTGTTGTTGATTATTAATTTGAATTTGGGAAACGAGTTCATATGATTTGTTGTATGATGAAATCGGTTGTAGACTTAGAAATCGACAATTGATTCTTTGATTTTGATGAAATTAATCAAGAACTGTCAAATTTTTGTGAAGAACATGTGAAGAACAGTTGGATAATCATGTTTTGATCTGGATTTTGTCATTAGAATCATCAATTTTGTGTTTGTTGACTGTTAATTTCGAAAAGTCAAATCCAGCACAAAAGTCAAAGTCGATTTTCATGTGATGAATGCTGAAATCGGTAGATATTTGTTGATTTGAGGCTTTGGATGTCGAAATCAAGTCTAATTTGGGATTCAATTTCGAAAATTGGTTGTTCTTGTTTTAAATTTCAAAGGCTGTGACGATAAGTTGAATTTGGTGTTATATGGTTATTGTCGTTAATATCGACTGGATTGGGAAGTTGGAGTTAAGAATCGAATGATTTTGATTTCGAAAGTATTTGCTTGAAGTCAAATTTGATCTGTGACTTATGATAACATCCGTTCGCATCTGGGTCTCAATTTTGGGTTCGCATATTATTCTTGTTTTGATTTGGAAGTTCAAAGTCAATATTGTTATGGACTGCTGGGTTTTGACAGTCGAAATCAATATTGAGAAATCGATATTCTCAATCAAAAGGTTAAAATAAGTTCTCGTTTGTTCAAGGGATGATAAGTTTCGAAGGTTGGATATCCTTTGGTTATGTCGATTTTGAAGAGTCGATGGGTCAAGGATCGATGTTGGTTTGATGTTTGATAACGAATAGGAAGAGTGATTTGAAGCCTATATTTGATTTCGAAGGTTTGTTGAATAATTGGAAGACGGTTGATAGTTGGCAACGAATTGGAAATCGACATCGACTAACGAAGATTTTTGATCGGGATAGTCGAAGATTTTTAGTCGATGATTCACTGAAATAACGAAGTGAAGAAGAAGATACAGAAATTTCGAAATCAGTCCTTAAAGTTTCGAAAGTTTGACATTCTCTACCCAACTTCGAAAGTTGGATTAATTTTCGACATTTTGGGACAAAAGGCATAATTTTCGAAAGGAGTCCCTGAAGTTTCGAAAAGTTGGCTCATCATACCCAATTTCGAAATTGGACTGATGTTGCTGAGAAATTAAAGAATATGCATTTCAGGCCCTTGCAGTTAAAGCGAATTGACGCTTTCTACCCAGTTTTGCAAATACGGGAGAGTTTCGCATTTTTGGCTGTTTTGGGCGCACCGGGTCACTACAGAATTTTGAAATTGACAATTTCTACCCATTTTAAAGAAATTTTGTCAAAGACGTTCCATGAACGAAGCTAAAAATTGGAATTTTTTTGATTTTCCGGATTAAAGCAAAAAGTTTATGCCACATGTTAAAGGGGAGTTTGGCAAGAAAAATTTCGAATAGAACACGTTCACTTTCCTTATTGGTTTTATAATCAAATTTCGATTATAAAAGGGGGGAGAAATTTATATGGAAATTCGAAAGTTGGATTTTCATATTACGCGTACTTGAAGACCGAAGTGACCTCGAGTATTTGAAGTTTATGAAATGACTCGATTGGAAATTTCAAAGTGATTTCGGTTCATGATGGGTTTGGACTTATTGAAGATTTTTGGGGTGTGTTTTTATGCTTAACTTTAGGGTGATTATTTGGAGTTTGAGAAGCTCTTGATCATTCGTTAATGCTCGGTTCGTATGGTCTTAGGGGTGTAAACGAGCCGAACCGAGCCCGAGCCTAACCATGCTCGAGCTCGAGCTCGAGCTTGATTCGAGCCTTAAAATGAAGCTCGAGCTCGGCTCGTGAACAATTTAGTGAGCTCGCGAGCCTAAACGAGCTTATATATATATGTATATATATATATATATATATATATATATATATATATATATAGACACATACACACACAGACACACACACACACACACATATATATATATATATGTATATATATATATATATATATATATATATATATATATATATATATATATATATATATATATATATATATATATATATATATATATATATATATAGGCTCATTTAGGCTCGTGAGCCCACTAACTGAAGCTCGACTCAAGCTCGTTTAATAAACGAGCCTCATATTTAGGCTCGAGCTCGGCTCGGGCTCGTTTAATTCGATATCGAGTCGAGCTTTTACCGAGTCGATCACGAGTAGCTCGCGAGTAGCTTGGCTCACTTACACCACTATATGGTCTCACATCCTAGAACCCAAATTGAATAATCATGGAAGAATTGAATATTTGAAATTCATCTCTACATGTGTCACGCTTGAGGTACGGGTCGCGTAGTTGCTCGATTTTGGAAGATTTGAACTGGGTCATCCATTCCTAACTTTGACTTTGTATGACTTTGTAAATGGTTTGACTTTTGTAGACCCACTTGCATGTGGTGCTTTAGCCTTGTGACATGAGAGATAGAGAGTGAGAGAGAGATATGTAAACACCTCTATATAAGGTGGGTTCATACCACTTATGGAGGTGTGCTTGAGAGACGTAACATTGAGCGTGTGCGTGTGTGTTAATTATGTAGATTTAGATCTAGATCCTTTTTTGTGTAACACCATACATAATCGAATGAATCTCTTAAACACCCAAATCACCGTGCTCATTGTGTGTTCTTTAATTCCGCATGCCAAACGAATGTTCATAATTCTCTTCAGTGTTGTTGTTGAAAAATGCCCCCAAATCTTCAGTAAAAAGAGCTCATTTCCGGATTCAAAATCTCACCAGAAGCCATCCACCAACCTTCCCTAAATATAGTCAAAAAGTCAAAAGACGGATTCACAACAGCACGATCGACGCAGACCGTTTGTGGATCCACGCGGATCGCGTAGGTCTCGCTGATTGTGTGACCTGGCCCATTTAATTTACAATCCAGCCCAATCTTCTTCACTCATTCTCTAGCCCAAATGCATTAATTCTTGGGAGCCCATTTATGTTATTCCAAAGCCTCCAATGATGGTTGAATGCTTCCTTAGTCTTTCTCAACTCGAGTCCTCGTCCAAATATTAAGTGCAACGCGCTTCTCGATTATACTAACACAAAGCCCAATTGCACCACCTCAAGTCCACAAGCAATCTGTAAAGCCTCCAAAAGTCCTGCACTCCTTCCATACCTCCAATGACAAAAAGTCCTCGGCAAATCCTGCAAATAAGCTCAAAAGACTGGAAAGCACCTGGTAAAAGAGAAAAATAAAAAAAATAGAAAATATGCATGAAGATTAACTAAAATGAGATGGTTTTAACTAAAAATGAACTATGAAAAGTATTAATAAAAACGAAACTATCAGAAACTCCTCATCCCACATGGGAAGGGAGTAAATTTCATTTTTGGCTCGTTGTCCGATGGAGTACAAAACCTAGGAAGGAATCCAAGGCTATAAATAGTGCGTTAAGGATCTCATTCTTCCTTGCACATTGGCTTGATTTTTTGCCTCCTTCTTTCTCATCCTTAGGGAACAAAATTCTTAACCCTCTTTGGGGTTTTTTGAATTTTGATCACACCTCGTAGTTATTTTTTATTCTCCTTTTTAGGGTTTTTGGATGTGAAGCAAGAGATGGATTCTAGTTTAGGTCCTCTCATCCAAGCAACATTTGAGGAGGACAAGGTCTCAAGCATTGAGATCAGTGGCTACATATAAGGTATGTTAATCATCATTTGTATTATGTTTTCATAAGGTAAAAGTAATTAGTATGAAACCTAGATCCTTTGGTTGCATGTACACCTAGGTATATCATATATTGATTTTTCTGCTACCTATTTTATATATATTTGATGCATAGAAAACCCAACAGAACCTGTCACACCCCGCTAAAGCGGAAACACAGGATATGACAGTGATAAAAGTTTCATTGCAAAAGATAAAGATACATCACCATAGTAATAGTTAAAAGTTTACAACCCATAATTAAACAAAACAAAATACAAGTTTTTCCAAAATGACATTGTTCAAAAGATAACTTCATAAAGTAACTTCCACACGATGCAACATGCTCTATGATGATGAATCTTTATGCCCAGTTACTAATTATTTCCTGAAAAAGCATGTAAAACGAGGGTCAACTATGAAAATAGTTGGTGAGAAACAAAGTTTATTGCTATAATAAAACTTTCCATAAAATTAAGATTTGGTATAAAACTTTCCATAAATACAAGTACATTGCTATAATAAGAAACAAAGTTTATTGCTATAATAAATAACAAGTTTGTATGTATATGAGCAAACAATGAGTTCACAACCAAGCCTATGACTGATGCCCTATCAAGATCTATGTTTATCGTTCCATAGATTAATATGGTATCATGCACTCCAGCAATCGGGCGAGTGAGGAGTTGTCAATTCCTAATAGTACTATTCATAATGACCATTGGCTCAAAGAGTTAATGGTTGGAGTAAAGTGGAAGGGACTTAAGCTGATAAGGCCTCATGTTTTAACAATAACATACATATACACAACAAAATATAGCAAACTATAGTATTCAATTTTGATACAATTCAATATAAATACATCAATCATAAATAATTTGGACATGCTTTTCCACCTCAAAACATAAAAACCGAAAATATGGGAGTGGTGAATACTCACAATATGCAAAATATAGCAACCAAGTTTATACGAGTCAAATAAATACAACGAACATAAATAGTTTAGGACATGCTTTTCCACCCTAAAACATAAAAACCGGAAATAGGGGAGTGGTGAATACTCACAATGTTTCAAGTAGCTACAAGTGGTGCCTCAGATTACTCCAACGTCTAACTACCGGGATCCTACGACATCAAACACACGCTAGTGAGTTTCTATGTCGAAATCTAATGCTAACATACTAAATTCTACATATAGAGAAATGCCAAATTTTTTTTCTAATATTGGTTTTATATTAAATGGGTAACTATTTTTCTGAAATGGTGATATTTTATAACTCATGTGATTAAGATAATTTTGGATATTATTTTCCATATTTTGTAATATTAATTGAAGGCATTTCAACTCATTTAAATGTGTTTTAAACTCTAAAAATCCAAAAATATTATCAAACAGTTTCCAAAATTAATCAAATTTTACATTTTCATTCCAAATACAGTAGAGGTCTTCTAGAAATTTTCCCTTGAATTTTTGATGTGTTTAACTATTTTTCCAAAATTTTAAGCCTTCATAACAATATAAATTCGTTAAAAATATCATCCAGATGACAAAAATTCCCAAACGTTTTATATTACTTCAATTAAATATACTTAAGCTGGGAAAAATATAGAAATGAGTTTCTAAATAGTTTAACCCGATTTTATGATTTTTGTGCATTTATTCTAACAAAAATGGAGATAAACATAAAATAGTTTCCAAAATTGCCCAAACGTTTTGTATGACTGTTATTATATATGTCGAAGCTGGTAAAAATATAAAATATATTTTTCAATATGTTTTTCTATTTTCCTTTGTTTTATTCTCTTGAATAATCATTAATTAGTTAATAATTAACAAACAGTTAAATTAAATTACCAAAATTTTTGTAAACTTCATTTACAGTGTACATAATCGGAGAAAAATACTAATGGTGATTTTTATACACTATAATCCGATTTTGTGGATTTAAGTGTATTTAATCTTAGAAAATAGAATAAAAATAGTATACGGAATGTAAAAATCATCCAAATTTGTATTTATAGTTATAGTATGTTATAAGGTCTTCTGGTAAATTTTCATGAATTTTGGATCAGCAGAACTAGTTTTCCCATTATTAGTCCATTATAAATACAAAAATCAGAGAAAAATAGGTATGCATTATGAAAAATTATGAAAATATTTTTATGATTATTCCACATGAATTAGGATCTGAGAAAAATATTAGATAGCCTTTTAACATTCCCTAAAGTGGTTTTATGATTTATTTGGATTAAACAAAAAGAAAATTCAAAACCATTAAAAAAAACAAAAATCGATGAAACTCGCTGAGATGTCATCATTTACTCTAGGGGTCATCCACGAATTTACGTAGGATTTATAGACCTAATAAAGTATTTTAAATGATTTTATGGCCTTGTTTTGTTATAATAAATTTATTAAATTAAATAAATGATAAAAACTCTTGAAATTTTCCAGATCCTCATATCATCTTACTGGGAATCTGAGGAAATTTTATTTCGACCAGAAAAGGATATCTAGATTTTTTTATGAATAAAACCATTTACATGCAGTATTAACAATGTACTTTGATCATCAAACTCTTTAACTTGATGTTCATCACATGCATCATGGTTTGTAGACCACGCATGGATATATTTTGTTCATAGTGATGTTTTCAAATGAAAAACTTGAATGCATAAGGTAGATGAACCTTTAAAACTTGTAAAAATTCGTATTTTAGGGTTTGACATAGGTCTTGGTCCTTGGATTTCACCATTAAACAACATGCATGTTGTTTTTGGGTGAAACCCTACCACCATCATCATCAAACTCGAAATTCCATGGGTATGTTCATGTATGTTCATAAATAATGGTATAGAAGAAGGAGAAGTGCAAGAAAAACCTTTAAAACAAGAAAGAAAGTGAAGGAAGATGAAGGATTTTTGTGATTACCTTGAAGAACAATCCTAGAAGATGAAGATTTGAAGGTTGAGAGGTGTTATTGGCTGGAGAATTTCGTGGCTTTGGAGAGAGAATGAGAGAGTTTGAGTGTGGTAAATGGGTGGAGTGTTAGAGAGAGTATAGAGAGAAGTTGGAGTGTAAGAGAAGATAAAATGATTGAGATTTTGAGGGAAAAGAGAGTATTGGAGAGAGGGTGGCTGATTTTATGAGTATAAGAGGGGTCTTTTATCTCATAATTAAATTTTAATAAATTCTCTTTAATTTTTATAAAACCCTAAATTTTATAAAAAGACTTCTTTATTTAATTCTTAATTTATTAAAAATCTTTGTTTTTAGCTCATAAAATATAATTGATGTTTGATAATTAAATGTAGCACTCGTGTTTCTAGGCAAGGCATTAATATTGATGTGATAGACTAGGTTTATTAAAAATCTTTGTTTTATGTGTTTTATGCTTAATTACTAGGAGTTAATTAATTAAGAATAAAAATGAGCGTCGAAAATAAATATTAGATAAAGCCGGTATCTATTAAGAAAGTTGTAGTGGTCGTGACAAGGATTACGGATATATAAAGAATACCAAAATCCGAGTTATAACGAAGAAGTTATGACATGTCGAAGTTTCACGACAAAACCGGCACGGTGCCGAATGTCGTAAAAAGTGAGTTTTTGATAAACTACTTTTTAGCCTTAGTGATCTAAATGAAACTCGTAGTGTTCATTAAACCGAGAGTAGGTATAAAAAGAACGCCCAAATCTGACTTCATATGAGGAAGTTATGATTTTTCGAAGTTTCAACTTAGTAGTAGACATCTAAAAACTCGAATTTTAGATCGAGTGATTTTTAGCCGACACGACCTAAGCGATAATCGAAGGTCTCGTCAATAGTAGCACAACGATAAAAAGACAGACGAAAACGGACGTCAGATAAAGAAGTTATGAATTTTTAACGGATTTCCTGTCCCGGTCTGTTAAAAATAGAAATATAAAAATTAAATTCAAAATTAGCCGACAAAGTCTAAACGAAAGTTGTAGAGCGTAATTTTACCTACGTGTGCATATAAAGAACGTAAAAAACGGAGCTCGTATGCGAAAGTTATGGATTTTAGAAGTTTTGGCGCGAAAATCGAAAAAATTTGCCAAAACCGAGAAATTTCGCATAGGTGGACTTCGGCCACCTCACCCTCGCTTAAATCATGCCACGTGTCCAAAATTTTGCTGAGTCATCCGAAGTGGTCCAGTGAGAATGCGACGCGTGCCCCTTTCCTCGTGCATCCGAGCATCGCAGGCGCCACGAGCCCCCCTCCTCGGACCCGGACTTCGGTCCAATCAGAGGCTGCCATCGAGGCCCTCGCATGCACAGCCCACGTGACCCCTTCTCGCATCTGATGCCACCTGGAAGCTTCTCAGCCCTTGGATCAGCAGCCTCGCAGCCAATAAATAGGATAGTGCGAGACCTCCCGGGGAATATTTGAAAATTTGACACTTTTAGCCCCTCTTTCCATATTTCATTCATTCTAACCTCCCCCAAAGCCCCGATATCAATTATAAACCCCGGAATACGCCACGAAGTGCCCGAGAAGCCCTAGAAATTTATCTTTTCGGTTTTGAAGCCCGACCTTTGCAGAGCCCGTTTCTCAATTAAAACTCCCGGTTTTATTAGAAACGATCGTTTTAGGAAACGAATTGCTGCCCGATTATCATCAAATCATGTGAGTGTGTAGTTACTTTCACTTTACACATAGATATGAAGTATTTACCTTAAAATACGTGCTATGTGTAAATATATTAATTGTTTATTTGAGGTGATTGTTGAATAGATGTTTTATACAAGTTTTAAACTGTATATATATTTTATCTACAAATATGTTGGGTAGAACATGGATAGACGAAATAGTCGATGGGTGCTAAAATGATGAGAGGCCTCGATGTTGTTGTTGTAGTCGTCTAGCGGAGTATAAATGACGATCACGTACCTTTCTAGACAGTCCAGTGGTACACTAGCAAGTTCGCAACTTGTAGGTGTTGATGAACTATATGCACATTGGCGTACTCCAATCCCCCTCATGGTTGCCTTTAGGACATGTATGGATGAGGAGTCCCCTTAGCAGTAGTGTCCAACCCGATGATATTCCTTAGGCTAGGTCCCTTATGATAGGTGTTTAGGGACGTAAAGTGAGGACAGCGGGAATGGGTAATCAGGGTTATTGTTGATTGGTGAACTTCATAAGTTTATTATTATTGTGGGTTGAAAACACTATATGCTCACCAGGCTCCCAAGCCTGACCCACTCAGCTTTTTATGTTACAGGTAGTGGACCCCGAGCATAGTCGGACGATGACGAGAGATTTTTGGATTATAGGCCAGTAGTTGTAAATAACTGTTGAAAGGCTTATAATGTCTTGTTTCTGCTTTTGATCTGTATCAGAACATGACATCCCGAGGTTTTGGTATATATATATGGAAAATATATACTTTCTTAAAGAAAGGTTTTGATAAACTTTTATCATGTTTTTTTTGGGGACCAATTCGGCAACATCTTTTAAAAAGATTTCTCTGACTTTGTTTTAAAAGTATAAATTAAATCGGTCTTTTCTGGCCGAGAAATTAGGGGATGTCACAGTTGGTATCAGAGCATTAGTTTAAGTGAACTAAGAAATTGTAGGATTTCTAGACTTGAACTTAGGATGGTAAGTGATGATTGTGAGGTGAGTGTCTACCATATTGTAGGATTCCTAAAATGCTTTTATGTGCTAAATGCTATATGTTTGCCATATATGCCATTAATTGTTCGGATCTATGGTCTGTTGCTGAACGGATCTGGAAACCTTATGTGTGTAGGATTCTAAGCGTATGATTACGAGATTAGAACTAACATGTAAATGTTTCGGAGTGATAAGGGAATTGAAATACCTATCGAGGATAGAGACCTAAATTCGCCTTATTCGGTATATAGATTATAATGGCAAGAACCCGAAGTGGAGCGGGAAATGCAAATAGAAACCAACAACCTCGACCTCAAGTGGTGGAACAGGTGCCTATAGTAGGAGCTGCACCCGAACCCATCACCATGGCCGGAGTACGAACTATGATTCAGACCATGATGGCTGAAGAAAGGGAGGATTTGAGGCAAATGTTGTTGAACAATATGGATGAACCTTTAGTTCCTGTTGAACAATGTGAATTGAATGACGATCGATCTGAAGAAGGAAACAACAGTAGATTGGTTGGTCACAGTGAACCGCTTGTGGTTGGGAGAAATAACCACGAGGATAGAGTGGAGAGAAATGGGTGCAAGTATAAGGACTTTATGACTTGCAAGCCATCGACCTTCGCTGGAAAGGAAGATCCCGTCGGAGTAATGGACTGGATCTCGGAAATGGAATTGGATTTCATGACTTGTGGTTGCCAAGGCAGGTTACAAACCACATTTGTAGTACGTCAGTTCAGGGGTAGTGCTGCTCGTTGGTGGAACACTCTGGGGAAAACCCTAAGCTCTAATGAGCCACTGCAACTGACTTGGGCAAAGTTCTTGGTGCACTTCAGGCGCAAGTACTGCTCGACCCAAAACGTACTTGAGTTAGAAAACCAGTTTCTAACGTTGAAGAAGGGGAGTATGACCGTTGATGAGTATACAAATAACTTCACAGACAAAATGGAGTTTGCTTTGCGTATTGTCCCAGATGAGCTGGCAAAAATTGATAGGTACGTAAAGGGACTTCAATGGGAGTATGCAGTTCCAGTACGTCAGACACTTACTTTGGAGGCAGCTATCTGGGCTGCCAAGTCTGTTGAAGATATGATAAAGGGGAGAGCCGCCAGCAAGGTTGAAGTTGGTGAAAAGAGAAAGTTTGAAGGAACTTCAGGTTGCAATAAAAAGAACAAGTTCTCGAAGACTGGTTCGAGAAAATTCAGAGGAGGAGCCGAAGCCAAGTGGTGTGACAAGTGCAAGAAGAAACATGCTGGGAAATGCAGTATGGGAATCACTTGTTACAAGTGTGGAAAGCCAGGGCATTATGCCAATGAATGCACCTTCACTAATAACGTCTGTCATGGGTGCCATGAAGAAGGGCATATTTTGAGGGATTGCCCGAAGAAGAAGGATGCATCAAAGCCCAATCTTCCACCAAAGCCGAAGGCGAGAGCCTTTCAGATGACACTTGAAGCTGCGAAAGAAGAAGCTGATGTCGCTTTAGGTACCTTTCTCGTAAACGAATTGCCTGCCCAAATTTTGTTTGATTCTGGAGCCAATTACTCCTTTATTTCGCATGAATTTGGTAGAAAACTAGCTTTGCCTGTTGATAGACTAGTTAATGCTTTATTAGTCGAAATTGCTAGTGGCAAGTTTGTACCTGTTAGACATCATATGAAAAATATCCTCATTGACTTGGTTGGGAAGAAGTTCCACGAGGAATTATTGCCTATCGAGTTAAATGGTTTCGACATAGTTTTAGGAATGGATTGGCTTAGCGCCAATGATGCCGAAATATTGTGTAGGCAGAAGATAGTAAAAGTAAACCCGCCAGGGAAAGAGTCGTTTATGGTGTATGGAGACAAACACAGAGTAAATTCTGGAAGCATTTCCCTAATGAAAGCCAGAAAGTGTTTGGCCAAGGGGTGTACATCAATTTAGCGTTCGTGATCGATGTTAAGAAGGAAAAGAAGGAGGTGCAGAATATTCAGGGGGTGTGTGAATATCCGGAAGTCTTTCCCGAAGATCTTCCCGGATTGCCCCCTGATCGACAAGTAGAATTCCGTATCGACTTGTTACCAGGAACGACGCCGATAGCAAAAGCACCATATCGATTAGCACCAATAGAGATGAAAGAACTTATGACACAACTTCAGGAGTTATTGGACAAAGGTTTCATTCGACCTAGTTCATCACCCTGGGGAGCCCCGGTGTTATTTTTAAAGAAGAAAGACGGGAGCATGAGAATATGCATCGATTACAGAGATATGAATAAAGAAACAATAAAGAACAGGTATCCGTTGCTGAGGATCGATGACCTGTTTGACCAGTTGCAAGGTTCGAGCTATTTCTCGAAGATCGATCTTAGGTCAGGATACCATCAACTAAAGGTAAGAGAGCAGGATATCAAAAAGACTACGTTCAGAACAAGATATGGACACTATGAATTTTTGGTTATGTCGTTCGGACTAACCAATACCCCAGCAGCTTTCATGGATTTGATGAACAGGGTTTGTAAACCATACCTTGATAAATTTGTGATAGTATTCATAGACGATATCTTGATTTATTCGAAAAGCAAGCAGGAGCATGAAAAGCATCTGCGTGAAGTGCTAGAAGTTCTGAAAAAGGAGAAGCTGTATGCAAAGTTCTCCAAATGTGAATTTTGGATTCAAGAATTTCAATTTTTAGGTCATATGGTTAACCAAGAAGGAATAATTGTTGACCTAGCAAAGATTGAAGCTGTTTTGAAGTGGGAACAACCAAAAAGTCCTACGGAGATTCGAAGCTTTTTAGGATTAGCCGGATATTATCGTCGATTTATCCAAGGCTTTTCTTCGATTGCTACTCCATTAACATCTTCGACCCACAAAGGAGCTACTTATGCGTGGAATGAGAAGCATAAGGAAGCCTTTGAAAAGTTAAAGAAGAGATTGTGTGAAGCACCGATTCTTTCGTTACCTTAAGGAGTTGATGACTTCGCAGTCTATAGTGATGCCTCTGGAGTTAGGTTAGGATGTGTTCTGACCCAAAGGGATAAAGTGATAGAGTATGCATCGAGGCAATTGAAAGAGCATGAAAAGAACTACGCCACTCATGATCTGGAGTTGGCAGCGGTAGTATTCGCCTTAAAGATATGGAGGCACTATCTTTATGGTACTAAATGCAAACATTTCATTGATCAGAAGAGTCTGCAATATCTCTTTAATCAGAAGGAATTGAACATGAGGCAACGGCGCTGGCTAGAATTACTCAAGGACTATGACTGTGAGATACTTTACCACCCTGGTAAAGCAAATGTTGTTGCTGATGCTCTCATTCGGAAGGTAAATCTTGAAAAGAAAAGGCCAAGAGCGCTGAGAATCGAAGTTGTCTCGACAATTGTAGGAAGTATAAAGAAAGCTCCGGAGGAAGCTTTGGAGAAAAATGACCGGAAGGAGGAACGTTTGGGAAAAACGTTGATGTTTGATACAAACCGTCAAGGATTGAAGGTATTCAAAGATAGGATTTGGGTACCTAGGACGGGAGAAGTAAGAGGTCTTCTAATGGAAGAAGCTCACCAAACCATGTACTCGATTCATCCCGGCAGTACGAAAATGTATAGGGATCTGAAACCCTATTACTGGTGGCCGACAATGAAGCTCGATGTTGCTAAGTATGTGGCCGAGTGTGTAACATGTGCTAGGGTTAAGGCACAACATCAGAAACCTTATGGGAGTTTAGAACCTTTACCTATACCCATGGGTAAATGGGAAGACATTACCATGGATTTTGTGACTAAACTGCCCAGAACAAGGAACGGTCACGACATGATTTGGGTGGTCGTAGATCACTTCACTAAGAGTGTGCATTTCATAGCAGCCAACGAGAAATGGTGTATGGATAAACTTGCGAATTCTTACGTGAAGGAAATTGTGAGGCTTCACGGTGTTCCGTTAACGATTGTATCCAATCGTGACAGCCGTTTTACCTCAAGGTTTTAGAGGAGTCTACAAGAGGAATTGGGTACGAAGTTGTGTTTGAGTACAGCTTACCATACGCAAACTGATGGTCAGAGCGAACGAACGATTCAAACATTGGAGATTATGCTGAGAGCATGTACCCTACAATTCCAAGGTAACTGGGATGAACACTTACCTCTAGTAGAATTTTCCTATAATAATAGTTTCCACTCAAGCATCAAGATGGCACCTTATCACGCTTTGTATGGAGAAAAGTGTCGAACGCCGTCATGTTGGCTGGAAGCTGGGGAAAAGCCGTTTATGGGACATGAAATGGTCCATCAGACTGCTGAAAAGTTGAAAGTGATTAGGAAAAGGATGTTAGCAGCTCAAGATCGACAAAAGAGTTATGCTGACAAGAAAAGACAACCGATATCCTTCAAAGTTGGAGATTCAGTTTTACTTAAAGTCTCGTCGTAGAAGGGACTTATAAGATTTGGTAAAAGGGGAAAGTTGAGTCCAAGGTTTATTGGACCATTTAAAGTTCTTCAAAGGATCGGGAATCAAGCTTACAAGCTAGAATTACCGGAAGAACTGGAGGGTATTCATAACACCTTTCATATGTGTTATTTGAGAAAGTTCATGGGAGATGTGCCCGACATAATTCCCATTTCTGAATTAAGGTTGGATGAAAACAAGAGGTTGATTGAAGAACCTGAGGCAATCGTTGACCGTAAGACTAAGAAGTTGCAACGCAAGATGGTCGATTTAGTGCTTGTGCATTGGAAACATACGAATGGGCCAAATCTCACCTGGGAAACGGAGAGTGACATGATGAGTCGCTACCCGCAGTTGTTTGTTGATGTGTGATTCCGGGGACGGAATCATCCTAAGGGGGAGATAATTGTAACACTCGTGTTTCTAGGCTATTAATATTGATGTGATAGTCTAGGTTAACCTTTGTAACTCATTTTGAAGAAATGAAAAAGGAATTATGTGAATATTATGTGTTTTATGTGTTTTATGCTTAATTACTAGGAGTTAATTAATTAAGAATAAAAATGAGCGTCGAAAATAAATATTAGATAAAGCCGATATCTATTAAAAAAGTTGTAGTGGTCGTGACAAGGATTACAGATATATAAAGAATACCAAAATCCGAGTTATAACGAAGAAGTTATGACCTGTCGAAGTTTCACGACAAAACCGGCACGGTGCCGAATGTCGTAAAAAGTAAGTTTTTGATAAACTACTTTTTAGCCTTAGTGATCTAAATGAAACTCGTAGTGTTCGTTAAACCGAGAGTAGGTATAAAAAGAACACCCAAATCTGACTTCGTATGAGGAAATTATGATTTTTCGAAGTTTCAGCTTAGCAGTAGACAGCTAAAAACTCGAATTTTAGATCGAGTGATTTTTAGCCGACACGACCTAAACGAGAATCGAAGGTCTCGTCAATAGTAGCACAACGGTAAAAAGACAGACGAAAACGGACGTCGGATAAAGAAGTTATGAATTTTTAACAGATTTCCTGTCCCGGTCTGTTAAAAATAATAATATAAAAATAAACTCAAAATTAGCCAACGAAGTCTAAACGAAAGTTGTAGAGCGTAATTTTACCTACGCGTTCATATAAAGAACGTCAAAAACGGAGCTCGTATGCGAAAGTTATGGATTTTAGAAGTTTTGGCACGAAAATCGAGAAAAATTGCAAAAACCGAGGAATTTCGCATAGGTGGACTTCGACCACCTCACCCTCGCTTAAATCATGCCACGTGTCCAAAATTATGCTGAGTAATCCGAACCGGAGAGTCATCCGAAGTGGTCCAGTGAGAATGCGACGCGTGCCCCTTTCCTCGTGCATCCCAGCTTTGCAGCCGCCACGAGCCCCCCCTCCTCGGACCTGGACTTCGGTCCAACCAGAGGCTGCCAGCGAGGCCCTCGCATGCGCAGCCCACGTGACCCCTTCTCGCATCTGATGCCACCTGGAAGCTTCTCAGCCCTTGGATCAGCAGCCTCACAACGTATAAATAGGAGGGTACGAGACCTCCCGAGGAATATTTGAAAATTTGACACTTTTAGCCCCTCTTTCCATATTTCTTTCATTCTAACCTCCCCCAAAGCCCCGGTATCAATTATAACCCCCGGAATACGCCACGAAGTGTCCGAGAAGCCCGAGAAATTTATCTTTTCGGTTTTGAAGCCTGACCTTTGCAGAGCCCAGTTTTTCAATAAAACTCCTGGTTTTATTAGAAACGATCGTTTTAGGAAACGAATTGCTGCCCAATTATCATCAAATCATGTGAGTGTGTAGTTACTTTCACTTTACACATATATATGAAATATTTACCTTAAAATACGTGCTATGTGTAAATATATTAATTGTTTATTTGAGGTGACTGTTGAATAGATGTTTTATACAAGTTTTAAACTGTATATATATATTTTATCTACAAATATGTTGGGTAGAACATGGGTAGATGAAATAGTCGATGGGTGTTAAAATGATGAGAGGCCTCGATGTTGTTGTTGTTGTTGTTGTTATAGTCGTATAGCGGAGTATAGATGACGATCACAGACCTTTCTAGATAGTCCAGTGGTACACTAGCAAGTTCACAACTTGTCGGTGTTGATGAACGATATGTTCATTGGCGTACTCCAATCCCCCTCATGGTTGCCTTTAGGACATGTATGGCTGAGGAGTCCCCTTAGCAGTAGTGTCCAACCCGATGATATTCCTTAGGCTAGGTCCCTTGTGATAGGTGTTTACGGACGTAAAGTGAGGACAACGGGAATGGGTAATCAGGGTTATTGTTGATTGGTGAACTTAATAAGTTTATTATTATTGTGGGTTGAAAACCCTATATGCTCACCAGGCTCCCAAGTCTGACCCACTCAGCTTTTTATGTTACAGGTAGTGGACCCCAAGCATAGTCGGACGATGATGAGAGATTTTTGGATTATAGGCCAGTAGTTGTAAATAACTGTTGAAAGGCTTATAATGTCTTGTTTATGCTTTTGATCTGTATCGGAACATGACATCCCGAGGTTTTGATATATATATATGGAAAATATATACTTTCTTAAAGAAAGGTTTTGATAAACTTTTATCATGTTTTGGTTTGGGGACCAATTCCGCAACATCTTTTAAAAAGATTTCTCTGACTTTGTTTTAAAAGCATAAATTAAATCGGTCTTTTCTGGCTGAGAAATTAGGGGATGTCACATTAAAATTTTATGTCTTTGATTATATCCCATTACTTAGTAATTTAAATTTGATATAATAAGGTTTATAACAAATCTTATAGAGTTTTTAGGTTTTAAAGTTTATAAATTTGGATTTTGGGTTCTATAGGGCTTTTGGAACATTGTTTGATATTCACCATCATATTGAAATGAAATTAAAAGGTTTTAATTTATTTTTAGGGTTTTATACCCTTTTTCAATTGTAACAAATGTTTGGGGTTCGTTCTAATTCGAGTATTGGCATTTCCTACAGTAGCTAGACAACTTACTAAAATCGCAAGAGTCAAATATATTAGTCCTAGATTTTTGTTGGATCCTAGTTTCTACAAGATTATGAACTAATTTATACTACTAGGCCATAACATGATGTGCATATATGGTTTATAAAAAGATGCATGAGTCCGAGAATGTCCTGAATTTGACAGTTGTCACAGAACCCTAGATGTTAATGATGTTTATATAGGGGAAAATCCTGAAACATAGGGTTTTGTGCACATTACGACACTACACCACGGAAATTACAAGACTATCACGTTGCGTATAAGTAGCAACACCATACAGTGGTAATCCAACCACCGCGCCGCGAAAAGAAAAATTACCAAAATCTAAATTAAAACTTTAAACATGCATGTCACACTCATTTCGAGGTATGAAATTACTTTTTCGATTGTGTATGATATTTTCTTTTGTAGGCCACGACGTGCTGAAGCCTCACAACGACGTAGCGATAAGCTTTTGGTAGAGGGGTTTAATGACCCACCACAGCGTGGTGATTCTCTACCATGACGTGGTGCTGAATGTTGGAGAAAACCCTAAAGTTTATGGGTTGAGACCTATTTAACCTTCTTAACCTCTCATAGCCTTCCTATTATCAGCCTCCATCTCTCCAAATCATCCATTGCAAACCCTAGATCCCTTGTGTGGGTTTTTGGCCTCTAAGTGTGTGTGTTGGGTGCTTCCGAAGGAAGAAGGTGGTGGAAGATCATATTGGGAGTCCAAAGCAACTTAGGTCCTGAAAGTGTATCTTCCTTAATCATCTTAAGAAGGTATAAAGTCTTCACTTTGATGAGTTAGTTGATATATCTATAGATTTTACCCACTTATCTCTATGCCTTGTCGTTTTGGAAGGTTAGGTCTCAAAAAGCTTGCAACTTTACGAATCTCCAAGCCATTCGGAGCATTTGACTCTTTGGACCTGAATTAGATTTGAGTTTTGAGGCCAAGCATGGAATATTGGCCTTTTCTTTCCCTATTTTAGGCTAATAAGAGTTCAAGACATGCATTTGACATGCATGTCTAAAAAGCACCGATTTTTATGATGTGTTTGGTGTTAGAGACTCTTTTGGAGCTTGTAGACAAGTAGCCTTATGGATTGAGTGGTTATTGGTTAAGGTATGTAGTGTTTTGGACCTTAAAATTGAGATCTATACACTTTGGAGGGTTCTATTGGATAAAGTCGGAAACTTTATCCATTTAGACCCTATTATGGACCATATCTGTGTTGGAGAGCCTTTAGAATCGAAGAAAATGGTTGAATGCCTTAAGCTATTTGAAAACGTTGTTACCACGGTGTGGTAAGGCCACCACGACATGGTGGCGGGGTGAGTCACAAATCTGATGTCGTTTTCGACACCACAACGTGGTAAAGGGCTACCACAACGTGGTAGTCAGTTGAGTTAAATCTTCTTGACTTTTTGGCCGTTTGACCCAGTTTAACTCAAGGGGGTATTTTGGGTATTTTGGATTATGTTGAGAATTGGCATTTTGATGGTTAGGTGTCAGTTAGAGATGAGATTCAGAGTGGGGGCCTCATCAGCTATTGATTCAGATTCAGAGGTGAGTCTTCCTCACTGTGTTTAGCGGGCTAAATGTACCAATGCCGACCTATGGTTTGTTATGTTAGCATGTTAGTTGTTTGCGTGACTCTTGCATGTGTATGTATGCTTAATGGGCGAGGCCCAATGGGTAATCTGTATGCCATTACTTTTTTATTTGTATGTTTGTGAGAATTCGGGTGAGGCTCGTTATACTCAGTGGGCAGGGCCCGTTGTGTGGGTTAGGGCGATGCTCGTTATACTTACTGGGTGGGGCCCATTATGCGAGTTAGGGTGGGGCCTATTATATGTTGATATGTATGGTATGTGGTATTTGGGGGAAACTTATGAAGCTTCGTGCTTACGATTTTTAGTTTATGTTTCAGGTACTTCTGGTGCAAAAGGAAAGAGCTCGGGGTGATTGCAGTGCACACACGATATAGTTTCGCATTTTCATGATAACTCTGATAATTTATGATGTTTTGATACAATTTATCCTTTTAAGATTTATATTGATGTTTTGGATAATGTTTTATTAATTAAAAAATGAAAATTTTGAGTCTTATTTTTGGGACGTTACAAGTTGGTATCAGAGCCTTAGTTTGAGGGATTCGGACATACACTCGGGTGTGCCTGAACTCAAACTAAGGTTTTGGTAAACTCTTTTCAAAAAGAAATGTTTTTTTAAATGGTTTTCTAATACAAGAAAGGGTGTGGTGCATGCAATCGACCGATCTCAAGTAACTTTTTCCAAAATACCCATACATGTTATCTAATATGACTTGATTTGTGAATCTATGAATCGCAGGCTAGTTAGGGCTAAGGATCTGCTCAGTATTTGCTTGATAGAATGCTAGGAGAGATGCCTTTGTATGCCTATTATATGAGCTTGTAGACTTGCATGCTAGTACTGATCAGTCAGTGATAGGATGGCCTAATTAATTTGTGCTTGGTTCTGATTACTCGATGCTCGAATTCTACTCACTTTATGCTTTTAAGAAGTTCTCATTAGTTTCAGTTAACTAGTAAGTGAATATTTTAAGTTACATATTACTGAGACTAGATAGTTTTATAAGGTTAGGTTTTAACTCTATTACGCAACTCTTGTTTGAGTCCAACCGTTGTAGTGTGAGACCTCTCATTTGAATAATTATCTAGTTTTGGTGATATGTAGTTGTATTCATGAGCTAGTTAGAGGAAGTTAGCGGGAGTCCCTTCTACAGCTGATGGCAGAGAGTGGTTTGGAGTTTTCCCTAGGAAAACCTAGGAAGAAATTTAGTGCTAGGAGCCTTATCTAGATGAAGGTTAATTATATGGATATAAATTGACTTGGTGGATTCAAGGCAATCCTTGAGGAATGTACAAATAGATGTCGAAGGTAGTATGGGCCCATACTGCTATAAGCAGAGGATCCATACTCGAGTCAAGTAGGGTTGCGATGAAATAAAGAAGCTTCTAGAATTTATGATCCCTCGATATATTTTGATGCATATGTTGATGGTTTATATTGTGTACTTTCAATATGGTGACTTTGCGAGGCAGGCCGTTTGGCAGTTTTGGTGTTGGGGAGGGCTCGGGCTTAGGTTTTGGAGCCGGTCCGTAGGATGATCAGATGAGGGAGTTCATTTTGTCTGAGATTATGCAATGCATTCTTGAGTAGACTCCTGTGATGTTTGGTATGGTCAAGGAGGGCATTCTAGATATTTTGGATGAGCATTTGAGCTCCTTTTGTTCTGAGATGGTGGCCTTGGTAGGAGCGCAGTCTTTGACCTTCAAGCAGTTTCGGGCATGTGGACCTCCAAAATATTATGGGGTGAAGGACCCGATTGCGAGCAAGAGGTGGTTAGCGAATGTTGCTAATGCCTTTTGCACCATCAGTTGTCCATAGGGGGAAAAGTTAGACTTGCTTCCTATCTTTTAAAGGACATGGCATGAGATTGGTGGGAGGAGGTTGGGTGCTCCGTTGGTGATGGGGCTATTGATTCGATGACATGGGATGATTTCACGATGAGATTCAGGGTTGAGTTTACATCGGTGATCGATGTGTAGCAGTTGGCACGAGAGTTTCAGGATCTCCGCCAGACTACTGAGACAGTGCCTGAGATCACCTCGATGTTTCGTGAGAGAGCACTCTTGGTTTTGCAATATGTGGCGGATGAGGAGATGAAGAAGGCGAGGTATCATGAGATGTTGAGGAGTGATATTCAACAGTTTGTGATCCGATCCAGCTGCAGGACGCTAGAGGATATGACAGCAAGGGCTTTGGAGAGAGTGATTGATCTGTAGATGGAGAAGAAGAATAAGCCAGATTTTGTGCCGAGTGCATTGGGTTATGTCAAGAGGCCCAAGGTTGTTGATACGAGATCGATGAGCCAGCATGATCGGGGCCGTTGTGACAGTGTGGCAGGATGCACGATGGGGCGTGCAGGGTTTGTGGTTTTGGCTGCTTCAAGTGCGGCCAGACATATCATATCAGTAGGGATTGTACTGCTACTACTACCACCACCCCGGTATATGATCTGATTTGCATTAATTGCAATCAGAGGGGCCACAAGAAGGCCCATTGTCCGAGTTTGAGTGCAGCAGGATCCGTGTCAGCACCTGCTCCTGCAACACTATAGATTACTGACGGCCACCAGGGAAAGGGGGATACACCTGTTATGAAGAGAAGGACTTTTCAGTTGACGGCCGAGGAGGCTCGCGCAACCCCTGATGTGGTGACGGGTATGTATCTTCTCCTTATTTTGTTGTTTTTATTGAATTGCTTGCTTATATTAATGTATTTTATTTTAGGATCGTTCATTGTGAACGATATTTCTACCCTAATTTTGTTTGATTCGGGGGCTACCCGATTATTTGTATCACTTGCTCTTAGCAAGAGGTTTGGTAGAGCTCCAAGGGAGCTGGATTGTCCTTTAGATGTCGATATTTCAAATGATCAATCTGCCTAGGTAGCGAGGGTTCATCGGTATGGATTGGCTGATCCTCTATGGGGTGGTGATCGATTGTGACTAGTAGTTAGTTCGGATTCGAACCCTTAGTGGGGGAGAATTAGTGGTCCAGGGAAAGAAAGTTCAAAGTGGGCCGACCTTGTGTTCAACGGCTAGGGATAAGTGTTATATTCACAAGGGTTGTTCAGCATTTGTTTCCAATGTTATGGATACTCGGGATAATGGTAAGGCGATTATAGGTGATGTGCCGATTGTGCAAGAGTATCCAGATGTGTTGCTTAAGCCATGTAGTGTTTTCGACCTTAAAGTTGAGATCTATACACTTTGGAGGGTTATATTGGATAAAGTTGGAAACTTTTGTTGGATTAGTGTCTAAGCCCGTAACTATATTTGGTAAGTACTTGACCCGGTTGTGCATGGTCCTTTTGGGTTGCCTTCACCATAGCAACTTGACAGGGTGATTTATGAAGAGAGAAGAGATATTATTATATTAATATATTATGAGAATAATATATTAAAGGAATAATAATATTATTTCATTAATATTAGTCATAGATTAATTAAGAATTAATTACGTGACTAAAAGAGGTTAATTGAATAAAGGGACTTAAACTGTCAAATGTGTGATAGTTGTGTTTTGGGCTATGGATCCTTATGAGTTATAGGGTGGTCGGAATTAAGGAGTATGGGCTCCTTGAATTTGTCCAAGCCTTACTCTAGAAGGATCCTTGGATTGCTTAGGGCCTAAGTTATTCAATTAGGGTTAAGGATGTAACCCTAGTAGCTCATAGTATAAAAAGACCCCTAGGATTGGAGAAATCGGCCACCTTGCTTCCTTGGGAACCCTAGAGCCGATTTCTACACCTCTCCTCTCTCTCCAAATCATCCTCTTGCTTGTTGGTGTTTGTAAGCCATTAGAGGAATGACAATTGTGACTCTAAGCTCCAAGAACAAGAAGATTCAAGCAAGCAACTTAAGGTATTCATCTAGATCTGATTTCATATGTCAAAGTTTGTATTGTATTCACTAGATCTAACATTGTAAGTCTTGGATACATTGCATGTTCAATTAGAGAAACCTAGATCCAATCATTAGGGTTTGCATGTGCACATAGGAAAGTTCTTATGGCTCAAACCCATCAGTGGTATCAGAGCTTTGATTGATTTCTGTTGAATTGATGCGTTGTTTGATTGTTCTTGCCATGAAAAATCGATTTTTTTTCCTCTGACTGACAGACTCGGCGAGTCTCATTGTGGAACTCGGCGAGTCGTATGAACTCGGCGAGTCCATAATGGGACTCGGCGAGGCGGAGCGTCTATCAGAGTGATTTTCGGGATTTCTTGTTGTTTTGCTTAAGGATTGTTGCCTAAATCGTTTTGGGTAAATAAAATACGAATTTTATCATATATTTGACTATATCCTTGACAATACAAAAGATAATTGCCATTTAGTTAAATAATAATTTCCTTATTTGATAATAATTGATTATTTGAATTAATTGGTGAATTGTCTTGCAAGTAATATTGACTAGGTCAAATCTAGATAATCATTAAATTAATTTATATTATTTGCTATTTGATCCTTTATGTTTTGAAAAGTTCAAAATTTGTCCTCAAGTTTTGAAACTTAAGTTTTGTGATTAAAAGTTTAATTTGATTTATTTAAATTTCAAACCGTAGAATTTTACAAGTTTTAAAATTCAACCTTATACTTATAATATTATAAGATTAATATATATATATATATATATATATATATATATATATATATATATATATATATATATATATATATAACTTAAATGTTAGTCTTACCGTTAGTAGGCCTCATTCACGAAGTCGATCTATAAGGGGGTATAAGGTTATGGCCTATAAAATGGTCATTTAATGGGTGTCCATTCTCACCCACCACTTCCTTGATTGGTGGAGGGTCGTTAGCCGAACGGGTAGGATCGGGCAAACATTTCCTCATTAAAAGTATAATGAATCTATATAAAGTAACTAAATGTTTTTACAAAATTCCCAATCTTAGTTACTTTAGGCAAAAGTGAATTGATGCAATTCCATGAAATTACACTTTGTACCCAAGCTAAGACGTTAATGGAGCGCGTGTGGTTAACCGACACATTAATTGGTTTCTAAGCAAAGGTAGTAAAGGGTGACTGATTGTTTGTCATAGTTCGATGGAGCGTGTGTAGTTAACCGGCACATCGAATAGGTGACTGTAACAATGAGGGCACCATGTACATTTGCATGGTTATTCACACCCACTTTGTGATCCTCGGCATCCCAGTCACAAACTAGAGGGGCATATCGAGATTTAAACATTCCATTGAAAAGTTCAATGTATCTCAAAAGATCTAGGAGTTTTCAATACATTTAAAACCTAATTTCCTTTTCGTTTTTCATGGTGGAGAATTAGTGAATCGACATTCACTTGCCTTCAAATTATTTACTTCTTAGGTTACGGCATCCCTTTTCTAATTTGTAAATAATGTTGTTGGTTCCTAGCCCTAATTTTTCATTTGGGTGATTAATTTGGGAAATTAATTTCTAATCAACTTTGTTCTTTTTCCTTTTCAGATGTCGAACGCAAACAACAACGCTTCTGGGTCAAACTCCTCTGGTTCATTCTCACTCATGAATTTGTGTGGGAAAGTGATATTTGATGGGACCAATTTCAGTAATTGGATCCGCAACATTCGCATGGTCACTCGCTACAAGGACAAAGAGTATGTCCTCGATGAGAAGCTAAAGGAGATTGACATCGATACTACTACCGCCGAAGAGATCGCGACCTATGAGGCCCATGAACGTGATGCCATGAAAGTCCATTGTATCATGCTAGCGACTATGACTGCAGAACTACAGAAGTCCTATGAGGACAAGTACCCCTATGAGATGCATCAGGACCTGCTGGAATGCTACCACCAGAGCGCTAGGCAAGAGAGGTATGAGATCATCACTTCGATAATCACTACCAAAATGGGAAATGGAGAGTCCCTTACTGCCCATCTGCAAAAGATGCAGAGATATGTTGATCGCCTGCTGAAGTTGAATGTCAACTTCGATGAAGAGCTGGCAATTGACATCATCCTTCACTCATTGCCTTCCTGCTATAGCCAGTTCCGCATGACCTACCACATGAATAAGGAAGAGGTCTCCTTGAGCAAGCTTCAGGGCTTGTTGAGGACTACTCAGAGCAACCTCAAGGATAAATCTGTTGCATCAACTCCAACTACTGCTGCTGCCCCTGTCTTGGCAATAGGGCAAGGGAAGGGTAAGAAGAAGAAGGCCTCCTCAAGGGGTCAACACAAGGTAAAGTCCCAAGATGGCACCTCTTCTAGTAGAACCAAAGTTGGTTCTGCTAAACCCAAATTTAACCCCAAAGAGGCAGAGTGCCACTACTGCCACAAGATAGGGCATTGGAAGAGAAGCTGCCCAAAATATCTGCAAGCCATCAAGGATGGGAAGATCAAGCCATCTTTCGCAGGTATTTACACAATTAAATCTAATAATTTATCACATGCTACTTCTTGGGTTCTTGATACAGGATGTGGTTTTCACATATGTTCTGATTTGCAGGGACTAAAAGTAAATAGGGATGTGGAGCGTGGAAGGATGAATCTGATTATGGGAAACAGAAGATCATCCCCTGTGACCAAGATTGGAGTTTATTCCTTGGTGCTTAGTAATGGTTTAGATTTAAATTTGAATAATTGTTGCTATTCGATAGATATGGCTAGAAACATCATTTCATTTCATGGTTTATATAGACAAGGTTTTAGATATTCATTTGATTATGAAAAGGGTTCTATTTATGCTTATTTTAATAATGTTTTATATTTTGAAGCATTTCCTTGTAATGGAATATATGAAACTGTGATGGTTGTAGACAACTTAGGAAATGATGTGTTGTGTGTGGATTCTTCCAATAGTATGGATAAAGCATGATTGTGGCATTGTCGTCTTGGACATGTCAACAAGAAACGCATAGCCCAACTCCAAAAGGATGGATTGTTGGATTCATTCGACCTTAGGGACGATGATGTGTGCGAGTCTTTTTTACTTGGAAAGATGACCAAGTCACCCTTCACTGGCACTTGTGCGAGGGGTGAGGGTTTATTGGATCTCATACATACAGATGTATGTGGACCCTTTAGATCCACCACAAGGGATGCGAATCACTTCTATGTGACTTTTACAGATGATTATAGCAGGTATGGGTATATCTACTTAATCAAGCACAAGTCGGAAACCTTTGAAAAGTTCAAAGAGTTCAAACAAGAAGTAGAGAATCAGTTGGGCAGGAAAATCAAGATGCTTCGATCTGATCGAGGTGGAGAGTACCTAAGTCTTGAGTTCCACGACTACCTCAAGGAATGTGGAATAGTTTCGCAATTGACGCCACATAGGACACCACAATTGAATGGTGTAGCTGAGAGGCGTAATCGAACCTTTCTAGACATGGTTAGTTCCATGATGAGTCGTGCTTCACTACCTATCTCATTCTGGGGGTATGCCTTAGAGACTGCCGTCCATATCCTTAACTTAGTACCTACGAAGAAGGTTGCCAAAACACCTCACGAGATGTGGACATGGAAGGCTCCCTCGTTGGCACATATCAAGGTTTAGGGTTGCGAGGTTTTCGTAAGACGAGATACTCACGACAAGCTCAAACCTCGTAGTGAGCGATGTATTTTCATTGGCTACTCGCAGAAATCCTTTGGATATCTCTTCTACAGACCGAGTGACAATGTTGTCTTCGTTGCGAGGAGAGGGGTTTTCGGAGAGCGAGAAATCATAATCCAAGGAGACAGTGGGAGGCAAATCGATCTTGAAGAGCTTCAAGAGTCGAGCGATAAAGGAACCTCTAACACTGGCGCTCAACACGAGGAGGAAACTCCGATTGACCCGATTGACGGGTCCTTACCTCTTAGACATTCTGAAAGAGTTAGTGTTCCACCCCAGTTTTATGGTTTTCATATTACTACCGAAGGGGATACGTTCATTAGTGATAGCACACTAGTGAATATGGACGAACCTAACAGCTATAAGGAAGCCATGGCAGGCCCAGAGTCTGCAAAATGGAAAGAGGCTATGGATAACGAGATTCAGTCCATGTATGACAACCAAGTTTGGAATTAGGTTGACAATGTTCCAGGTCGTAAGACGGTCGGGTGCAAGTGGATCTTCAAGAAGAAGACTGACGTGGATGGAAATGTGCACACTTACAAGGCACGATTAGTTGCGAAGGGTTTCACTCAAACTCCTAGAGTTGACTACGATGAAACCTTCTCACTAGTTGCGAAGATAAAGTCTATCAGGGTGATGCTGGCCATTGCTGCATTTCATGACTATGAAATATCGCAAATGGATGTCAAAACCGCTTTCCTTAATGGGAAGTTGGCTGAGGATGTTTACATGGCTCAGCCGGAGGGTTTTGTCAATATGAAGCATCCCAATAGAGTGTGTAAGCTTGAGAACTCCATTTATGGACTTAAGCAAGCATCTCACAGATGGAATCTTTGTTTCGACAAGAAGGTCAAATAGTTTGGTTTTATGCGAAGCGAAGATGAATCATGTGTATATGTCAAAGCCAGTGGGAGTGTAGTAAGCTTTCTCGTATTGTATGTAGACGACATACTACTCATAGGAAACGACATCCCGACAATGCAGGAGGTTATGTCCTGGCTCGGGAAGTTCTTCGCTATGAAGGACCTCGGAGAGGCTTCCTATATTCTGGGAATAAGGATAGTGAGAGACAGAAGTAAGAAAGTAATAGGACTTAGTCAGAATACTTACTTGGACAAGGTACTAAAACGTTTTAGTATGGAGAATTCGAAGAAAGGGGAGATACCAATCCAGAGTAATGCCAAGTTGAGTAAGACTCAAAGCCCGAGTACTGAATTCGAGATAGCAGAGATGAGCCGAGTACCTTACGCTTCCGCAGTCGTCTCGATCATGTATGCTATGACTTGTACTCGCCCTGATGTGGCCTTCGCTTTGAGCATGGTCAGTAGATATCAAGGGAACCCTGGCAGAGCGCATTGGATCGCGGTCAAGAACATTCTTAAGTACCTTCGGAGGACCAAGGAATGGTTTCTAGTCCTCGGTGGGAGTGATGACTTAAAGGTGCGAGGGTACAGTGATGCCAGCTTTCAGACCGAAAGGGACAACTATCGTTCGCAGTCGGGCTGGGTCTTTACCCTCAATGGAGGAGAAGTAACTTGGAAGAGTTCCAAGCAAGAAACCGTAGCTGATTCAATGTGCGAATCAGAGTACATTGCAACAAGCGAAGCGTCAAAGGAGGCAATATGGTTGAAGAACTTCATTGGAGACCTTGGAGTTGTGCCAGCCATAAAGGAGCCTATGGAGATTTTCTGTGATAATGAAGGAGCAGTTGCCTTGACCAAGGAACCAAGAGATCACAGTAGATCTCGACATATCGACAGAAAATATCAATTTGTTCGACATCGGGTGGAAGAAAGACTCCTCGTAGTGAAGAGGGTATCGTCAGAGGATAACCCAACAGATCCGCTTACGAAGGGACTGAGCAGGGTTAAGTACTTGAAGCACGCTAGGAACATTGGGCTGAAGGACGATATTAGTTTAGATTAGATAGTTTGGAAACGTGTAATAGATAAGTTGTTATTAACATTCGATGATTAAATAAAAGAGTATTATTTATAAGTAAAGTTATTGTCTTATGTTAATCATTTACCTATTGTTTCATTTTGCATGTTTTGACTTCCTCGATAATTGAATTAGTTGATAATAATCAGATTATTCGAACGCTCCACAGTCGTTCATATGTTGGAAGTAGATATGAATGAAGGCTATCATGAATTGGTGTGTAGATTTGTATAAAGTGTATTATACATAGCAAAAGTTTGCTAAAACGTTCATGAGTGCTTATGAACTTGATTTGAGCATTGGAATAAACCCACACTTGCTGGAATCACTTCATGGAATTTATCACGAGTGATCGCAAGATGGTAATATCATATGGTCTTAAAACCTAGATATATGGTTTATTGTTTGCTAATTGGTTGTGCATTGATAATGCGTAAGCGCATCAGTAACTTGATATTATAAAATGCATTGTTGTGTATGATTTGATTAGTGGATTGTAAATGCATATAACTCGAAGTTTATCTGTTCCTTTTATCCTAAGACGGTAAAAGCGATATCAGGGCCCCTCGATGATTTGATTTGACTTATGTGTCGGGCCCGGTCAGGACTGAATTGATGTGTTCAATTAAGTTCTATGTCAAATGAATCTGAGATCGAGAAACCAATTGCTAGACAATAAGTATGACAATGTTCCATGTAATTGTCCGCACGATATCTAGAACATAGGATTATATGATCCCTTATCTAAAGGACAGGTTACTGATAAAATCAGAGTTTGACGGCGACTTTGAAAGCTACGATTGCTAATCGGATTAGGCTTGCAGTTATAGTTACTAGACTTATCCAAGTGGGAGACTGTTGGATTAGTGTCTAAGCCCGTAACTATATTTGGTAAGTACTTGACCCGGTTGTGCACGGTCCTTTTGGGTTGCCTTCATCATAGCAACTTGACAGGGTGATTTATGAAGAGAGAAGAGATATTATTATATTAATATATTATGAGAATAATATATTAAAGGAATAATAATATTATTTCATTAATATTAGTCATAGATTAATTAAGAATTAATTACGTGACTAAAAGAGGTTAATTGAATAAAGGGACTTAAACTGTCAAATGTGTGATAGTTGTGTTTTGGGCTATGGATCCTTATGAGTTATAGGGTGGCCGAAATTAAGGAGTATGGGCTCCTTGAATTCGTCCAAGCCTTACTCTAGAAGGATCCTTGGATTGCTTAGGGCCTAAGTTATTCAATTAGGGTTAAGGATGTAACCCTAGTAGCTCATAGTATAAAAAGACCCCTAGGGTTGGAGAAATCGGCCATCTTGCTTCCATGGGAACCCTAGAGCCGATTTCTACACCTCTCCTCTCTCTCCAAATCATCCTCTTGCTAGTTGGTGTTTTTAAGCCATTAGAGGAGTGACAATTGTGACTCTAAGCTCCAAGAACAAGAAGATTCACGCAAGCAACTTAAGGTATTCATCTAGATCTGATTTCATATGTCAAAGTTTGTATTGTATTCACTAGATCTAGCATTGTAAGTCTTGGATACATTGCATGTTCAATTAGAGAAACCTAGATCCAAGCATTAGGGTTTGCATGTGCACATAGGAAAGTTCTTATGGCTCAAAACCATCAACTTTATCCATCTAGACCCTATTATGGACCAGATCTTAGTTGGAGACCCTTTAGAATCGAAGAAAATGGTTGAATGTGTTTAGCTATTGAAAACCATGTTACCATGGTGTGGCAAGCCCACCACGACGTTGTGGCAGGGCTTGTCACGACTCTCTTTTCGTTTACGACACAACGACGTGGTAAAGGGCTACCACGACATGGTGGTCATCTGAGTTGACTCTTCTTGACTTTTAGACCGTTTGACCCAGTTTTACCCAATGGAGTATTTTGGGTATTTTGGATTATGTTGAGAATTGGCTTTTTGATGGTTAGGTGTTTGTTAGAGCTGAGATTCGGAGTTGGGGCCTCATCAGCTATTGCCTCAGATTTAGAGGTGAGTCTTCATCACTGTGTTTAGTGGGTTGAAGGCACCAATGCTGACCCATGGTTTGTTATGTTAGGGTGCTAGATCTCTGTGTGACTCTTGCATGTGTATGTATGCTTAGTAGGCGGGTTCCAATGGGTAATATGTATGTCATTACTTTTTTATATGTATGTTTGTATGTTGGGTGGGGCGAGTCATAAGAATTAGGCCGAGGTCCATTATACTTAGTGGGCGGGGCCTGTTATGCGAGTTAGGGCAAGGCCCGTTATACTTATTGGGCGGAGCCCGTTATGCGAGTTAGGGCGGGGGTCGTTACACTCATCGGGCGGGGCCTATTATATGTTGATATGTGTGGTATATGGTGTTTGGGGGAAAGTCACTAACCTTCATGCTTATGGTTTTAAGTTTATGTTTCAGGTACTTCTAGTGCCAAAGGGAAGATCTTGGGGTGATTGCAATGCACACACGATATAGTTCCGCATTTTCATGATAACTCTGATAATTTGTGATGTTTTGATATATTTGACCCTTTTATGTTTTATGTTGATGTTTTGGGATAATATTTTTTTAATTGAAAAATGAAATTGTTGGGTCTTATTTTTTGGGACGTTACAATGCATAAAATTATTTCATACATGGAATTGGGTGTTACATGTTTAAATGGTGTTTTTTTTTCAAAAGAAACCCAAATCTCTTTCCCGAATGAAGCATTTTTGCAAGCTTAAAACCCGCTTCAACTTTTTCATTCATACTTATGTGGTCTGATTACACCCACCTCTATTGGAGGAAGCAAATGTTTTGTTCTTTTAGTAGATGATTATAGTCGGTGAATGTGAGTTTATAGTCTATCTGGGAAGTTTGAAGCCTTTGGTGCTTTGGAATGATCCAAATTAATTGTCAAGGAAGGTTCAGGTTATGAATTGAAGATACTATGTACACACCGAGGAGGAAAGTTGTGACATCTGAATCCTAGAAGTATGACTAAATTAAGTAAAATATGTAGTTGTCAGGGGTCACGACGTGAAGGAAGCACCCACACGTCATTACATGGTCGTGTTATGCAGATTGAGACATTAAAGTGTCACGACGTTACACTATAGGGGTTACGACGTGACACCTGATTAAATAGAAACTCTAAATTTTAGATTTTGGACCCTATTTAAAGGAAGTAAGGGGCTAGAATTTCATTCACCCTCAGCCTCCATCACCTCCAAACCAGAAAAAGCAAACCCTAATCCCTCTGATCTATTTTTTGGCTCATTTTGGTGCTTTTTTTCTTTTGAAGGAAGTAGGAGCCATTAGAAGAGTTGTGAATGCATTGGCCAGTTTGGAGCTTCATTTTGAGCAAGTTTGAACCTTTGTAAGTGTGCAAGATGTAATCTTTCTTATGCTATGTTGCTAGATCTATAGTTTTGTCCCATTTTCTACATGCAAGAGTTAGCTAGAATGGTGAGATTCCATAAATTTGGAAACTTTATGGATCCTTGAGGTCCTATGTTTATCATATGGTTTATATATAGAAATGGAACGTGTTTTGAACCCTTGCATGCTAGCTTTGGTGTTTTTTCTTCATTTTGACCCAAAATGAGATCTACACATGCATTTGACATGCATGTCGGTAAAGCAAAAACTTCTAGGTTCATTTTAGAGTCATAAGACCCTCTGGAAAGTTGGAATGCGTGGGTGAAAGGATTAGGGCTGAATGCATTAAGATGTCCATTTTGTGTGAGTCACGACGAGACCATTTGGTTGTCACAACATAACGAAGAGACTATCCCCTACTGTTTTGTACTTGCTCTGTGACGACGTGAGGATATGGCCATTATGATGTAATGGTGTGTAACTGTCGGACCCTTACGTATAGCATTTAAAATTTTTATTTTGAGATCCATTGAGTGACCCGACGAGTTGGTGCCTCAACTCATCGAGTAGAGTCGAGATTTACTGCGGTATTTAATGAGTGGAATCGATGAGTCGGTGTACTGACTCGTCGAGTTGATGCTGTGAAGAGAAACCCTAAATCCCCAGGTTTGGGGCCTATTTAAGGACACTTACAGCCTCATTTGTGGCTCACCAGTTGTTTCCTTCACTGAGAGAAAACGCTAATCGGCTGCTAAGCTAGGAGAGAGTAATTAGAGCTAACCTTGGGTCTTTGGTGCATCTTTTGAAGAGAGGGGAAGGATTCCAAGCCAAACGACGACAAGAGGTTGTTAGATCTGTAGTTATTTCACCCCAGAGCTTCAGGGAAGGTATAATATCACATCCTTCTCTTTTGGTTGAATAGATCTCATGATTTTGGGAGTTTAGGGTTTTCTTTCCATCTAATATGAGGACTCTAAGTGTTTCGAGTTCATATAAAGGTCTGGACTTCAGATCTAGACCACGCGAGGTCCCTAGAGTCCAAAAGTCCTTGCTTTACTCAGCCATGATAAGGCTCTTGAGTGAAAAATCCTTAATAGGGTATGTTTTTAGCATTTCTAGCTCAAATTGCCATGCATGGACGTAAAGCTTGTAGCTTTACGTGATAAACGAGCCCTAGGAGTGTAGATCTAGACTTTGGGAAATTTTTCTACTTTGAAATCATCTAAATGAGAATAGGGTGTGAAGGGACTCGTCGAGTCTATGTGACGACTCGACGAGTCAGTTAGGGTTTGTCCCCATGAGCATAAGCAGGTGATAACTCAACGAGTTGGGGGTCAACTCAACGAGTTGAACTGGACCTTCACGAAGACCTCTGGGAGACAAGTGGATTCGAAGATTCAAATGAGTGCACTCGACGAGTCAGGCCAAACTTGGACTGTTGACTCGAGCTTGACTTATGTTGACTTTAGGGTTGGTCAACCTGAATAGTAGGGACCATGGAGGGGTAAAATGGTCTTACCCATTCCAAGAACTTGAGAGACAAGGCGATCAACCTTGGTGAATTTGAGTGCGAATAGAGTATTAATTAGAGGTGGTTATCCTATGTAATAGGCGGAGGCTAGTCCAAGATTTCCGAGCACGAGACTCTTACTTACTAGCTTACAAGGTGAGTTTTCTCACTATACTTACCAAGTGTGCTATCGTTGTGTGATTGAGATGTCTTATATTCTTACATTGTGAATTTTGATACCTTGCTTTATGATCTTATGAATCTGTTATGTATGATTATTATAATCTTATTGACTTAGGACCGGAGGGTCCATCAGAGTCGTGGGACCGGAGGGTTTCCACTGAACACATTGACCGGAGGGTCATTTCGAGTTAGCCTCGAGTGGCTAATGAGATGTGTGTGTGGTATTTTGGGGAACTCATTAAGCTTCATGCTTACCATGTTATGTGATATATGTTTCAGGTACTTCCGAGGATCGCAGGAAGGCACCGGTCTGATTGTACACACGACATCGATAGAGAGGATCCTAGAGTTTTAAATAAGAATAGTCTTGTTATGAGAACTAATGATTTGAGATTATGACACTTTTTTTTTATTATTGAGACAAATGTATTTTTCTTAAATCGAAAATTTGGTCTGAAATTTTACATCGTTACATGGTGGCCTAGATTGATTATGAGTGGAGCTGATTTGAGTTAAATACTGACTGAGTTAAGACCGAGTGGGATCTATTTTCATGATGTAACCATGAGCTAGTCACCACATGAGGGTCAACTGATGGAAGTGCTGACTGTTAACTTTGATTGTGACCGTCGACTTGTTGACCCATGTTGACTTTTAGTCAAAATGACTAGTTTTAGAAGTTAGACTAAGGTGGGAACTTGTTTGATTCAATAGGTGTGTTGTAGTGTCATTCGCGTGGCAACGAGTTGTGTTTTAGTTGATCATGTGAGACAAAGTGAGTCTTCTCACTATATTGTGTACGATACTAGTTTTCTTTGTGATTCTTGCATGTATATGTTGGGATAGGCCAATTTATTTGTATGTTCGGCTAGGCCCATTTATTATATATTGGGTTTGGCCCATTTTTATGTATGTTGGGTTGGGTCCATTTGTATATTGGGTTGGGCCATTTATTATGCATGTTGGGCCCGGCCCCTTGCATGATTGGGTTGGGCCCATTTATATATGTTAGGATGGGCCCATTTGTTTGGTATGTGGTAGTTTGGGGAACTCACTAACCTTTGTGCTTACTGTTTGTTGTTCAAACATTTTCAGGTACTTCTAGTTCAAAAAGGAAGGGCTTGACATATGATTGCACAATATCCGATTTCCGCATCGATGATTATTTTACTATGATGATTTTGATACATTATATTATGATTGATTTTAAGACACATGATGTATGGATTTGATGCTTTTAAGAATGAAAATTTTGACCAATATTTTAGGACGTTACAAGTTGGTATCAGAGCCTTGGTTTGAGGGATTTGGGCACTCTCTGTCACACCCCGGGACCGATGGCGGAAACGTTCCGGGGCGGAGGACGTCATGTGTAGTATCACAACCAATGAACATAGTAAGCATAGTAAACACAACCATTACATTACATAGAAATAATTACATTCGTTTGAAAACAAAGTACTACAAGTTTCATAGATACATTAGTTAGAACAAAAGTAGAGACGAGACTTCTATACGCTCCGTCTTCTCCAAAAGGTTAGCAGGAGTACCTGTCTAATGAGAACCTGAGAATACAAGCAGTTTTAAAATATCAGCATAACGCTGGTGAGTTCATAAGCGTATTGTGTTAAGGAAAAATCGTTTATTTAATCCAGTAATAAATAATTCACTTCCTTTTGTAAAGATTTACTGTAATATCGAAAAGCTATCGTTGCTGAGTTATGAAATACATAGGCATGTTTTTCCCAGAAAATCCCATATTTTCTAACATGTAAGTTGATTTGAATAAGATGTGATAACTATAAGTTATGACCCTGGAATTTCCATCCAGTACGAAAGTAGGTAGTTTTAATACATAAAACTATAAGTTTAGAACCCTGCTATACCATCCAGTACGAATGTAGGTAGTTTTAATACACAAAACTATAGATTAGATCCCTGTAATACCATCCAGTTAGAAGGTAGGTAGTTTTAATACACAAAACTATAAGTTTAGAACCCTGGAATACCATCCAGTTCGAAGGTAGGTAGTTTTAATACATAAAACTATGGATTAGATCCCTGGAATACCATCCAGTTCGAAGGTAGGTAGTTTTAATACACAAAACTATAAGTTTAGAACCCTGGAATACCATCCAGTTCGAAGATAGGTAGTTTTAATACATAAAACTATGGATTAGATCCCCGGAATACCATCCAGTACGTGGTAGGTAGTTTTAATACATAAAACTAGAGTTGTAAAAAAAACAAGAAAATCCGTGACCAGATTGGTTTATTTAATACATATTGTGAGCCGTATAACCATACTGATATGACCCGTGACCTCCTTGACGTTCTTCAGGCGTCGTTCGATTTCCAAAATTTGTCACCCCAGGCGTGCCCGCCTAACTGTAGCTAGCAGTTTAGGTGTGGGATTGTCAGTCCCGAATAGATCTATCCACAAATTTCACGTTCTCCCTCCAGGAGACTCTGGTTATACTTCCGGAGAGGATTTATTGGTATCCCGAAGGATATAGTGAAGACAAGTCTCACAAGTTAGTATTTACTATTTGACGGATGATTTAATCGTTTTCGAATTTTCGAATTTGTTTGGAACATAGTAGAGTATAAATAATTAAATACAACATAATTATTTAGCATGATACTCTAAATCAGACATAGTTTATATTTTTGACTTTGCATGAAATCGAATTCGTATGACAAGTGATAAAGATCCCAAATTATTCCCATAATAATTTCCACAGTTTGATAAGCTTTTCCCATTTAGATTGGAAAGGTTTGATAAGTTTCATACAGTTTTAAGAAAACTATGTAATTATATTTAGAAAGTATCCCTTATGCTCTACATATTACAAGAGGGATAAGGTATCATAAGTTCATCGGAGAATCGTATAATTACATCAATTTTTAAGTTATGGAAACCTTTATGATTTTGCTTGTATTCCCCCCCCCCCCCTGAAAACATGAAAAACGTGGAAAAGGTGTAGGGGTATGAACTCACCTGACGAGAATGTGCTGAGTAGGATGCTAGAAGACAACTTAGGACTTGAACATACGCAAAGGTCCTAAGTAATATGAGGTGATACACAATTGTATCCAATTAGTTATTATACAACTAATTAAACAAGTAGACACACTCAATGCAAGAAAACACTTGATTCCAAGTGTTTGGAATGATGCGGGTTGCATTTAAGGAGTGTATGACCTAGTTAGGAGGGTTTACTCTTCAAGTGTAAACCCTTGGGGGAGTTTACGGTTTCTAGACAACATCCCCCATGAGTTTATGGCCGTAAACTCATGGGTGTGGTGGTTTGAGTGATCCAAGGCCTCATCTTGCACATAGGAAGGATCTAGGGTTGATTCGAGGGCTTAGAAAGTGATCGGGACATGAAATGACCTAGGAATTAGGGTTTACGGTTCTTGGACCACCCTTGCGGAGTTTACGGTCGTAAACACATGGGTTTACGGCCGTAAACCCATCCTTGTCCAAGATTGTCCATTTTCCAAGTGTTTTGGTGGTTTGTAGGCCATTCATGCAAGTTCTAGACTCATATACAAGCCATGTAAGGGGTTTTGGGCAATAAAACACCCTTTGTAGGTGTTTACGGTTTTGGGAGATGTTCCTAAACCGTAAACTCATGTTTACACTTCTTTGGACATGTTTTAGGGTTCTAAGATCATTCTAGCAAGTTTCAAGGCCATTAGACATGCATTGGAGGGGTTAAGGGGCATCAAAACCCCATTGAAGGGTGTTTACGGTTCTTGAACCTTCAAGAACTGTAAACTCATGTTCATCCTCAAAAGACATGATTTTGTGGTTCAAACTCCATGCATGTAAGTATCTAAGCCTTAGAAGAGGTTTGGTAGGGTTTTAGGGCTTCAAAAACCCCCATTGAAGGAGTTTACGGTTTTGGGAGGCTCCCCAAACCGTAAACACGAGTTTTTGATAGTTCTTGGGTAGTTTAAACATAGATTTGCATGCATGTTAGGATAAACAACTAGTTAGGAAGGATCACTTACCAATTTGGAGCTTGAAAGTGAAGATTCTTGAGAGAGATCCGATTTTAGAGTGAGAGAGTAGAGAGAGAAAGTTCAAGGTGGGGAAAAAGGCTCAAAAGTGCCCACTCACCCTTTATATATGTCTAGAGTTAGTGGCCCGGTGGGAATACACCCAATACCGACATTAAACGGAGCTAAATATTTTACCCGGGTAAATAACCATTACCCGACTTAGTCGTAATTTATGAATTTTCAAAAAGATTATTTAGAGTGTTTTCACTCAATTAATATTTCGTTTCGACACATACGAAATTATAATAATAATTCTAATTGAATTATTTAATTTGAAAGTTAACGGAAAACCCAAAATAAAATAAATTTTATTAACGTCATGGGTTACGTTAACGGACTATCTTTCGGGTTGTTACATTATCCCCCCGTTAGAGGAAATTTCGTCCCGAAATTTAGAATTTAGATACAATCATGGAATTGGAAAGAGATGCGGGTATTTTGTTTTCATCGAGTCTTCGCGTTCCCAAGTGAATTCGGGACCCCGCTTGGCATTCTAGCGAACCTTCACTATCGGGATGCGGCTTTGTTTCGTTCGTTTGATCTCTCTATCCATGATTTCTATGGGTTCTTCCACAAAGTTCAGATTTTCGTTGATTTCGATCTCATCAAGAGGAATCACAAGGGTCTCATCAGAAAGACACTTTTTAAGGTTTGAGACGTGGAAGACAGGATGGATATTGCTAAGTTTGTGAGGCAATTGGAGTTTGTAAGCTACGGGACCAATCCTGGCTAGGATTTCGAAAGGTCCTATGTACCTTGGGTTAAGTTTTCCGCGCTTTCCAAAGCGTATCATGCCCTTCCAGGGTGAGAATTTCAACAAGACACGGTCTCCAACCTGGAATTCCAAGGGTTTTCTTCGTTTATCGGCGTAGCTCTTTTGTCTGTCTCGGGAGGCTTTAAGTCGTTCTCGGATTTGTACGATCTTTTCGGTGGTTTCGCGGATGATTTCTGGACCAGTGAGAGTGCTGTCAGGGACTTGTCCCTTGACTAGCTGCGTGTCGCCCACCTCAGCCCAGCACAGAGGGGATCTGCACTTGCGGCCATAGAGGGCTTCGAAAGGCGCAGCCTTGATGCTGGTATGGTAGCTATTGTTATAAGAAAATTCAACCAATGGAAGATGAGTGTCCCAAGATGCGCCGAACTCGATGACGCAGGCTCTCAACATATCTTCCAAGGTTTGGATGGTCCTCTCACTCTGTCCATCTGTTTGAGGATGGTAAGCTGTGCTCATATCCAGCTTAGTTCCAAGAGCCTTCTGTAGTGACTGCCAGAACCTCGAAGTGAACCTGCTATCCCGATCAGAAATAATGGACACAGGTACACCGTGCAGTCGGACTACCTCTTGGATGTAGATTCGCGTGAGTCTCTCCATTTTGAAGTTTTCCTTGATGGGAAGGAAGTGAGCGGATTTGGTCAGTCGGTCGGCAATTATCTAAATGGTGTCGTACCCACTCGGAGATTTGGGCAATTTGGTAATGAAATCCATAGTAATCCTCTCCCACTTCCATTCTGGTATTTCGGGTTGATGAAGTAGACCGGAGGGTTTCTGATATTCGACCTTTACCTTGGCGCAAGTCAGGCACTTGCCCACGAAGGTAGCGATTTCGGCCTTCATATTTGGCCACCAGTACAGTTTCTTGAGATCCAGGTACATCTTATCCGAACCTGGGTGTACGGAGTATTTAGTATTATGAGCTTCGTTCATGACAACCTCCCTGAAACCTCCGAATTTTGGGGTCCAGATCCAGTTCATGAAACAATAGACTTCGTCGCTTCTGACCTCAAGATTCTTATCCATTCCTCTCAGGGCTTCATCTGGCAGGTGTTCTGGTCTTAAGGCTTCCAACTGAGCCTCTTTGATTTGCGCGGACAAATGGGAATGGATAGTCATGGTCAGTGCCTTCACTCTACGACCTGAGTACTCTTTACGGCTGAGGGCATCTGCCACCACATTGGCCTTGCCGGGATGGTAGCGGATTTCACACTCGTAGTCGTTGAGTAGTTCAACCCATCGCCGTTGTCTCATGTTCAGCTCCTTCTGATCGAGAATGTGCTGTAGACTTTTGTGGTCAGTGAAAATAGTGCACTTAGTTCCGTAGAGATAATGTCTCCATATTTTCAACGCGAAGACCACTGCTCCCAGTTCTAGGTTGTGAGTCGTGTAGTTGACTTCGTGTACTTTCAGTTGTCTGGAGGCATAGAAGATGACCTTGCCTCGTTGCATCAGAACACATCCGAGACCCTGATTGGACGCATCGCAGTAGACAACGAAGTCTTCCGTCCCATCAGGAAGGGACAGGATAGGTGCGCTGCACAAGGCTCGCTTCAGTGTTTGGAACGCAGTGTCTTGCTTTTCATTCCAACAAAAGGGTACACCTTTCTGAGTTAGAGTGGTTAAGGGTTTGGCAATTCTAGAGAAATTTTGGATAAATCTGCGATAGTAGCCAGCGACACCCAAGAACTGCCGGATTTTGGTGGGTGTCTTCGGTGCTGACAAGTTTTCTATCGCTTTGATCTTGGAAGGATCCACGTGTATGCCCTCCTCGCTTACCACGTGACCAAGGAAGGTTACTTTCCGAATCCAAAATTCACACTTAGGAAATTTCGCATACAGTTTCTCCGATCTAAGAGTTTCCAACAGTAACCTCAAGTGTTGTTTGTGATCCTCCTCACTTTTGGAATAGACAAGTATGTCGTCGATGAACACGATAACAAACTTGTCCAGAAAGGGACGACACACCCGGTTCATCAAATCCATGAACACTTCCGGTGCGTTGGTTAGACCGAAGGGCATAACTACGAATTCGTAGTGACCATATCGAGTCCGAAAGGCTGTTTTGGGAACGTCGCCCTCATGGATTCGTAGCTGATGGCACCCTGATCTTAAATCTATCTTCGAAAAGTAGCTAGCTCCTTGAAGTTGATCGAAGAGGTCGTCTATTCGAGGAAGAGGATAACGGTTTTTGATTGTGAGCTTATTGAGCTCCCGATAATCGATACACATTCGAAAAGATCCATCTTTCTTTTTCACGAATAAGATCGGGGCTCCCCATGGCGAGGAACTCGGTCTGATGAATCCTTTACTGAGCAGCTCATTGAGCTGACTAGATAACTCCTGCATTTCTGCCGGAGCTAATCGATAAGGAGATTTGGCTACGGGGGTAGCTCCGGGGATTAGGTCGATACGAAACTCAACTTGGCGTTCAGGAGGGATTCCTGGGAGATCTTCTGGAAAGACATCGGGAAAGTTGCAGACTTCGGGAATGCTCTCGAGGTCTTTAACTTCCTGCTTTTCGTTAACGACATGGGCTAAGAATGCATAGCACTCCTTCTGCAGGAGTTTCTGGGCCTTGATACACGAAATGATGCGAAGGTTTGAACTGAGTTTATCCCCGTAAATTTCGAGAGTTTCATCCGAAGGAAGATTGAGACGGATAGCTTTTTCGAAACAAAGGATATCTGCATGATTGGGGCTCAACCAATCCATGCCAATGATGACATCAAAGCTTTTTATGGAGACTGACATAAGGTCAATGAGAAATGAACGGTCGTTCAAGGATAGGGTACAATCTACGTATATCTCGTTGGTGCTCTCTTTCTCACCGTTAGCCATTTCGACGGTAAACTTTTCGGTTAATGGTTGAGGATTGTGTTTAAGAAGGTGTTTGAATGCGTGACTAACAAAACTCTTTTCAGCACCAGAATCGAAAAGAATGCATGCATATGAGTTGTCGAGGAGGAACGTACCCGTGACAACGGTGGGGTTAGCGACTGCCTCCTCTTGTCCCATGGATAGAACTCTCCCGGTGCTGTTGGTTGTTGCTGCTTTGGGGCAGTCCCTTTTGAAATGCCCAACTTCCCCACAGTTGTAGCAGGCTCGAACAACACCTGCTCCAGAGGTTTGAGTAGTTTGCTGAACTGACCTTCTGCAGTCTCGAGCCAGATGACCCTTTTTACCATAATTGGTACAATGCTTTTCACGACAGGGCCCGGAAGTACGATGGTGGTAACTGCACTTATCGCACCAGGGAAGAGTACCGACGTATGCACTAGTAGGGGTTTGGGTTGCAGGAGCGGCGGCAGGAGTTGTAGCAGCGTGAACTGCCACAGTTTGCTGTCTCTTCGAGGGTCCTTGCGAACCCTGGCCCTTTCGCTTGTTCCAGAATTTCTTCTTATTATCACTACTCCCTTTAGCCGGCTCAGGAGTGGCTACCACTTCGTCGGGCTCGTCGCTATGATCAATCAGGGTTTGCGCCAAACACTTAGCGTTGTCGAAGGTTTCCGGCTTTGCAGCCAAAACATTTCCCTTGGTTGGCTGGGTCAGCCCCCAAATGAATCGTTCGATCTTTTTGCTTTCCGGGGATATCATTCCAGGAAAAAGGAGTGCTAGGTCCTCAAACCTAGAAGTGTAGGAAGCAATATCGGAACCCTTCATCCTTAGGGTCCAAAGTTCGTGTTCAAGTTTCTGCAGCTCGCCCCGCGGGCAGTACTGGGCTATCATGAGTTCCTTCAGTTTGTCCCATCCCATGGCATTTGCCACTGGTAGGGTTAAGGACTTGACCCGGCCATTCCACCAGGTTAATGCTTTGTTGAGAAAAGTGCAAGCGGCGTATTTCACTTTGTTGGCTTCGGAGACTGCGCAAATTTCGAATATGGACTCAATCTTTTCGAACCATTGAGTCAGAGCAATAACACCTCCTTTGCCATCGAAAGATGTGGGTTTCGCGTTCATGAAATCTTTATAAGAGCATTCTTTCTGGTGTCCTTGAATACCATCCTGTAATTGAGGATGCATACCACCCCCCTGACCACCAGATCCGCCAGGATTCATTTGTAACATCGCGGCAGCCACGGCAGCAGTAACAGCTGCCTGAAACATGACAGGATCAAATTGGGGAAGAGGCGGTGGTGGTGGAGTGTCGTTGTTCCTCCTGATAGGTCTCTTTCGGGGAGGCATCTTGATCTGAAATGACCAAGAAAGAGGAGGATGGAATTCAGAGATATGAAAAAAGGATATATCTCATAATAATTACTAGAGTGTTCTACTAAGCAACAGGACAGGAAAGTTACTTAAAGTAAGTAAACTATCGCTAAGGAAGGAATGAGTAGCAACACTCGGAACGAATTTCCATGAGGTATTTGGTTCGGACTAAGATACTCCCATAGTATTTTATGTTGAATGGATATTAGGTGAGTTTTAGGCCTGCCGTACACCGCAGTCACTCCCAAGCACATGTTGGCCATGTCTCGAATGAATATAGTTGATCAGGCTATATTGACCCTAGACACGATTACATAACTGCCCAGGTTTAACCACAGTGCACAACACCCAATTACTTATGTTTTGTTCTGTTCATGATGCGGATCCTGGTAATCGGGTATACTTGTATACTTTTATAAAAATACTTGTATTTTAGAAGTATACTTTTAGTTTAGAGCACTTAGGCCCCTTAGTGTTTATAGTCGTATACCATGTAAGGTTCGGTATACTTAGTTCACTATAAACAAGGGCTCTGATACCAATCTGTCACACCCCGGGACCGATGGCGGAAACGTTCCGGGGCGGAGGACGTCATGTGTAGTATCACAACCAATGAACATAGTAAGCATAGTAAACACAACCATTACATTACATAGAAATAATTACATTCGTTTGAAAACAAAGTACTACAAGTTTCATAGATACATTAGTTAGAACAAAAGTAGAGACGAGACTTCTATACGCTCCGTCTTCTCCAAAAGGTTAGCAGGAGTACCTGTCTAATGAGAACCTGAGAATACAAGCAGTTTTAAAATATCAGCATAACGCTGGTGAGTTCATAAGCGTATTGTGTTAAGGAAAAATCGTTTATTTAATCCAGTAATAAATAATTCACTTCCTTTTGTAAAGATTTACTGTAATATCGAAAAGCTATCGTTGCTGAGTTATGAAATACATAGGCATGTTTTTCCCAGAAAATCCCATATTTTCTAACATGTAAGTTGATTTGAATAAGATGTGATAACTATAAGTTATGACCCTGGAATTTCCATCCAGTACGAAAGTAGGTAGTTTTAATACATAAAACTATAAGTTTAGAACCCTGGTATACCATCCAGTACGAATGTAGGTAGTTTTAATACATAAAACTATAGATTAGATCCCTGGAATACCATCCAGTTCGAAGGTAGGTAGTTTTAATACACAAAACTATAAGTTTAGAACCCTGGAATACCATCCAGTTCGAAGGTAGGTAGTTTTAATACATAAAACTATGGATTAGATCCCTGGAATACCATCCAGTTCGAAGGTAGGTAGTTTTAATACACAAAACTATAAGTTTAGAACCCTGGAATACCATCCAGTTCGAAGGTAGGTAGTTTTAATACATAAAACTATGGATTAGATCCCTGGAATACCATCCAGTACGTGATAGGTAGTTTTAATACATAAAACTAGAGTTGTAAAAAAAACAAGAAAATCCGTGACCAGATTGGTTTATTTAATACATATTGTGAGCCGTATAACCATACTGATATGACCCGTGACCTCCTTGACGTTCTTCAGGCGTCGTTCGATTTCCAAAATTTGTCACCCCAGGCGTGCCCGCCTAACTGTAGCTAGCAGTTTAGGTGTGGGATTGTCAGTCCCGAATAGATCTATCCACAAATTTCACGTTCTCCCTCCAGGAGACTCTGGTTATACTTCCGGAGAGGATTTATTGGTATCCCGAAGGATATAGTGAAGACAAGTCTCACAAGTTAGTATTTACTGTTTGACGGATGATTTAATCGTTTTCGAATTTTCGAATTTGTTTGGAACATAGTAGAGTATAAATAATTAAATACAACATAATTATTTAACATGATACTCTAAATCAGACATAGTTTATATTTTTGACTTTGCATGAAATCGAATTCGTATGACAAGTGATAAAGATCCCAAATTATTCCCATAATAATTTGCACAGTTTGATAAGTTTTTCCCATTTAGATTGGAAAGGTTTGATAAGTTTCATACAGTTTTAGGAAAACTATGTAATTATATTTAGAAAGTATCCCTTATGCTCTACATATTACAAGAGGGATAAGGTATAATAAGTTCATCGGAGAATCGTATAATTACATCAGTTTTTAAGTTATGGAAACCTTTATGATTTTGCTTGTATTCCCCCCCTGAAAACATGAAAAACATGGAAAAGGTGTAGGGGTATGAACTCACCTGACGAGAATGTGCTGAGTAGGATGCTAGAAGACAACTTAGGACTTGAACACACGCAAAGGTCCTAAGTAATATGAGGTGATACACAATTGTATCCAATTAGTTATTATACAACTAATTAAACAAGTAGACACACTCAATGCAAGAAAACACTTGATTCCAAGTGTTTGGAATGATGCGGGTTGCATTTAAGGAGTGTATGACCTAGTTAGGAGGGTTTACTCTTCAAGTGTAAACCCTTGGGGGACTTTACGGTTTCTAGACCACATCCCCCATGAGTTTACGGCCATAAACTCATGGGTGTGGTGGTTTGAGTGATCCAAGGCCTCATCTTGCACATAGGAAGGATCTAGGGTTGATTCGAGGGCTTAGAAAGTGATCGGGACATGAAATGACCTAGGAATTAGGGTTTACGGTTCTTGGACCACCCTTGCGGAGTTTACGGTCGTAAACACATGGGTTTACGGCCGTAAACCCATCCTTGTCCAAGATTGTCCATTTTCCAAGTGTTTTGGTGGTTTGTAGGCCATTCATGCAAGTTCTAGACTCATATACAAGCCATGTAAGGGGTTTTGGGCAATAAAACACCCTTTGTAGGTGTTTACGGTTTTGGGAGATGTTCCTAAACCGTAAACTCATGTTTACACTTCTTTGGACATGTTTTAGGGTTCTAAGATCATTCTAGCAAGTTTCAAGGCCATTAGACATGCATTGGAGGGGTTAAGGGGCATCAAAACCCCATTGAAGGGTGTTTACGGTTCTTGAACCTTCAAGAACTATAAACTCATGTTCATCCTCAAAAGACATGATTTTGTGGTTCAAACTTCATGCATGTAAGTATCTAAGCCTTAGAAGAGGTTTGGAAGGGTTTTGGGGCTTCAAAAACCCCCATTGAAGGAGTTTACGGTTTTGGGAGGCTCCCCAAACCGTAAACACAAGTTTTTGATGGTTCTTGGGTAGTTTAAACATAGATTTGCATGCATGTTAGGATAAACAACTAGTTAGGAAGGATCACTTACCAATTTGGAGCTTGAAAGTGAAGATTCTTGAGAGAGATCCGATTTTAGAGTGAGAGAGTAGAGAGAGAAAGTTCAAGGTGGGGAAAAACACTCAAAAGTGCCGACTCACCCTTTATATATGTCTAGAGTTAGTGGCCCGGTGGGAATACACCCAATACCGACATTAAACGGAGCTAAATATTTTACCCGGGTAAATAACCATTACCCGACTTAGTCGTAATTTATGAATTTTCAAAAAGATTATTTAGAGTGTTTTCACTCAATTAATATTTCGTTTCGACACATATGAAATTATAATAATAATTCTAATTGAATTATTTAATTTGAAAGTTAACGGAAAACCCAAAATAAAATAAATTTTATTAACGGCATGGGTTACGTTAACGGACTATCTTTCGGGTTGTCACACTCTCTCAGGTGTTTCTGAACTCAAACTGAGGATTTGATATTCTATTTGAAAAAGAAATAAATTTCTATGAAGAAAATGGGTGCGATGTGTGCAATCAACTGAACTCAAGTAAGTGATTCCTAAAATACCAATTCCTAAGTATTATGACTAGTATGCTTGTTATGTGAATTTTTGCATGCTAGATTAGCGCTAAGGATACCTTCAGAAGTTGCATGATAAAATTTCCTGATTTTTATGATTCCTTATATCCTAATGGGATCGGATGTTATGCATTACTTGGAATTTATATCGGCTTAGTTAATTGCTAAGTGTATGCGTTAAAATTGTATATGATTAGGATCATATAGCCCTAAAATGACTGATTTGGCCTTATTTGCTGTTCCTTCTTTGGTTGTGGGTTTAGGATAGAGTCATTCATTCGACAAGCTATTTTGATCCCGTTTTATGTATAATTTGCACGCATAAGGAAACCAACGGTGTTGGTAGAAGTTGTTGTAGTGTAGAGCAAGTGAAATGAGGATTCCTAAGAGATCTTAGGAAATGTTGGAGAAGGTCGTGTATGTTGTTTACCATAGCGTTTGTGTGATTTGCATAAGTGGAGTAAGTTATGGGATTTAGGATGGTCCTTAAGGAATGTATGGATAGGTGTGAAAGGTAGTATTGGGCCCGTACTACTGAAAGCACAGGATTTGTACTCAAGCCAAGGATGGTCTCGGAGATTCTAAGGAGCTTGTATTGTAAGAGATCCCTTGAGTACATTTCTGATCGTTGTATATTTGTATTTCAATATGGTGACCACTCGAGGATGAGGTTCTGGATCCGGTTTTGGATCTGGTGTAGAATCAAATAATGAGAGGATCTACATATTTATCACGTCGGGGATTACTCTTGATATTATGGAGGCCACTCCTATGATTTTTCGATACCATCAATGAGGGGATTATGAACCTTATACACACTCTTGGGCGCCTTTCGGGCCGAGATCGTGGTTTCTGGTTGGGCAGTTAGGGGCACAAACTCTCTCATTTCGGGAGTTTAAGGTTTGTGGAGCCCTAGAGTTATTTTGGACCAAAGACCCCGTTAGTAGTCGCTGATGGATCGTTGACATGGAGAATGATCGGCAAACGAGATTCTGCCACGAAGGATTGAAGGTGGGGTTCGCATCATGACTTCTGAGGGACCGAGCTCGTGACTTGTAGGAGGAGGTTGGTCATGCATTGGGATATGCGGCCATGATAGCCATGACTTGGGATGATTTCGTATCCAGGTTTTGAGCTGAGCTTACACCGGTGATCGAGGTGTAGTTGTTGGCGAGTGAGTTTCAGAACCTTTAACAGACTACGAATACTGTGGCAGAGATCACTGCTAACTTTCGTGACAGAGCTCTATTGGTTCATCAGTATGCATCAGCTATGGGGATGAAGAAGATGAGGTACGATGAGATGCTAAGGGATGACATCCATGAGTTTGTGACTTTCTCTTGTTCTGATACCCTAGATGATATGATAGCTTGAGCCATTTGATTTGGAGCTTCTGTGGAAGCGGATATCAGTGCACACATCAATATCGGAGGACCAGGCTAAGCGGCCCAAGACTGTTGATTCGATATTGAGAATCCATCAGGGTCACGACTGTTGTGCTAAGTGTGGGAAGACTCATCATGGTGGTTGTCGTGAGAAGGGAGGGAGTTGTTTCAGATGCAGCCACATGGGCAACTTCAATAGGGATTACACTTGTTGTCAGATGGGCCATTAAAAGGTCGATTGCCCGAGATTGACAGGAGGATCAGTGGTGGCGCCTGAACCAACCACATTGAGGATTATCGATGGCTGCCAGGGATAGGCAGAGGCTCCGGTGGTGAAGAGCAGGGTATTCCAGTTGACGGCCGAGGAGGCACGAGTAGTTATTGATGTGGTTATCAGTATGTATCTTTACCATCTCTTTTAATTCTTTCATTGTTTATGCTTATGTTCTATCTGATCATGTGTAGGGACTTTCTTAGGTGTTGTTTGTTTTTTCAGAAAATCCACTTCTGACCACTTCTTGTTGCGCTGCACAATAAACGCGCAACACTTGGCCTTTCGCATCAGTTTGTTTTTATGGAAGACTACTAACTTAAAAACTGTTGTGCATGTGATGCGTGGCGCAACATTGGACCATCCTCCTCAAATCACTTCTCACTTACTTTAAGATATATTATTCAACTTAGATTTGTTTTAAAAAAATTTCAACAACATGTTTATTATTTTAATAATATTTGTAGAATATTATAAACAATTGGAGTATATTTTACCTAATTTCAAATAATTTCAAAACCGTTTGGTAAATTTCATATAAATATTTTTGTGCTATATTGTCTCTAACCAAATATTAATAAATTATAAAGTTAATCATTAAATATAACATCCTGATTTTCCCGATTTAAGTTTGAAGCTATTAGAGTCAGTTTCCGAGGGCAACTCGACGAGTTAGAAGGACCAACTCCTCGAGTGGAGACCAAATCAGTCGCGCGGGTTTTAGACCTTACTCGACGAGTTGGAGGACCCAACTCGGCAAGTAGGAGCTAGGAAGTGAAAACCCTAATTCTTAGGGTTGTACCCTATTTAAAGGTCCTTAACTTTCCTCCTCGGCCTCCCTTGCCACCTTCACGTCTAAAGAAACCCTAATAGCGAATTAGCCTCCTTTTTTAAGTGTGAGAGGTTAAAAGAGAGTGTGTTGGAGCATTTCTTGAAGAGTTGAGAGCTTGGAACAAGAAAGAGCTTGTAGATCCAGTCGTTCTAGTGATGTGGCAGCAAGATTGAGGTATAAAGCTACCACCTTTACATTTCATTGCTTAGATATCCCTTTGTGAAAGAAAATGGTCATTTCTAGGGCAAGATGGAGTCACATTCAGGTTTGAGCTTGTCACAAGGGCAAAGTTTTAGATCTTGACTCCCCTAGGACTTATGGACATAAAGCCTCAAGCGTTATGAAGCTTTGGCCCTACTTCATCTCCAAAACCTTCTCCTAATGCTAGTTATGAGTGTTTTAGCTTCATAAAGCCTTGCATGCACGTAAAGTTAGCAACTTTACGTGATAACAACACCCTAGGAGCCTAGATCTACAATTTAGAGCGTTGGGGTAGCTTAAAATCGTTTGTATAACAAATGGACTGAAGGGAGTCGACGAGTTTCATGGTCAACTAGACGAGTAGGATGAAGATTGCTTGAGAATACTTTCTGTATGGACTCGGCGAGTCTATGAGACGACTTGACGAGTCAGATGGGGTTTCCTCGACTTTCAGGCACGGTTGAGCTCGATGAGTTGCGTGGAAACTCGATGAGTCGACTAGGGTTTTATGACTCTGTGAGTTCAGGAGGAACTTGACGAGTCAGTATATTGTACTCGATGAGTCAGGGCAACATGGACTGTTGACCTTGACCGCTGACTTTGACTTTGACTTTGACCAAGGGTTGACCAGTTTGACTACTGAGGGCATTTTGGTAATTTGGAAACTTATGGGAATGGACCAATTGTAGTTATAAGTGTGGGTGTTTTGGAGCCGTATTGGGAAGAGTCGACTGTATCATTCCTAGCTACTTGCGAGGTAAGTTATCCTCATTATACTCAAGGGTCTAAGGCACCAAGGCCAGCCCTTTGATTTGTTATTTGGTATTCGTTACTGTTATGATATGTTAGATCGGTATCCTGGTTATAGAATAAGGTTATTATTAGTGATCTGTTAGATCTGTATGACTATCGGTACATGCTAGTTTACACGGTTTAAAGGATCTTAGGCTAAACGGTTTGGTTCTGCTGTACATCTCTCGTCTGAGTCTAACTGTTGTGGGATCAAACCCTTTAGCCTAAGATTTTTTAAGCTGTGGGGCATGTATGCTTAGCGATTTGTAGATGGTCTGACTGTCTTCATACTGGTAGGAGATTACCTGTTATGTGTGTACATGCTTGATTTGTAGTTGAGAGTATTCCATCCAGAGGATGAGTGGACCCTAGTATATTGTCTATGTAGACTGTTCTATTATTATATGATATAGGTGCACATGTTTGATTGGTTGTGGGCATTCCAGCCCGTTGGTTGTGGGCCGAGAGTATCTCATCCGAAGGATGTCTGGACTAATAGTATATGGGCATTCCAACCCGATGGTTGCGGGCCGAGAGTATTCCATCCCGAGGATGACTGGACTCATAGTATGAGGGCATTCCAACCTGATGGGTGTGGGCCTAGGGTATTCCATCCCGATGATGATTGGACCCATAGTATATTGGCATTCCAACCCGATGGTTGAGGGCCTGGGGTATTCCAACCCGATGGTTGACTGGACCCATAGTATGTTGTTTGTTATTATATGTGTGTGGTTGTGTGTATGGATATTTTGGGGGTAACTCACTAAGCCTTCGAGCTTACATTTATCGATTATTGTTTCTGGAAAAGTGGATGACCACGGGAAGGCGAAGGCATGACCGTACACTTCCTAGATTTATGATTGTGATTTCTGGGAAAAATCTGATATAAAACTATTTTGAAAAAACTTTGTAATAATTAATGGTATTTTGGATGTTTAAAAAGTTTTTAATTTGGCTTGAATTTTATGGATGCTAGAAATTGGTATCAGAGCCTTGGTTTGAGTGAATTGGAGGAACACTCGTGTGAATCTAGTCTCAAATAAAGGAAAAGATTTTTAAAATGGTTTTCAAAATACAAAAGAGGATGCAAAGTGTACGTTCAGCCGGAGCCAGTAAGTAGACCCCAAAATACCATACAGTTATCTGATATTGTGATATGTTATAACAACATGCTAGTGGTAGGCTAGGGATCTTCAGGAATTGCATGATAGAATTGCCTGATTATGTGATGCTTTAGTTCCTATAGGGTTTCCTTGTTTGAATTTTGTGTGACTCTTTCGCGTGTGAATTAGCTATTGAGTGAATGCGTTAAGTCACATGCTACATGCGTAAAATGATCTTAGGATGAGGGATTTGGTCTTGCTGAGCAGCTCTTGTCTTAGTCCAACCATGGTAGGATTGAATCTCTTAGTCTAATATTGTTTAAGTCGTGCGGCATGTGTTTAAATTCATGCAATAGTTATCTGGCACCAATGGAGGGTCGAGTAGCAGTGGTGGTAGGACGAGTTGTGCAGGGTCAGCCGACTAGTTATGAGATATATAGCCTCCTCTAGGAATGAGGATTGAGAGCTCGTCTATGTTTATTGGTATTGTTAGGGCGCTGTGATGATCCTTGAAACAAATATGGGTAGGTGTGGAAGGTAGTATGGGCCCGTACTATTGAAAGCACAGGAACCATACGGGTAGGAAGGAAGTCACAAACCCCTAGGGTTTAGTTGGGAGTCAGTTCCTTGTTGTTTATCCAGATTATCTAATATCTTCCTGGTGTATTTTCATTATGGTTGTTACGAGGAGTTTTGTGATTGGATCCGTATCGGGATCAAGGCAGGGCGGTCAGGATGCCCCAACAGAGCCCGAGACTATCAGCCAGGGTGGGCCAGCGTTAACGGAGGATCACATTAGGGAGGTCAGCCGGGAGGAGATGGGTGTCAGGATTCGGGAGATAATTCAGGATGAGGTAGCTGCTATTTTTCAGGCTTAGTTGCTGGAGATGTTCGGGTCTATTCAGACCACCATGATGGAGTATTTTGATGACAGATATGCAACCCTCGCTGAGACGGCTACCACAACAGCTACCGTAGCTGTATCAACGGAAGGGGGAGGAGCCAGTCAGTCTTTTCAGTACAGGGACTTCGACAACACGAAGCCCCCTACTTTCGACAGGGTTCAGTACCCAATTGTATCCATGAGGTGGCTGTCGGATGTGGAGGGATGTTTCTTCACGTGTTCATGCCCTGCTGATTAGAGGGTAAGGTGCGCTCTGAACCTATTGAGGTCCGGAGCAAAGGATTGGTGGAGGTTGGTTATTGGATCATACTCTAATGAGCAGCGGGCTGTTGTTACTTGGGATCAGTTTCCGGACATGTTCAGTACCCGTTATATTCTGCGGGTTGAGCTGGAGAGACTAGCTCAGGAGTTTTTGGAGATGAGACAGGATTAAGAGTCGGTGACGGAGATCACCAGGATGTTTACGGAGATGGCGATGTTTTGCATTGAGTTTGCTTCGGAGCAGGCTCATATGACCCAATATCTGAGCATGCTCAAGACGGACATCAGGCAGTTCGTGTCCTCGCAAAGATGTGATATCTTGCTGGATTTACAAGAAGCCGCTAGACGGCGCGAGTTAGAGATTGAGATTCAGTTGAGGGAGCAGAGTTAGGCCCCGGTGCAGTCACAACATACGCCGAAACGGCTTAGGGCCACTGATTTCCGACAGCAAAGTGAGAGGGGTCGCACTTGTGGGAAGTGCGGCAGGGTGTATGATGGAGGTTGTCGGTCTTCTTTAGGATGCCACAAGTGTGGTAAGGAGGGTCATATCGCTAAGGACTGTAGAAAACAGACTCCAGCAGCTGAAGTCAGACTTTGTTATCATTGCGAGCAGGTGGGCATATGAAGGCCCAGTGTCCCCTACTAGTTGCCAAGCCAACGCAGGCTCCAGCTCCGGTTACTCTGAGGATTATGGATGGGAGACAGGGTGGAGCAGAGCTCCCGAGGGCTCAGGGATGCGCTTTTCAGCTCACAGCCGATGAGGCCAGGACAGTACCTAATGCGGCGACTGGTATGTATTTTCCTCTATCTTATGGTTTATGATTGTATTATGAGTTCTTGTCTATTTTCTGCATGAGTCGTTAGGACATAGGAGATGTCAGGGAAAATTCATTAGCAGGGGATTATAGATGGTTAGGATCCAGAGATGCCTTCGAGGGCGAGGATTTATGATAGAGAATCGCCAGTCCAGGGTAAGCAGTTGTAATTGGGAAATTCAGGGGTCATCAGCGAGAATGAAAATTCTCTTGAGTTCGGTTACTGTGTATCGGGAGAAGTATTTCGCATAGATCATTCATTCTCTGGAGAAATATGTTGATATCTAGTTAGGACAGTTAGGTCGTGTATTGGTTTCGCCACCAATGGGCGGTGGTAAGTGTTCTAAGTGGGAGAGAATTGGAAATTCTCAGGTGGAGTGTCAGTGAGTGGAGGTTTTGTCTATTGTTGTGCGGAAGATGGGTTCCAGAGTGGTTGGCTGACCCAACCTGAAGTTGAAGTTTTCCCCAAGTATGTCCATGGAGGTGATTTCCCGAGGGTATCTGTAGATGCCCAAGGTAGCGTAAGGATGTTTCGATTTACGTTAATGGTTAGGTTGGGAAGGGCGCCAGGACGGGTTCAGGATTTTGCTCAACAGACCCAGGGCGGACCAGACATTCTGAAGGTTCTGAGAGTGGGCCAGATAGACAGAGGGCTCGGCGCGGGCGGTCCAGTCATACCGAAGACTCTTTATGGATTATGTTAGATCTGTGAGCAGGTGTTGAGTGTGGTTCTATGTTACAGCAATCAGGATGTCCGTTTCCTAGTTTTGAGCAGGTCGTTTTGTGATAATAGTCTGGAGAACCGTATGTTATGCGCTTGCTGGTTACCATTTATAAAATGCCCTTAGGGACCGTCGGTGGTCATATAGGAGAGTCGAGAAACTTGTGAGCAGCAGCTTATTCTATAAGAGAATCGGGTGTGGTAGGGTTTCAGTTTTGTGGCGCTTGTTTGATGCTGTGAAGGACATTGTTTAAGCCTTTTGGGAAATGGAAGAAGGTGAGTATCTTTAGGTCGGAGAGTTGGGCAAGTGAGGTGACGGTAGCAGTGTCGATAGGTTGTCGAGAGCATTCCAGTTATAGGCTGCGGGCATAGAGATCGTGATGGGTTATTTCTCCTGTTAGAGCTTGTTCGGAATGAATGTATTGTCGAGGTTTGGGTGAGATGTACACGATTGCGACGAACCAGAGGAGTGGGATGAGATGCAAGGATAGGTCCTCGGATCTCAAGTTATGGGTTTAGACCCCGAGTATGTATATAGTGGTATTCCAATCTAGGGTATTCCATCCTAGGGATGATCGGACCCTATGATTGACTGGACCTGATGTGTTTGGTATTCCAACCCGAGGGTTGACTGGGCCAAACATGTATGTGATACGAGGGTATTCCATCCTATAGATGACCGGACCCGTCGTAGGCATGCATGGTATTCCAGCCCGAGGCTGATTGGGCCAGGTATGAGTGTCCATGCTTGTTAGCTGGATGTCTATGTGAGTTGTTTCGGGAGCTAAAGGACGCATTATCCTGTTAGCACAGAAGGATTCTCTTCATTCATGGGGAATTTGTGTCCCCAATACTTTGAGTCATTAGAATTATTGTTGGGATTGGCAAGATGACAGATAGATTAGGCCTTTCGGAGGATCTTAGTTGGATTATAGCAAATCTCATCTTTCGAAAGATACGAAAGTGCATGTAGGACGGGGGATGTTGTGGTATCATTGGGTGACACTCAGGTTGACGTGTGCCGACATTAAGTAGAGAGGTCGGTGGCCGATTTGTAAATAAAACTAAGGGTCATGCACAGAAGAGAAATACCTTGGTAATGGTACCGTAGCAGTGTCTGAGGGGATCTGAGTTGACTTAGGAGCCGGAGGCTGCAATGCAAGAGCATTATCTGAATTTTTACACTGCAGCAGGCTTCGAGGACGGAGCCTAGTTTAAGTGAGGGAGAGTGTTGGATAAGGTGTCTAACTCCATAACTATATTTGGTATGTACTTGACCCGACCCGGCATGGTCCATTTGGGTTGCACTTCACCAGAGCAATTTGTACGGATAGACTTTTGAGAAGAGTATATTTATAATTTATTAGTATATTATAAATTATAATATATTAATATGAAATCATATTATTTAATTAGTATTGATCAAGAATTAATTTGGAATTAATTTAGTGATCAAAAGAGACTAATTAAATATGGACTCTTATATAGTATGGGCTTAGATTTATTTAGGATGGGCTAAGCTTACATGGAATCCCATGGATAGTCCATGGAGTTTTAACCCATGGATCCTTTGTAAATGAAGAGTCATGGGTATTAGGGTTTACCCTAATCACTCTACACTATATAAAGAGCACCAAGGCTACCATTTTTGGCACTAGAAGTGTATGTGTGAGCATAGCCGAAAATAAGTGTGTACTATACTCTCTCAAGAACTTCCAAGTTATTTTGATGATTTGTGATTCCACTTGATGCATTCACATTATTGGTGCTAGGCTCTTAAAGCTCCAAGGAATCAATCACAAGAAAAGGTATGTAATTCTATCTAGTTTCTTGTTATACAAGTACCTAGGATTGCATGCTAGATAAGATAAAGCTTTGGAAATCAATTTTGCATGTATAATAGAGAAAACATAGTTCCAAATCTTTTAGGGTTGTATGTGCATCTTAAGGTTGTTAGGATGCTCAAAACCCATCAGTGGTATCAAATCCTAGGCCTGTTTTCTATTATATTGATGCTTCTTTGTGATTTTGTAAAGCTGTTTTGCTGTCAGACTGCTCAACTCGGCGAGTCCATGAACAGACAGGACGAGTTGATGCTTTTAGGAATGGACTCGACGAGTCTGTTCATGCACTCGGCGAGTCTGCTGCCCAGACAGCAAGTTGTTCGAGTTTTTTTGCTAGAATTGGGTTAGGATCATTACCTATAACTTTTTTGAATCATTTAAACTGTTTTTATGATATGGTAATGATTATCCTAATCTAAGTACAAGGTAATTCTCATAATTTCAAGAATTGGATTAATATGATTATGCTAATGTCTTGAATATTAATGATATGAATTATCTTGCTTCTATGAGTTTGAATATGATCATGCTTGTTTGTTTGATTATTGTAATTAATTAAATTCATGATATATGTGTTTTAATGGACTCCATAACTTGTCCTCAAGTTAATGATAACCAAAAGTCTTTCTCTTTAAAGAGCCATTAAAATAAACTCATAGGTTATAAAATGAAGAGTCTTCATTTTAATAGGCCATTAAACTCATAAGTTATGAAGTTGAAAAGTTTTGAAGAGTTTCAAAACTTTCATTTTAATAGGCCATTAAACTCATAAGTCCCACACACATTAATACTTTAATTCCATAAACCCCTAGAATTTTAAAAGTTTAAAATTCAACCCTTACACTATTGTATTATTAAAAATCTAATTAATATATATATATATATATATATATATATATGTATAAGAATAAGTCAGTCTTACCGTTAGTAGGCCTCATTCACGAAGCCGGTCTCTAAGGGGGTATAAGGTTACTGCCTATAAAATGGCAGTTTAATGGGTGTCCACTCTCACCCACCGCTTCCTTGACTGGTGCAGGATCATTAGCCGAACGGGTAGGATAGGACCTTAATTCTCATTAAGTATAATGATTATAATAAAGTAACTAAACCTTTTATTAAATTCCCAATCTTAGTTACTTTAGGAAAAATGTGAAAATGGTGCTAACCCATGAAATTACACTTTGCACCTTGCTAAGTCGTTAGTGGAGCGTGTGTGGTTAACCGACACACTAACCTGGACTAATAAAGGTGGAAAAGGGTAGCTTAATGTTTATCATAGATCAATGGAGTGTGTGTGGTTAACCGGCACATTGATTAGGTGGTAAAATTAAGAGTACCGAGTTAATTTGCATGGTTATTCACTCCTTGTTTTGTGATCCTCGGCATCCCAGTCACAAACTTGAAGGGCACAATAGAGATTTAAACATGCCATTGAATAGTTCAATGAATCTCAAAAGATCTAGTAATTTCAACCCAATTAAAACTTAATAATCTATTTTGTTTTTCATGGTGGAAATTGGTAAATCGTCATTTACCTACCTTCAAATATTTTGTAGCTTGGATTACGTCATGCCTCTTCCAAGTTATAAGATATTGTGTTGGGTCCTAGCCTTAATATTGTGTCTTGCATCATGTTGGCTACCATTATATCATAACTCCATAAATACTATGAAGATTTTTACCCTTTTGAGATGCACCAAGACCTGATGGAAAGGTACCATCAGAGTGCTCGTCAAGAGAGTATGAAATCACCTCTTCCATGATAACAACCAAGATGAAGGATGCTGAACCCATCACCGGCCACTTGCAGAAAATGAAAAGGTTCGTGGACTGGTTGCTAAAGCTAAATGTGGACTTTCCTGACGAGATGGCTATTGATATCATCCTGCACCCCTTACCTCCAAGTTATGATCAGTTCCGCATGACAAATCATATGAACAAGGAGGAAGTCACACTTAGCAAACTTCAAGGACTTTTGAGGATCGTTGAAAGTGGTCTCAAAGGTAAATCGGTTGTTACTTCTACTCCTACAACTACCCTTGTTCTAGCAATCGGGCAAGGTAAGGGGAAGAAGAGGAAGACCCCTACGAAGGGTACCAAGGTAAAGTCTCTTGATGGTTCCTCTTCAAGTGGAACCAAACGTGGTTCCGTCACTCCTTCTTCAAACCTAAAGGAAGCACAATGCTTCTACTATAAGAAAAAAGGGAACTGGAAGCAAAGCTGTCCCAAGTACTTGCAGGGTGTTAGGGATGGGAAAGTAAAACCCGCCCAAGCAGGTATTTACACTATATTGTCTAATAACTGATCGCATACTAATTCTTGGGTTCTTGATACTTGTTGTGGTATTCACATTTGTACTGATTTACAGGGCCTAAGAAGAAGTGAATATGTGGAGCACGGGAAGATAAACTTAATCATGGGCAATAGGAAAACATCACATGTTACCAAAGATTGGAGTTTATTCTTTATTGCTTAGTAATGGGTTAACTTTCGATTTGAATAAATGTTGTTACTCATCTGAAATGGCGAGAAATATTATTTCCTTTCATAGTTTGTACAAGCAAGGATTTACCTTTTCATTTGATAATAAAGTTGGTGCTATTGATGCTTTTTATAATGGTGTATTTTATTTTAAAGCATTACCTTGTGATGGTGTATATGAAACTGTGTCGATTGTAGACAACCTAGGAAGTAATGTATTACATATTGATTCTTCCATTAGTTTAGATAAAGCATCCTTGTGGCATTGTCATCTTGGACATGTTAACAAGAAGCGCATAGACCAACTCTAAAAGGCTGGAGTTTTGGAATGACAAAGTCACCCTTCACTGGTACTTGTGCTAGGGGTAAAGGTTTGTTGGACCTCATACACACAGATGTGTGTGGACCCTTCATAACCGCCACAAGGGATGCTAACCGCTTCTATGTGACTTTTAGTGATGATTACAACAGGTATGGCTATATCTACTTAATCAAGCATAAGTCGAAAACCTTTGAAAAGTTCAAAGAGTTTAAGCAGGAAGTGGAGAATCAGTTGGGCAGGAAGATCAAGATGCTCCGATCCGATCGGGATGGTGAGTATCTTAGCATCGAGTTCCTTGACTATCTTAAGGAATGTGGAATTGTTTCACAATTGACACCTCCTAGGACACTAAATCTGAATGGTGTGGCTGAGAGGCGCAATCCAACCTTGTTGGACATTGTTCGTTCCATGATGAGTCGAGCTTCGTTACCAATCTCATTCTGGGGGTATGCATTAGAGACCGCCGCCCATATCCTTAATCTAGTCCCTACTAAAAGGTTGCCAAAACACCTCACGAGATGTGGACTGGGAAGGTTCCCACTTTAGACCACATCAAGATTTTGGGTTGCGAGGCTTTCGTGAGGCGTGAGATTCATGAAAAGCTCGAACCTTGAAGTAAGAGGTGTATTTTCATCGGTTACCCACAAAAATCCTTTGGTTACCTCTTCTATAGACCTAGTGAGAATGTCGTCTTTATGGCAAGGAGATGAGTCTTTCGTGAGAGACAATTTATAAGCCAACGAAACAGTGGGAGGCAAATCGACCTTGAAGAGCTTCAAGAGTCAAGTGGGGAAGGAACCTCAAACACTAGCGATCAACCTGAGGAAGAAACTCCTTTTGAGCCGATCGATGAATCTGTACCTTCGAGGCGTTCCACAAGAGTTAGGAGCACACCTGAATTTTATTATGGTTATCATATCACTACAGAAGGTGATACATTTATCAGTAATAATACACTGATAGATTTGAATGAACCTAATAACTACAGGGAAGCCATGGCAGGCCCCGAGTTTGCTAAATGGAAGGAGGAAATGGACAACGAGATTCAATCCATGTATGAAAATCAAGTTTGGAACTTGGTTGACAATGTACCGAGTTGTAAGACAGTCGGATGCAAATGGATCTTCAAGAAGAAGACAGACATGGATGGGAAGGTACACACTTATAAGGCGCGAATGGTTGCGAAGGGCTTTACTCAAACTCCGGGAGTTGACTATGATGAGACCTTCTCACCAGTAGCGAAGATTAAGTCTATTAGGGTTTGCTAGCCATAGCTGCATTTCATGATTATGAAATATGGAAAATGGAAGTCAAAACCGCTTTCCTTAATGGAAAGTTGGCTGAAGATGTTTACATGAGTCAGCCAGAGGGTTTTTTCAATGCAAAGTACCAAAATAGAGTGTGTAAGCTTGAGAAATCCATTTATGGATTGAAGCAAGCATCTCGCAGGTGGAATCTTTGTTTCGATGAGAAAGTCAAAGAGTTTGGCTTTTCGAGGAGCGAGGATGAGTCATGTGTATATGTTAGAGCTAGTGGGAGTATAGTTAGCTTTTTGGTATTGTATGTGGATGACATACTACTCATAGGAAATGACATGCCAACCTTGTAGGAGGTTAAGTACTGGCTTGGGAAGTGTTTCACTATGAAGGACCTTGGAGAAGTTGCCTATATCCTAGGGATAAAGATATTGAGAGACAGGGGTAAGAGACTAATTGAACTTAGTCAGAGTACCTACTTGGATAAGGTGTTGAAAAGGTTCAACATGCAGAATTCCAAGAAAGGGGACTTACCGATCCATCACAATGCCAAACTGAGTAAGACTCAGAGTCTGAGTACAGAGACTAAGATAGCTAAGATGAGTCGATTACGATATGCTTTCGATGTTGGCTCGATCATGTAAGCTATGACTTGTACCCGCCCTGATGTGGCCTTTGCTTTGAGCATGGTTAGCAGATATCAGGGGAACCCTAGCAAGGCTCACTGGACTGCGGTAAAGAATATTCTCAAGTACATGCGGAGGACTAACGACTTGGTCCTTACTCTCGGTGGGAGTGATGACTTGAGAGTGGTGGGGTATAGCGATGATAGCTTTCAGACTGATCGGGATAATTTCCGCTCTCAGTCGGGCTGGGTCTTTACCCTAAATGGAGGAGAAATTACTTGGAAGAGTTCCAAGCAGTAGACCGTAGCTGATTCAACTTGCGAATCAGAGTACATAGCAGCAAGCGAGGCAGCAAAGGAGGCGATATGGTTGAAGAACTGCATTGGAGACCTTGGAGTTGTACCAGCTATAAAGGAGTCTATGGAGATTTTCTGTGACCGCAATGATGGGTTTTAAGTAAAACAAATAAACTAGAAAACAATTCCTAACTTCACATGCAACCTACTTTGGATCTATGTTTTAACTATTGAACATACAACTTTGAATTGCAAAACAAGAACCCTAGAGGAGAGAGGCTAATTTCGAAATTAACAAACTAGGGTTTAGGAGTTACATACATTTCAATTGTTATAGCAAACAATTGATAATCCTCTTGATCTTGATCTTGATCTTCTTGGAAGCTTAGCACCACAAATGTAATGCCTCTAATGGAATCACACCCAAGAACTTGCAAGAAGGAAAGTAGTAGGAGAAAGGATGGAGAGAGTATGCAATTTCAGCCTTAGGGTTTCTTCCAAAGAAATCAGTGACCTCAGATGTGAGCCAGGAGGCTCCTTAAATAGCTGAGGGATCTAGGGTTTAGGGAAAACCCTAGTTATCCTTTGCTTAGGGCCTAAGCAAGATCCAAAGGCCTTATTTGGACCCCTTGGACGAAATCTCTAGGTTTTCCCCTAAGAATTTCGTCCACCTCCATCCAAGGGGGTTCTGGAAGCTTCCACTCAACTGTTAGTTAATTGCAAACTAGTCCCTGCACTTTATAATTAATTCTTTTAACCCCAAAATTAATTCTGATTAATTTCTGGCTAACTATTAATTAAACATAATGATTTCTAATTAATATATTAATCTTTTAACATATTAATAAATCATTTATATTAATTCATTAATCTTATAAATTAATATCTCTCCTTTCATAATTTCCTTGTCCAGTTGCTAGGTTGAGGGCAACCCAAAAGGACTGTGCTGTTATCAATTCAAGTACATACCAATTATAGTTAGGGGCTTAGAAACCTAATCCAACAGTCTCCCACTTGGATAAGTCTGTAAATATAATTGCTAGTATGCCTTCTAAATTTGACCAGCAAATTATAGCTTCCAAAAGCTGCTGCCGAACTCTGACCCAGTCAGTTACGTGTCTTAAGATAAGTGATCATATAATCCTTCGTTCTGCCAGATATCCCTAGACAAAAGACATGGAATGTAATCAATCTCTTTGTCCAGAATCTATGTTTCCCGATTTCTGATTTGTGATGATGTAGGACTTCTAATCGAACACATCAATCTAGTCCTGGCTGGGCCCAACACATAAGTCAACACCAAATCATCGAGGGGCCCACATATATCGCTTTTCCTGTTAGGGAAAAAGGAACGAATAAACGTTGACTCATATGCTTGTATCTTTTACTCATCAAATTATACATGACAATACGTTTTATAACACCAAGTTACTGATGCGTTTTCGTATCACCAATGCATGACCGACTCGTAAATCACAACTCATATATCTTCGTTTCAAAATTATAAGATATTATCGTCTCAGTATTACTCGTGATGAATTCCATGAAGTGATACTCTGAGCGAGGGTTTATCCAATACTCAAATCTCAATTTCTGAGTACTCATGAATGTTGCAGCAATTCTATTGCCATGTCTATCCTTAGACAATCTATAATCCAGTTCATGACAGTCTTAATTCACTACTTACTTCCAAAAGTACGAGCGACTGTGGAGTTTGAATAATCTTATTATTCAGGAAGTAAAACATGCAAAATATGAAACACAATAATAAACAATCGACCAAAGGCAGTAACCAAACTTATAAATAATACTTTATTACTTAATCACCACAAGTCAGTTACATTTACTTTGTTACAAGTTTCAGAACAAAACTAATCTAACTACTAAAACTAATATCATATTTCAGTCCTATGCTCCGAGCATGCTGAATATGCTTAGCCCTACTCAGACCCTTTGTGAGGGGATCTGCTGGGTTATCTTCAGATGACACCCTCTTTACTATAAGATGGCCTTCTTCTACTCTATGTCTGATGAAATGGTACTTTCTGTCGATATGTCTGGTCTTACCATGATCTCTCGGTTCCTTTGTCAAGGCAACCGCTCCTTCATTATCGCAGAACAGTTCCATAGGCTCCTGGATGGTTGGAACAACTCCGAGATCCCCGATGAAGTTCCTCAACCAAGCTGCTTCTTTCTACGCTTCACTTGCTGCTATGTACTCTGATTCACAAGTAGAATCAGCCACCGTATTTTGCTTGGAACTCTTCCAAGTAATTGCTCCTCCATTCAGTAAAAACACCCAGCCCGACTGAGAACGAAAGTTATCTCTATCCGTCTGAAAGCTGGCATCACTGTAACCATCTACTCTCAAAGTATCACTGCCACCAAGCACAAGGACCCAGTCCTTTGTCCTTCGCAAATACTTGAGTATATTCTTAACTGCTATCCAATGAGCTCTACCTGGGTTTCCCTGATAGCGACTGACCATGCTCAAAGCAAATGCCACATCAGGGCGAGTACATGTCATAGCGTACATGATCGATCCGACAGCGGAAGCATAAGGTACACGACTCATGTCATCTATTTCAACATTTGTATTCGGGCATTGAGTCTTACTCAATTTGGTATTGCTCTGGATAGGTAGCTCTCCCTTCTTGGAATTTTCCATACTAAACCTCTTTAGTACCTTATCCAAGTATGTGCTCTGACTAAGTCCAATTAGTCTCTTCTTTATATCTCTCAATATTCTAATCCCAAGAATATAGGCAGCTTCTCCAAGGTCTTTCATGGCAAAACACTTTCCAAGCCAAGACTTAACTTCTTTCAAGGTTGGAACGTCGTTACCAATGAGTAATATGTCATCGACATATAACACCAAAAAAGTTACTATACTCCCACTAGCCTTGATATACACACAGAACTCATCTTCACTTCTAGAGAAACCAAACTCTTTGACTTTCTCATGGAAGCAAAGATTCCAACTGCGAGATGCTTGTTTCAATCCATAAATGGATTTCTCAAGCTTGCACACTCTATTGGGGAACTTTGCATCAACAAAACCCTCTGGCTGACTCATGTAAACATCTTTAGCCAACTTCCCATTAAGGAAAGTAGTTTTGACATCCATCTGCCAGATTTCATAATCATGAAAGGCAGCTATGGCGAGCAATATCCTAATAGATTTAATCTTAGCTACTGGCGAAAAGGTCTCATCATAGTCAACCCCTGGGGTTTGAGTGAAACCTTTTGCAACCAGTCGAGCCTTGAATGTATGCACATTCCCATCCATGTCTGTCTTCTTCTTGAAGATCCATTTGCATCCAACTGTCTTGCAAACCTGGTGCACTATCAACCAAATTCCAAACTTGGTTGTCATACATGGACTTAATCTCGCTGTCCATTGCCTCTTTCCACTTGGAAGCCTCTGGGCCTGCCATTGCTTCCTTATAAGTGACTGGTTCATCTAAGTTTACCAGTGTTCTGTCACTTATGAATGTATCACCATCTGAAGTAATATGAAACCCATACAACTCAGGTGGCACACTCACCCTAGTGGATCTTCTAAGAGGTAACAAGTTATCAATTGGTTCAACAGGAACTGTTTCCTCTGGTTGAGTGCTAGTGTCATCTAAGGTTCCTTCATTGGCTGACTCTTGAATTTCTTCAAGGTCAATAGTGCTCCCACTGTCCTCTTTGAATATGAGCTCTCTTTCAAGAAAGACTCCTCTTCGTGCTACAAAGACCACGTTCTCACTAGGCCTGTAGAACAAATATCCAAAAGACTGCTTTGGGTAACCAATGAAAACACATTTCTCACTTCTAGCTGCTAGCTTGTCGTGAGTCTCTCGTCTTACGAAAGCTTCACAACCCCAGACTTTAATATGTGCTAACGAGGGAACTTTCCATGTCCACATTTCGTGAGGTGTTTTGGCAACCTTCTTTGTAGGGACAAGATTGAGGATGTGGGCGGCTGTCTCTAAGGCCTACCCCCAGAAGTGAATAGGAAGCGAAGCCCGACTCATCATAGAACGAACCATGTCTAACAAGGTTCGATTACGCCTCTCAGCTACACCATTTAACTGTGGTGTCCTAGGAGGAGTCAATTGTGAGACTATCCCACATTCTTTCAGATAGTCGTTAAACTCGATACTAAGATACTCCCCGCCTCTATCGGATCTAAGTATCTTTATCTTTCTGCCCAATTGATTTTCGACTTCATGCTTAAACTCTTTGAACTTTTCAAAAGTTTCTGACTTATGCTTGATCAAGTAGATATATCCATATCTGCTATAATCGTCAGTGAAAGTCACATAGAATCGATTAGCATCTCTTGTAGTTGATCTGAAGGGCCCACACACATCTGTGTGTATGAGATCCAACAGACCTTCACCTCTTTCACAAGACCATGTGAATGGTGATTTTGTCATCTTTCCCAAAAGACAAGATTCACACATATCATCTGACTTTAGGTAAAATGATTCCAACACTCCATCCTTTTGGAGTTGGGCTATGCGTTTCTTGTTAATGTGTCCAAGACGACAATGCCACAAGCATGCCTTGTCTACACTATTAGACAAGTCAATATTAAGTACACTATTTCCTAAGCTATCAACACAAGTCACTGTTTCATACACACCATTACAAGGCAAAGCTTCAAACATAAAAACATCATTCTTATAAACAGAAATTGAACCATTCAAATCATTAAAAGAATATCTAAAACCTTGTTTGAACAATGCATGAAATGAAATAATGTTTCTCGTCATCTCAGACGAATAGCAATAATTTATTAAATCTAATCTAACATCATTACTAAGCAGAAGCTGATAAACTCCGATCTTGGTTACTGGTGAAGACTTTCTGTTTCCCATGATCAGGTTTATCCTTCCTCGCTCTATCTCCTCACTTTCCTTTAGACCCTGCAAATCAGAACAGATATGAAAACCACATCCTGTATCGAAGACCCATGAACGAGAAGATAATGAGTTATTAGCAGAAATAGTGTAAATACCTGCCGAAGATGGCTTCACTTTGCCATCCTTGATATCTTGCAGATATTGTGGGCAAGATCTCTTCCAATGCCCCTTTTGGTTGCAGTAAAAGCAAACTGCCTCTTTTGGATCAGAAACATGGGGAGTGGAACCATTGGGCTTAGCCTTTGGCCCATTACTAGACGACCCAGTTTGAGCCTTGCTCTTCCAGTTTTGCTTGGGAGGACCTTTCCTCTTTTTCCCCTTTCCCTGTCCAATAGCCAACACAGGGGCACTTGCAGGTGTGGAGGGTATACTTTTACCCTTCATCCCTGCCTCAGCTGTCTGCAACAAGTTGTGCAATTGGGCCAAGGTCTGCTCAGTATTGTTCAAATGGTAAGTTAGAATAAACTGACCATAACATTCAGGAAGTGAGTTCAAGACCATGTCAATGGCCAATTCCTCATCAAAATGAATACTGAGCTTGACCAAACGCTCTATGTAGCATTCCATTCTTTGCACATGTGACACAACCGACTCCCCATCTTTCATCTTGCAAGCCATGAGTGACTTGACTACTTCGAGCTTTTCTTGACGAGCTCGCTTATGGTACTTTTCCATAAGGTCCTTGTTCATCTCGAAAGGCCAGTAGTCCTCATAGTACCTCTGCAATTCTGGGGACATAGTTGCCACCATGATGCATGCCACTTTGGTAGCATCATCGTAATGTTTCTTGTAGGCAGCAAGATCTTCAGGAGTAGCTTCAGATTCATCAAGCTCTTTGAGCTCCTTTTCAAGAACATATTCTTTTTTCTCGAAACGAAGAGCCATCTTGATGTTGCGCATCCAATCGTTATAGTTTGAGCCATCCATAACGACTTTGGAGCAGATATTGAGCAAAGAGAAGTTTTGGTTCGAGGAGGACGAAGCAGAAGTGTTTCCAGGAGTAGACATCTGAAAAGAAAGAAAGTTTTAGTTAGATTTCAAGATACCTCAATATAATAACCCAAAGATAAAATATCAAGGTTAGGATCCAACTATGAAGATTCACAACTTAGAAAAGGGATGCCGAGATCCAAGAGTGAATTTCATAAAGGTAAGTGAATGACGATTCACCAATTCCACCATTAGACGTAACAAACGAAGTGAAATTCCTAATTCTTTTGAGATACATCGAAACTATTCAATGGCATGTTTTAATCTCAGATTATGCTCTTCTATTTGTGACTGGGATGCCGAGGATCACAAACAAGATGTGAATAACCATGCAAATGTGCTTGGTAACCTCATTGTCTTTATCATTAACTATTGATGTGCTGGTAAACCACACACGCTCCATCAAAATGACAATTATGAGATACCCATTACTACTCTTTATTAGTGCCTTTTAGTGTGCTGGTGAACCACACACGCTCCACTAACGACCAATAAAGCATAATGTGCAATTTCATGGATTAGCATACTTTTCACATTTTTCCTAAAGTAACTAGAGTTGGGATTTTGAAAATAATGTTCTAGTAATTTCTTTAATATCATTATACTTTTAATGAGAAGTAGTTGTCCTATCAAATCCGTTCTGCTAACGACCCTCTACTAATCAAGGAAACGGTGGGTGAGAGTCGACACCCATTCAACTACCATTTTATAGGCAGTTTCCTTATACCCCCCTTATAGATTAGCTTCGTGAATGAGGCATACTAGCGATTTGACTGACCATATTCTTATACATATATAATATTAAACTTTTAATCATAATACATATATAAGGTGTGTTTTAAAACATTTTAAAACTTCAAGGGTTTATATAAATTTCGAAATTCAACCTATTAAATTTAAATTTAAATAAACCAATTAACTAGATTTAATATTTATCTTTTAATTAACTATTAATCAAATTATTAAATCTTGTAAGGATTATCTAATTAATTTAATCAATTAATTTAATCCTAATCCTTATCCCTCTAAATTTCGAAAAATAGGGTAAGGATAATTATCCAATTAATCTAATTAAGTAACAATTATCCAAAACAAGAAACCCTAAAACTTCTAGCAATTTCGAAATTTACAAGGGAGGAGGCTAGGGTTTTCAAAACCCTAACCCTAATTTCGATTAGGGTTCTTTGGAGGCTAGGGTTTTCAAAAAAACCCTTTGATCCAAAACCCTAGAAATCGAAAATTTGGCCTTTAGGGTTTAATAGCTATAAACCCTAATTTGCAATTCAACAATTATAGCAATTCAATTTAAAACAAACAATGGCTCTGATACCACTGATGGGTTTTAAGTAAAACAAATAAACTAGAAAACAATTCCTAAGTTCACATGCAACCTACTTTGGATCTATGTTTTAACTATTGAACATACAACTTTGAATTGCAAAACAAGAACCCTAGAGGAGAGAGGCTAATTTCGAAATTAACAAACTAGGGTTTAGGAGTTACATACCTTTCAATTGTTATAGCAAACAATTGATAATCCTCTTGATCTTGATCTTGATCTTCTTGGAAGCTTAGCACCACAAATGTAATGCCTCTAATGGAATCACACCCAAGAACTAGCAAGAAGGAAAGTAGTAGGAGAGAGGATGGAGAGAGTATGCAATTTCGGCCTTAGGGTTTCTTCCAAAGAAATCAGTGACCTCAAATGTGAGCCAGGAGGCTCCTTAAATAGCTGAGGGATCTAGGGTTTAGGGAAAACCCTAGTTATCCTTTGCTTAGGGCCTAAGCAAGATCCAAAGGCCTTATTTGGACCCCTTGGACGAAATCTCTAGGGTTTCCCCTAAGAATTTCGTCCACCTCCATCCAAGGGGGTTCTGGAACCTTCCACTCAACTATTAGTTAATTGCAAACTAGTCCCTGCACTTTATAATTAATTCTTTTAACCCCAAAATTAATTCTGATTAATTTCTGGCTAACTATTAATTAAACATAATGATTTCTAATTAATATATTAATCTTTTAACATATTAATAAATCATTTATATTAATTCATTAATCTTATAAATTAATATCTCTCATTTCATAATTTCCTTGTCCAGTTGCTAGGTTGAGGGCAACCCAAAAGGACTGTGCTGCTATCAATTCAAGTACATACCAATTATAGTTATGGGCTTAGATACCTAATCCAACAAGCAATAGTGCGGTTGCCTTAGCCAAGGAACCAAGAGATCATGGCAGATCCAGACACATTGAGAGAAAATATCACTTCATAAGACACAAGATAGAAGAAGGACTCCTCATGGCAAAGAGGATATCATCATATGAGAACCCGACAGATCCCCTCACGAAGGGACTGAGTAGGGTTAAGCATCTACAGCATGCGCGACACATTGGACTAAAGGATGATATTAGTTTTAGTGATTAGATAGCTTTCGAAACTTGTAATAGTTAAAATGTAATTGACATTTGATGCTTAAATAAAAGGTGTTTTTATTTACTAGTATGGTACTGTCTTGTGTCAATCTTTTACTATTGTTTCATTTTGCATGTTTTAACTTCCGGAATAATTATATTATTCAAACTCTCCACAGTCGATCATACTTTGGAAGTAGGTATTGAAACAAATTTTCATGAATTGGGTTTGTAGATTTTTCTGAATTGTATCAGACATAGCAATGGTTGTTGCAACATTCATGAGTGTTCATAAGGTCTGAGTATTAGATTAAACCCACGCTCACTTGTATCACTTCATGGAATTCATCTCGAGTGATCGTGAGATGGTAATATCATATAAGTCTTCAAACCAAGAGATATCAGTTGTTGACTATGAGTTGGTTGTACATTGATTGTACGAAAACGCATCAGTAACTTGATGTTATAAAACATGCTTTTGTGTACAATTCAACAAGTAGTTAGTACAAGCATATGAGTCGAAGTTTATCTGTTCCTTCTAGTCCTTGGAGGATTAGAAGTGATATCTTGGGCCCCTCGATGATTTTTGTTTTGACCTATGTGTCGGGCCCGGTCAGAAATCAATTGATGTGTTCGATTAAGTTCTATGTCAAACAAATCGGAAATCGGGAAATAAACTGTTGGACAATAAATCGACATTGTTCCATGTATTTGTCCGGCTGATATCTTGAGAACAGAGGATTATATGATCACTTATCTAAAATGGCACTACATAGTTCGACAAGGTTTTAAGAGCTACCATTGTAGGTTGGTTCCTGAAGTCATACTTGGAACTATAATTATCAGACTGATCCAAGTGGTAGACTGTTGGATAAGGTGTCTAAGTCCATAACTATATTTGGTATGTACTTGACCCGACCCGACATGGTCCATTTGGGTTGCACTTCACCAGAGCAATTTGTATGGATAGACTTTTGAGAAGAGTATATTTATCATTTATTAATATATTATAAGTTATAATATATTAATATGAAATCATATTATTTAATTAGTATTGATCAAGAATTAATTTGGAATTAATTTAGTGATCAAAAGAGACTAATTAAATATGGACTCTTATATAGTATGGGCTAAGATTTATTTAGGATGGGCTAAGCTTACATGGAAGCCCATGGATAGTACATGGAGTTTTAACCCATGGATCCTAAGTAAATGAAGCGTCATGGGTATTAGGGTTTACCCTAATCACTCTACACTATTTAAAGAGCACCAAGGCTACCATTTTCGGCACTATAAGTGTATGTGTGAGCATAGCTAAAAATAAGTGTGTAGTATACTCTCTGAAGAACTTCCAGGTTGTTTTGGTGATTTGTGATTCCACTTGAGGCATTCACATTATTGGTGCTAGGCTCTTAAATCTCCGAGGAATCAATCACAAGAAAATGTATGTAATTCTATCTAGTTTTTTGTTATACAAGTACCTAGGATTGCATGCTAGATAAGATAAAGCTTTGGAAATCAATTTTGCATGTATAATAGAGAAAACATAGTTCCAAAGCTTAGGGTTGTATGTGCACCTTAAGGTTGTTAGGATGCTCAAAACGCATCAGAGAGTTGTAACATCCTGATTTTCCTAATTTAATTTTGAAGCTTGTAGAGTAACTTTTCGAGGGCAACTCGACGAGTTAGAAGCAGGGGCGGAACACGACCAATTAGATTAGGGGGGCCGGAAAAAAAAGCATATGAACTAGTTTAATTTGTTCAAAATTATGAAATGTTGTTAAATGGATCTATCAAATTGGAACTCTTAAATATTTCTAGTTTTATCTAAACAATTTATGGTGTTTTTTTCACAATTTTGAAGGACTTGTCTTTTTTTAAGAAAGTCATTTGTTTTATCATGTTCAACCTATACAAAATAAAATATGATTAACAACTATACTTTAACAAAAAGAGCTATTTTTCATTAAAATATAAGTTAAAAAAATAAAATAAAATAACAAACTAATGCTTAATGAATAGATCATACTGTCTCGTAATGAGTATTTTAATTTTGTTTATTTGATTTATATTGTTTTAATTTTATTGTACAAATCATTTTAAATGTCTTTGTATGAGATGTCAAGACTAGAGTGAGAAACTAATTAAAAATAAAGCTTTTTAATGAGACTATTGTTTTCCTTTTTGCAGTCTTGAATTGATGTCTCAAACTTTTGCCTTTTAGCCTGGCTCATTTAGCCTAGCTCATTTTAGGTTTTACTTTTCTCTATCAAGTTATTATAGGAGATAGCAAAAGAAAGAAATATACATAGCGAGCTAAATAAAACTTAATAAAACTTACGGCTTAATCCAACGAGGATGAGAGTGAGAGTGCTACTAGCAAACCTGACGGAGATCAGAGGTAAGAAGCCGACCGTCGGACGGCCGGAGAGGAGGAAGAGAGCGAGCGTGGAGAATGAGATAAATCCGGTGACGATGGATCTGAGGAGGAAGTGGGTCGTTCGACGGTGACATTTTTCTTGTGTGAAGTTTTATGACTATTTTTTTGGGTGCCATATTATATTTTTGTGGCTTATCTATTCTCTCTTCTCTCAAACATCGAGTTAAAAAAGTTGTAAATTAAGATAGATTTTTGATATTTTTGTAGAATTTAGTGATATAGTTTCCTAGTTTATTTCATTTTCTAATCAAAGAAGGGTCGTTTGATATTTTTTGTGATTTTCTGATAATTTTGTTAATTTTCCAATGATTTGGTGATGTTTTTGTTAATTGACAATGTAGTTTCTTAGTTAATCACAGTATATTAGTGATTATCTTATAACTAAATAACATACTTATAAACATATATATAAATATATTAGCAAGCTTAAAACCGGGGATGCCATGGCCCCCTTGGCCCCCAACAAGGATCCGCCACTGGTTAGAAGGACCAACTCGTCGAGTAGAGACCAAATCAGCCGCGTGGGTTTTAGACCCTACTCGACGAGTTGGAGGACCCAACTCGATGAGTAGGAGCTGGAAAGTGAAAACCCTAATTTTTAGGGTTTGTACCCTATTTAAAGGTCCTTAACTTTCCTCCTCAGCCTCCCTTGCCACCTTCACGTCTAAAGAAACCCTAATAGCGAATTAGCCTCCATTTTTGAGTGTGAGAGGTTAAAAGAGAGTGTGTTGGAGCATTTCTTGAAGAGTTGAGAGCTTCGAACAAGAAAGAGCTTGTAGATCCAGTCTTTCCAATGTTATGGCAGCAATATTGAGGTATAAAGCTACCACCTTTACATTTCATTGCTTAGATCTCCCTTTGTGAAAGAAAATGGCCATTTCTAGGGCAAGATGGAGTCACATTCGGGTTTCAGCTTGTAACAAGGGCAAAGTTTTAGATCTTGACTCCCCTAGGCCTTATGGACATAAAGCGTCGACCTTTATGAAGCTTTGGCCCACCTTCATGTCCAAAACCTTCTCCTAATGCTAGTTATGAGTGTTTTAGCTTCATAGAGCCTTGCATGCACGTAAAGTTAGCAACTTTACGTGATAACAACACCCTAGGAGCCTAGATCTACAATTTGGAGCTTTTGGGTGGCTTAAAATCGTCTGTATAAGAAATGGAGTGAAGGGACTCGACGAGTTGCATGGTCAACTCGACGAGTCAGATGAAGATTTTCTGAGAATAGTTTCTTCATGGACTCGGCGAGTCTGTGAGACGACTCGACGAGTCAGATGGGGTTTCTTCAACTTTGGCACGCTTGAACTCGACGAGTTACGTGGAAACTCGGCGAGTCGACTAGGGTTTTATGACTCTGTGAGTTCTGGAGGAACTCAACGAGTCAGTATATTGTACTCGACGAGTCAGGTCAACAAGGACTGTTGACATTGACCGCTGACTTTGACTTTGACCAAGGATTGACCAGTTTGACTTCTAAGGGCATTTTCGTAATTTGGAAACTTATGGGAATGGACCGATTGTGGTTATAGGTGTGGGTGTTTGGAGTTGTATTGAGAAGAGTCAGCTGTATCATTCCTAGCTACTTTCGAGGTGAGTTGTCTTCACTATACTCAAGGGTCGAAGGCACCAAGGTCATCCCTTTGATTTGTTATTTGGGATTCGTTACTGTTATGATATGTTAGATCGGTATCCTGGTATGTATGATGATTATATGCTGTTACGCTATGTTAGATTGGTATCCTGGTTATTGGATAAGGTTATGATTAGTGATCTGTTAGATCCGTATGACTATCGGTACATGCTAGTTTACACGATTTAAAGGATCTTAGGCTGAAGGGTTGGGTTCTGCTGCGCAACTCTCATCTGAGTCTAACTGTTGTGGGATCAAATCCTTTAGCCTAAGATTGTTTAAACTGTGGGGCATGTATGCTTAGCGACCTGTAGATGGTCTGACTGTCTGTATACTGGTAGGAGATTACCTGTTATATGTGAACATGCTTGATAGGTAGTTGAGAGTATTCCATCCTGAGGATGAGTGGACCCTAGTATATTGTCTATGTAGACTGTTGTATTAGTATCTGATATAGGTGCACATGTTTGATTGGTTGTGGGAATTCCAACCCGATGGTTGTGAGCCGAGAGTATTCCATCCCGAGGATGAATGGACTCATAGTATGTTGGCATTCTAACCCGATGGTTGTGGGCTGAGAGTATTCCATCCCGAGGATGACTGGACTCATAGTATGTGGGCATTCCAACCTGATGATTGTGGGCCTCGGGTATTCCATCCCGAGGATGATTGGACCCATAATATATTGGCATTCCATCCCGATGGTTGAGGGCCTGGGGTATTTCAACCGAATGGTTGATTGGACCCATAGTATGTTGTTTGTGATTATATGTGTATGGATATTTTGGGGGTAACTCACTAAGCCTTCGAGCTTACATTTATCGATTATTGTTTCAGGTACAGCGGATGACCGCGGGAAGGCGAAGGTGTGACCGTACACTTCCTCGATTTATGATTGTGATTTCTGGGAAAACTCTGATACGAAACTATTTTGAAAACACTTTCTAATAATTAATGGTATTTTGAATATTTAAAAAGTTTTTAATTGGCTTGAATTTTATGGATGTTACATTAAAATTACCAAATGTACTGAAGTTAACCAGAAAAATAATCGTCTTCAAAATTTTAACAAAAATGAACATGTTTTTAGCTAAATTAACAATTTTATTTATTGTTATTTAGCAAATATGTTGTGTAATTCTTTTATATATACCTCTTTTGTCACACCCCAAAACCGGAACGGCGGAAATGTTCGGGGATGGAGGACGTCATGTACAGTATCACAACAATGCAAAGTAGTAAACAAGCAACAACATCATCCATTGCCTTAATAATATAATTTCATACAAGTGTGTTCTGTCAAGTTATATAGACACAAAAAATATACATCAAAAAAGAAAAAAAGATGAGTCTTGAACGAGCTCCATCTTCTCAAAACCTGGCACCGGTACCTGTCTACTGGTGACCTGAGAATACAAGTTATTTTGAAAGAGTTTATCAGCTTTAAAGCTGGTGAGATCATAAGTATATTAATGTCTATGTTTGTATGAAAGTGTTTGTAAGTCTGTAATTGTATAAGTTTGTAAAAGTTTGTAATTGTTTGAACTCTCCTAGAAAACCCTATGTTTCCTACAAAAAGTAGCCTTCTACCAAGGCATCTAGTATCTGTGTGTGTGTCTCTTGTAAGAGTGTGTATTTTCCCAAATCTGACTATCATTAACCAAAAATATAGTTTTTACATTATTGTTTATTGTGTGAATATCACAAAGTAAATGTAATGGGAAAATTAAATAGTACTGTAGTGTTGTATTAAGTAACTACTGTTGTACTAACTACTTTAAACTAATTGTTATTTAAAGTACCATGTAATCGGCCTGTATCCTGCTACCGACTCTATAGAAAAACGACGATGTAAGACGTCGTAAGAAATGACGTTTGGCACCCGTAGACTTGCAAGTCCCACTGTAGCGAGCAGCAAGGTGTAGGATAGTCAATCCAGTATAGATCTATACACAAACTCATACGCTCCCCACTTAAGGAGATTCTGGATACAAAACGGTCATGACAGGTAGTGTCATGCCCCGTTACGTGGCTCACATAAATCTAATAATGTTCTAGTATAAGTATGTGCTAGCTGTATTGTGTGTTCTTTTCCTGTCTAGCATGTATTGTTTGTTTCTCATCATAGTATTCTATTGTTTGTTTCTCATCATAGTATCTATTATTTGTTTGTTATTGACTCATGTATGAACTGACTCATTGTATGTTTCCCTGTTCTAGTAATAGTATTAGTATCTCCCTAAACTATACCTATTATAGTTTACTAGTAATGTTGTTTGAATGTATGAACATGTTTGTGTACCTTTACTACCCAAAGGTATTGTATTGAATGAAGTAACCTTTTATATCTATACACATATACATGATATATAACTAGGATTCAAACGACCTTCGGACAAATAACCTGAATACCCTAAGTCCACAACCAAACAAGGAACAGGAAGTAAGGTGAGCTATCAGTCCTAAGTCCTTTCAATCCTACTTATATAACTATATCTACATAGATACACAGAATATAAGTTAAAAGAGTTTAATAAAAGTATTTGATATGAAAAAGAGTTTATAAAGCAGTTTGAAGTAAACAGTTTGGTAACACAATTTGAAAGTAAGAAATCCACTTGTTTGGTAGTTATTAATCACATGTGATTGATATAATAACTATAATTGTTCAACTTGTATCCCCCCCCATAAAAGCATTTAAAAAAATTTAAAAGGTTAATTAAGGGGTATGAACTCACCTGTATTGTGTGGTTTGGATGAACTGAATGTGTAGGATGCTAAGTGTCAAGTGAAGACTTGAACACACACAAGGATCCTAGTTAACATATAATAACACATATACGTATCCAATTAGACATAAAACAACTAATTAACCAAGTTTAAGACATCCTAAGACATGTAAAACACTTGATTTAAGTGTTATAAGTACTAAGGATTGCATCTAAGGGTGGTAGGACCTTGCCATTGAGTTTGGGGTTCAAGGGTAAACTCCTTTGGAGTTTACGGTTTTGTGACCATAACTCATTGAGTTTACGGTCGTAAACCCATGAGTTTATGGCCGTAAACTCATGGTACTTTGACCATTTTGTGTTTTGAAGCCTTAAAGATCATAAGAAGCATTCCTACTTCATGTTTAAGCCTTAGGAAGTGTTTAGGGCACCATTTCACTCCTTTGTGGAGTTTACGGTCCTTGGACCATTTGTCTTTGGGTTTACGGCCGTAAACCCAAATGGTTTATGGTCTTTTGATGTTTTCAAGTACTAAGCACATCAAGGAAGGTTCTAGGCTAGTTTCCAAGGCTTGGTAAGGGACTAGGGCACACTTTGGCACCCTTTTTAGGGTTTACGGTCCAAGAACATCTTGGACCGTAAACACGTTTGATCTTGTGTTTCTTGGATGTTTTCTTGATGAATAGAAGTGTAACAAGTCTTATAATACTCTAGGGTAAGAGTACTTACTAGGTAGAAGCTTGAAAAGGTGCTAAAAGTCCAAGAACACTAGTGTGTGTTCTTGGTGTTCATGGTGAAACTTGAAGATCTACACTTTTGGAATGATTTCACAGATGGAATCATGTAAGATCACTAGATTAAGTAATATATCAACTTTTTAGGGATAGAAACACTTACAAAGTTGAAGATAAAGAAGAAAAGTTGGATGATACTTGAGAGGATTTGAGTTTGGATCTTGAAAATGTGAAAAAGTAGTAAATAATGACTAAGTGTCATATTTATACCCCCCCTTTTAGGGTTTACGGCCGTAAACACCTTTGTTTAGGCCGTAAACTCCAAACTCTTGGAGTTTTGGGATATTATTGTTTCACAATAAACCCTAGGGCATCCTCTCTCCTGTTATCTCCTGGAGTACTAACTTTAAAACACTCAAACTTTTTCCAAAAAGCTTGAAAGTTAGTAGAAACTGTTCTGACTTCTATTGAATCGAATGGTTGCACAGAATAGAAATTTCGGGTTGTCACATCTTTAAAACATCATATCATCACAATGATCTTTATATTTGATTTTCATATGACTAAAATAAATAAATTTTTTATTATTATTTATTTTAACTATTGTATAGTTAATTTCAGTTTATTACAGCAGTCTGCAGAGGTTCAAAAACAAATAGACTTCTTATTACAGGTTGTAGCCGTTTGGTCCACCTCTTCTACTGTAGAGGGTTGCAAATGTGGTCCACAGACCCTAGCCATTTTCACTTTGAAAAAACAAACAAAAACTTAGTCAACGATATGACTTCTCATGTATTGTTTAATTGAGGTGTTACTCGATCTTTTGTATCTCTTGAGCTCAGCAAGATGTTTAGCGACGATCCAATGACTTTGGATTTTCCTTTGAAGGTGGAGATCATCAATGATCGTTTAGTTATTGCTTCGAGGGTTCATCGAGGGTGTGTTCTGAATATGTTCACCGAAAGATGTTCTATTGATTTTGTGTCAATACCTCTGCGAGGGTCAAACGTCATCGTGGGTATGGACTGGTTGGGCCCCAATAGGCTATGATTGATTATGAGCACCAGCTGATGGGGGTTCGAACCCCAAGTGGGGGAGAACTGATTATTCGTGGAGAATGTGCTCAATGTGGGCCACCAGTCTGTTCAGTTGCGTGAGCTAAGAGGTAAATTCAGCAGGGATGGTTCGTGTTCCTTTTTCATGTGGTGGATACAAGAGGGGAGGGAAGAGGATGGTGGATGATGTACCAATTGTTCGGGATTTCCCAAATTTATTTCCCAAGGATTTGTCAGGGGTGCCTTCCTTGAGGAAGGTTGATTTTCAGATTAATCTGATTCTGGGCGCGACTCCAATAGCTAAGGCGCCCTATCGCTTAGCACCTCTGGAGATGTAGGAGTTGTTTATACAACTACAGGAGCTATTAGAAAAGGGATTTATTAGGTCGAGTAGTTATCGTAGGGAGCAGTGATTCTATTCGTGAAGAAAAAGGATGATTCACACCGAATGTGTATTGATTACCGGGAGTTAAACAAGCTGACGGTGAAGAACTGTTACCCACAAGGATAAATGATTTATTTGACCATCGTCAAGTTGTACCTTAGTCCTCCAAGATTGCTTTTCGATCGGGTTATCACCAAACGAGTGTCAGAGACGAGGATATGCAGAAGATGGTCTTCAGGACTCGTTATGGTCATTACGAGTTTATGGTGATGCCTTTCGTTCTCATCAATACACTAGTAGCGCTCATGGAGATCATGAACAAGGTGTGTTGGCCGATATTGGATGAGTATGTGATTGTGTTCATTGTTGATATTTTGGTCTATTCCAAGACCAAGGAGCAACATGAGGAGCCTTTACTGGAGGTTTTGGAGACCATGAGGGGAGAAAAGCTTTATTTCAAGTTCTCTAGGTATGATTTCTAGTTGCGCAACGTACAGTTCTTATGGCACATCGACACCAGAATATTATACTAGTCGAATCAGCCAAAATAGAGGTGGTGATGCAGTGGGAAGTTCCAAAGACATCATCTGAGATCAGGAGCTTCCTTGGTTTAGTAGGTTATTATTGGAGATTTATTCAAGATTTCTCCAAGAGTGTTGTTCCGTTGACCCGAATGACAAAGAAGAACATTCCTTTTCAGTGGGGTCCTGGTCAGCAGGAAAATTTCGAGACTTTCAGGAAAAGGTTGTGCGAGGCTCTGATTCTGACTCTGCCCGGGGGTATGGACGATTTCGTTGATTACTGCGATACATCAATTTTGGGTTTGGCAATAGTGATGATGCAGAGGGGTCATGTGATTACATATGCTTCGAGGCGGTTAAAGCTTCATGAGGCGTACTACCCTACACACAATTTGGAGTTGGGGACACTGGTTTTTTCCCTCAAGATTTGGAGACATTATTTGTATGGGGTTAGATGCACTATTTATACATATCACAAGAGCCTCTTGTATCTGATGTATAAGCCAAACTTAAACATGAGGCGGAGGGGATGGTTAGACTTGGTGAAAGATTAATACTATGAGATCTTGTATCACCCTGGGAAGGCCAATGTTGTGGCTGATGCCTTGAGCTGCAAGGCAGCAATTGCACTTATTGGAGATTTATGTTTGAGGATGGTTATTGTCTCACCAATATTATATTTGATAAAGAAGGTTCAAGTAGAAGGGTTGAAGAAGGAAATTTGGAAGGAAGAGAGCCGCAAGGGTCATATTCCGTTATTTGTCAGGGATAGTCGTGAGTTATTGGCTTAGTGTGTTAGGGTTTGGGCTCCGGTTACTGGTGGGGTTAGGTAGACATTATTGGAGGAGACTCATAATTCGAAGTTTTCGATCCACCCGAAGCCAAAAAGATGTATCAAGACATGAGATAGCATGGTATGTGGAGTGGTGCCTCACATACCGAAAAGTCAAGGCCAAACATCAGAGACCGCATAGGATGATGCAGTCGTTTAGCATCGCCATCTGGAAATGGGAGGAGATTACCATGGATTTTATTACAAAGTTGTCAAGGACGTCACATGGGGCCAATTACATCTCGTTCATTGTTGATAGGTTGATGAAGAGTGCTCATTTCATTCCTATCGCATAGGGTATATCTTCCTAGAAGATGGCCGCATCTACATCAGGGAAGTAGAGATTCGACACTGGGTGCCAGTTTTGTTGCTTTTTTACAACGATGTTCGTTTCACCTCTAGGTTTTTGAGGAAGTTTCATAAGTAGTTGGGTACTTAGCTGCATTTCAATACATAATACCACCCCTAGATCAATGAAAAAAGTGATCAGACTATCTAGACACTTGAAGACATGCTTAGGGCATGTGTGTTAGATTTTGGCAGGAGTTAGGATACTTATCTTCCTTTGGCCGAGTTCTCCTACAGCAACAATTATCATGCCAGTATTGATCAACCACCTTTTGAGATTTTAGACCGCAATTTATTGGAATGAGGTCGGACATCCGGGTTATGGGGAGTATTGAGGTATTAGTCAAGACTATGGAGTTGATACAACAGTGCGCGATCAATTGCAGACAGCACAGAATCCCTATAGGAGATATTGTGACTGGCATCGTTCAGACTTCGAATTTCTACTTAGACATTTTGTGCTTCTGAAGGTGTCGCTTTGGAAAGGTGTCATTCGGTTCAGGAAGCGGGGAAAGTTGAGCGCTTGGTATATTAGTCCCTTCATAATTATTGCTTAAGTGGGGAAAGTGGCGTATCGTTTTGATCAGTTTGATGAGCTTAGCCAGATTCAGAACACTTTTCATGTCCCTCAACTGCAGAAATTTTTAGTGAATGATTCTGTAGTGGTACCCTTAGATGATATTCAGGTGGATGACAACCTGAACTATGTAGAGAGACCGATTGCGATTCTCAACAGGAAGATGAAGACCCTGCATAAAAAGGTAGTAGGCATAGTGAAAGTACGATGGCAACATCAGAAGGGTTCTGAGTTGACTTGTTTATCTAAGTTGAAGTTGAGGGATTAGTACCTAGAGTTGCTTATGGCAGCGGACTTCGAGGAAGAAGTATGATTCAAGTTGGGGAGATTTGTAACATCTGGATCCTAGAGGTATGAATAAATTAAGTAAAACTATGGATTTGAAGGGGATCAAAATGTGAAGGAAGCAAACTCACGTCATGACATGGTCATGCGATGAAGATTGAGTCATTGAAGTGTCACAATGTGACACTAAAAGGGTCATGACCTGACACCTGGTTAAATGGAAACCCTAGTTTTCTAGTTTTCACCCTCAGCCTACGTCATCTCCAAACTAGAAAAAGGAAACCCTAATCCATCTCCTCCATTTCTGGGCTCATTTTGGTACTTGTGCTTGATTTTCAAGGAAAGTGATCCGTTGGAAGACTTGTGAACGTATTGGCCAGTTTCGAGCTTCATTTTGAGCGAGTTTAGACCTTTATAAGTGTGCAATATATAATCTTTCTTATGCTAGTTTTCTAGATCTATAGTTTTGTCCCATTTTCTTCATGTAAAAGTTAGCTAGAATGGTGGGATTCCATCATATTGAAAACTTTATGGATCCTTGAGGTCTTATGTTTATCATATGGTTCAGATCTAGAAATGGAAGGTGTTTTGGACCCTTGCATGTGAACTTTGGTACTTTTTCTCATTTTAACCCAAAATGAGATCTAGCCATGTATTGGACATGCATGTCAATAAAGCATCAATTTTTAGGTTCATGTTAGAGTTATAAGACCCTCTGGAAATTGGAATTCATGGGTGAAAGAATCAGGGTTGATTGCATTAAGATGTCCATTTTGCGTGAGTCACGACATGACCATTTGGTGGTCATGATATGACGAAGACACTTTCCCTGACTTTTTTTGGACTGGCTCTGTCACGACGTGAGGGTATGTCCGTGACGACATGATGGTGGCCTAGATCGGTTATTAGTGTAGTTGAGTTGAGTTGAATAGTGACTGAGTTTGGACCGGGTGGGATCTATTTTCACGACGTGACCATGAGCTGGTCACAACGTGAGGGTCAGCTGATGGAAGTGCTAACTGTTGACTTTGACTATAACCGTTGACTTGTGTGACCTGGTTTGACTTTTTATCAAAATGACTAGTTTTGGAAGTTAGAATAAGGTGGGACCTTGTTTGATTAGTTGGGTGTGTTGTAGTGTAGTTCGCGTGGCAGTAAGTTGTGTTTTAGTTGATCCCGAGAGACAGGCGAGTCTTCTCACTATACTATATAGGATGCTAGTTGTCTATGTGATTCTTGCATGTGTACATTTCTTTGGGCCCACTTATTTGTATGTTGGTATGGGCCTATTTATTATATATTGGGTTGGGCCCATTTTTATGTATGTTGGGTGGGGCCCATTTATTATGCATGTTGATTTTGAGACACATGATGTATGGATTTATTGATTTTAAGAATGAAAATTTTGATCAGTATTTTTGGACATTACAACTTGGTGTTGGAGCCTTGGTTTGAGGTATTCATAAACACTTTCGTGTATGTCCGAACTCAAACTAAGGATTTGATAATCATTTTGTTAAGGAAATAAATTTTCTAAAAAGTTTTTTATAAAGAAAATAAGTGTGATGCGTGCAATCAGTCAAGCTCAAGTAAGTGATTCTCAATATATCCATACCTAAGTAACATGACTAGTATCCTGTTATGTGAATTGCATGCTAGAGTAGGGCTTAGGATACCTTAAGGAATCGCATGTTAGAATTGCCTCATTTGTATGACGCCTTATAGCCTCTGGGGAATAGATGCTATGTATTACTTGGAATTTATATTAGCTTAGTTAATTGCTAAGTGTATGCTTTAAAATTGTGTATGATTAGGAATATATAGCCCTAGAATGACTGTTTTGGCATTATTTAGTGTTCCTTGTGTGGTTGTGGGCTTAGTGTAGAGTCATTCATTCGATAGTCATTGTGATCCCGTTTAGTGTATAATTTGCATGCACAAGTTAACTAGTGGTGTTGGTAGAAGTTCCTTCTAGTTTAGGAGCAAGTGAGGTGAGGATTTCTAAGAGAGCTTAGGAAATGTTGTAGTAAGTCATGTATGTTGTTTAGCATAGGGTTTGTGTTATTTTCCTTAGTGGAGTAACTTAGAAGATTTGGGATGGTCGTTGAGGAAACTACAAATATGCATGGAAGGTAGTATTAGGCATGTACTATTGAAAGCACATGATAGGTACTCGAGTCAAGGATGGTCTTGGACATTCTAAGAAGTTGTAGTATGAAATGTCCCTCGATTATGTTTCTGATCATTGTATGCATTTATTTATTATGGTGACCACCTGAAGAGTAGGTTCTGGATCCGGTTCTGGCTCTATTGAAGAACTAATTGATGAGAGGATGCTTGAGTTCTTCACGACGGACATTACTCACGGTATTATGGAGGCCACCCTGTGATTTTCGGTACTGTCAAGGAGGGGATTATGGATATTTTAGATGAGCTCTTGGGAGCCTTCCGGGGCGAGATCGTGGTGGGGAAGTTAGCGGCACAGACTCTCTCCTTTCCGGATTTCAAGGCTTGTGGAGCCCTAAATTTCTTTTGGGCTAAGGATCCCATTGCTAGCCTACGATGGGTCGTTGACATAGAGAATGCTCAGCAAACGAACTTCTACTTCGAGGGTTCGAAGGTGGGGTTCGAATCATGCTTTCTGAGGTACCGAGCTCGTGACTGGTAGGAGGAGGTTGGTCATGAAATAAGATATGTACCCATGGTGGCCATGACTTGGGATGATTTCTTAACGACGTTTCAAGCTGAGTTTGCATCAGCAATCGAGGTGCAGGTGTTGGTGAGGGAGTTTTAGGACCTTTGTCGGACTACGGAAACTATAGTGGAGTTCACCGCCAAGTTCTAGGAGAGAGATCTACAAGTTGCACAGTATGCAACAAATGAGGAAATAAAGAACACAAGATACCATGTGCTGAGGGATGACATCTGTAAGTTCCTTATCAGGTTGCCAAACCCTGGATGATTTGATAGTTGGAGCTCGAGAACATGATATTGATTTGGAGCTTATGAGGAAGCAGAGACCAATGCAGACACAAACATCAGTGGGCTAGGCTAAGAAGTCCAAGACTTTTGATTCGAGATCAAGAGGGCATCAGGGTTGGGGACGTTACGTGGATTGTAGGGAGAATCATGAGGGTGGTTGTCATGAGAAGGGAGACAATTGTTAAAGATGCGGCCAGACGGGCCACTTTAGCACGGATTGCACTCGTGGGGAAATAATATGCTTCCATTGCAATCAGACGAGCCTTAATAGGCCGATTTCTCGAGCAGCACCTGATGTGATTAGCGGTATGTATATGTTGGGTTTTATTATAAAGATAGTTTCATAAACTAGAGAAATTGGCAAACGGAAGAGTTGATTTTCGAAAATGACATAAACTAATTTATACCCACCAAGGATCATCTTGCAAGTTGTAGAAAGATTAAATACCAACCAAAGAAATGAAGAAGAAATAACAACCTTTGTAGTTCTCTGGGTCCTCTTAGGAGGCTTGGAAGTTGATGATGAATGATGAACTTTAAGCTTTGAACCAAAACGAAGTATGGTTCACAGAGATAAAAATAAAAGCAGTACATCTTCAATAACTCAAAGCATAAGAATAGAGGGAGAGACCTAAAGAACTATCGACAATTGCTTCCAAGAAGAGTTTCGAAAAGTGCAAGCAAGTAGACATATAAAGCATACACTTAATCTAAAAGTCCTTAACCATTAAGACCGTTAGACAAGCTTGTTCTCCATGTTTTCACCCATACCCATTTCATTTGATTAAAGAATGCAAAAGACAATCACCGCTTTTTCTAACTCCATTTTCGTCCCATGTCTCAAAAAGAAGAAGATTTGTTTAAATTTTATAAACTCAAAGTTTAAAAAATATAAATTGTCTTTTGGTAAAACACAATAGGATTCAACTAGTCCAAAATGTTGTGTATAACTAATTTATTCGTAACATATGAAATAATATGTTACTTGCTAATGAAAATTACTATATCCTCGAAATTAAACAATTTCCAATTTAATTATAAGAGTTTATTAAATATTTATTAAAATCCATATCTAATAAATATCCAATTGTATCAAAGTGTTGTTTGTGTGACCCATTAGTATCATATGTTAATTAGCAATATCACTTTAATATGATCCTTGAGCACACAAGATCCTTCAATCTCCCACTTGTGCAAGACTCATATTACACTGATATAGACAGTGGTGAACGTCTAGCAATATTTCACTACCCTCATCAGTAAACTACTTTGTGCCATTCTATCAACACGCAATTCCCAAAAAGATGAAAGCTACAATTGATGTATAAGGTAATTTTAGCATTTATCCCTTTGTCACAGACATCATGTTGAACATGAGATACGGATCACGATCAATCTCTTCAACTTTTGGTAAGGTGATAAGGTTTATTATATATATATATATATATATATATATATATATATATATATATATATATATATATATATATATATTTAATATATATATATATATATATATATATGGCATTTTCTTATTATTTTATACTGTATTTTATGCTATTTAGAACTAAAAGGTACATATAAAGCTTTAATTTATATTTGATAGGTATAAGTTGTCGTTGGAGCGGAAAGGAAGCGAAAAGGTTGGAAATTGGAGTTGTATTGCAAAAAGGAAGAATTGGGTTGAAGCAACCAATTACGCCCATCATAATTGTGGTACGCCTAGTGTACACGAGTGGGTCCTGGACTCGATTTTTACATGTTACGCTCAGCGTAATGATATGTACACCCAAGGTGTGATGTCGGCTAGAAAAACCTATATAATGTGATTTTTCATTAACCTAAAGGGAGTTTACGACTTTTATCCATCCTTGGTCAACAAGAAACACTTCTTTTACCGTTATGAGGGTCTAGAAAGCGGCCGGAAGGCTGTTAAGCTGATAAGAGAGAAGATCCGAAGGATTAGGGAGCGGATTCATTATTGAAATCATTTGTTTTCTTGTTTCGATCATGATTAACATTCCAACGTGAATCCACTAGTGTTTACCTTTTCATTTTGGAGTTAAAACCCTTTGCTTTGTGTTTATGACTAGCATCATCCCGACTTCCTTGACATGGTTGACATTTTCCTATGACTTGGGGGAGTTTTTCATCGCAAGTGGAGATTGCCATCCTAGATACCATGAAGTGGCCGGAACTTTCCCACATCGTGGAAACTTTCAACACCTTCCCACGTCGTGATCACTATACATTGCATTATTTTTCAATCTTTTGCACCACATTTCAGAAGTCGGTGTTCTTGGGTTTATTTTCCGACACATTCAGAAGCAACATTCCAGTTTCGACTCTTCCAACAAAATTTGGAGCAACTTTTAGCAGCCCCATTCAATCTCGCCATTACTATCCCAGGGGAGTCTATTCCTTTTTCTCCCTCTTTCTTTTTATGTTCTTTAACTATTTATGCAAGCAATGGGGACATTACATGAATTAAGTGTGAGGTAGAGTCAAAAGCTAAAAAGAAATTTCAAGATTAATTGACATTGCTAGATTGGAAATTTTTAAAAAATTATAATAATAAATACTTGTAAAAATAGTCTAAAATTAAAACTAGTTAAAAAATTATTGTAATGTTGTGTTGAGACCTAGGTTGTTAGTGTTGTGTTGGATGATCCGATGCGAGATTCGATGTTCATTTGAGCCAACATATGTTCTAGTGTATATGTGGCTTCCCTATCCTACTGAACTCATGGGACAAAAACATGAACTTGCTTAGTTTGAGGGACATAATACATTTAGCATCGTGTACCAGAAATGTATCCAGAGCTTATGTTGTCATTGCACTTTAGACTAATACCTTTAACATTTATGGGTTAAAGTTAAGTCCCCTTACTTAAACATATGCATTTCTTTTAGGTTTTAGTTTGAGAGAAAAAAGTGAGATATGAAAAAAATAATGAAAAAAAAAATGAGAAAAAAGTTGTCAAAAGTTTTTGAGTGAATAAAAGTTTGCAAAGTATGATGATTTTAAAGAAGTGAAGAATAAGGCAAATTGCCAAGGGATTATTTGATTTGTAAATTTTCTTTCTAGGTTGTTTTATCATATGTATGCTTGGGAACTTAACAAAAATTATCTTGAGGTTAAGAAATATTTATGAGGATATATTCAGAGGGATGTATAAAATGAATGTTGTTCAAAATAAGTAAGGACTGTTTATGAGGATCGTAAGTATGTAGGATTGGTGAAGTTCTTAGGAAATTTAGACACAAATATATGCATTGCGGTCTTGATATTAGGATGCGCCTAAAATGGATTGTTCTGTGTGATGTTGGTCACTAGGGTTTTGATGTGACGATATAATAATAAAATAGGTTTTTGCTTGGGGGAAAGCAAAAGACTAGTGTGGGGTAATTTGATAACATCTATTTTATACATATATTTATGGCAGTTTCTTGTTATTTTATATTATGTTTTTATGCTATTTAGAACTAAAAGGTACTTATAATGCTTTAATTTATATTTTAAAGATATAATTTGTTGCTAGAGCGAAAACGAACCGAGAAGGCTATAAATTGGAGTTGGATTGCAAAAATGAAGAATTTGGCTGAAGCAGCCAATTACGCATAGCGTAATATAATGTGGTACGCCCAACGAACACGGCTAGGTCCTGCACGCGATTTCTACACGTTATGATCAGTGTAATGATATGTACGCCCAACATACGATGTCTTCAAAAAACCTATATATATATATATATATATATATATATATATATATATATATATATATATATATATATATATATTGCGATTTTTCATTAACATAATGGGAGATTACGACTTTTACCCATCCTTGGTCGACATGAAACAATTCTTCTACCGTTTTGAGGGTCTAGAAGGCAGCCAGAAGATCGTTAAACTGATAGGAGCAAAGACTTGAAGGATTACTGAGCGAATTCATGCCTGAAATCATTTGGTTTGTTGTTCCGATCACGATTAGCATTCCAATATATTCCATATGTGTTTACTTTCTAATTTGGGTGTTAAAACCCATTGTTTTGCGTTTATGACTAGATGAATCTTTCATATTATGGATTAATTGCTATTTGGATTGTTTATTCTTGTTTAAATTATTTTGTCAAGTTTGATTGCAAGATCCATATGTGTTAAAGATTGTTACTTTATTCCATATTGTTGAATTAATAGAGTTTAGATTATCATTCTAACTGTGTTAATTTGAATTATAGTTATCCATGATCATTGGTAACTATGACTAGAGTTAGGTTATAACCTAGGGTTAGAAAATCAAGTTGTGAACTTTAATGTGTGTGCATGAGTAGATGATCATTCTATGAATCATTTAATTCCTATTATCATTAGGATTAATAAGTATCAAATCTTGCTTAATACGTACTAAATACTGATTTACATGATTGTTTGTTCACTTGATCACTGAACTAATCGTTATGTTAAAATCAAAGGATTAGTAGTCTGATCATGATACTGGTCATATTAGGAATCGGTGAATAATGACTAAATATCTTTTCACTTAGTGGTTAGCCAGTATTTTAAGGTGAAATCCAATCTAAACCAAAATACTTAAAGAGATTTATCTTCAGTCAATTTATCAAGATTTGTTGTGTAGCTGTTTATTTGAGTTTTAATTCCATAAAACTCGTATTTTCTGTTTTTGTGTGTTTAGTGTAACCTATAATAAAAAACTCTAAATTCATTCACCACCGTTCCCCTTGTGTTCGACACCTAATGTTACCATAACTATACTATTGCACGATTAGGTACACTGCCTAGTGTGTTTATTAGTCCGGTTGCGATAAAATCAATTTTATAAATTTAAAGCATAAGAAATTAAAATATATACATAAAAACACTCGTCAATTTTTTGGCGTTGTTGTCAGGGAAAAATTTTCCATTGATTTGGTTTGTTTTATTATTCGTTATTTGTTTTTAATTTTTAGTTTTATTTTATTTTTAGTTTCTTTAATAACGTGTCACTTGTTAGGGGGTTCCTACTATTGTTTTACAGAATTCAATTATTTAAAAGTATCCAATGGTGGTGGAATAAAAAAATTGATCAAAATGAAGAATTTTACCAACTATGCCCAACGTAAGTTTTGGTACGCCCCATGTACAAAGAAGAGATTGTGATTTCCTAATCTGAGTTAACAAAGTATGCCCAACATACATAACCCGTACGCCCAATGTACCTCGTTCATAGGTTTTACTTCTTGAAACATCCCAAAATTTCATACTAAAAATTTATTTTATAAAACGTTACTTAAAACACATTTATCAATTCCATAACATAACCAGAGTATTAATTTCCAAAACATATGTTCGTTATCAGAGTAAAACATCCCAGGCTGTCTAATCTATGGTGTGTGCCATGCGATCACCCCGAGCTCCATCATCCACTACCGGAAGTACCTGAAACCAAAACTGAAAACCGTAAGCACGAAGCTTAGTGAGTTCCCCAACCTACCACATACCATGCATAACCACATACTGCACATACAACGGCCCCGCCGCTCTAGGCCCCGCCTGGCTTCGAGCCCCGCTCGGATACAAATTTGTTTCATTTAGGCCTCGCCTGTCACTGGGCCTCGCCCGCCAACATATACTAACACATAAACATATCACAGCACATAACTAAACATTTACTGCTGAACCCTGTTCTAAAGGCCTCGCCTATCTTGGGCCTCGCCCATGTCCTGCAACTGATGAGTCATGGAACCCCGTCCACGCTCCTACTGATAGTGAGATACGGGCCCAGCCCACACTCACTCCTTCCCTAACTTGGGCCTCGCCCCTGTTCCGCTGCTAATAAGATGTGGAACACCGTCCACACTCTGCTATTGGTGAGATACGGGACCTCGCCCACACTCACCTCCCTACCAGGCACATACATGTATCACACAGACAACAAGTATAAACTATCACATAAACCATTCCTTGGACACCCGCCCGCTATCATGGGACCTTGGTCCTGAATATCATACTAGCAAGCAATGCCTAGGGCTATCCCCCGGGTCTTCCTACTCATAACTACATGGGTCGGCATTGTGGCCGTAGACCCATTCACACAAAGGGAAAACTCACCTGCACTTGCTGAACTTGCTGATACCCCTCTGGCTGCTGCCCGACAACTCCCTGAACTCCCGCTCCACTAGCTCCCCGAGCTACCAATATCAATGCAATACTTAGTCAAACTGTCCTCCGAAAGTCAACTAAGTCAACTCTGGTCAAAGTCAAGTCCTCGTCAAAGTCAACCTTCCAGGTCAACCCTACTCGCCAAGTCTACCTACTGACTCGCCGAGTTCATATGCTCAGAGTCCTTCCACTCGCGACTCGACTCACCGAGTCAGCCCATGACTCGTCGAGTCCACCGATTTCCGAGTCATGTCCTGTCCAACTCACTGAGTCTCCACCCGACTCACTGATTCGAGTCTTAACTCAAAGGGTTTGGGGTTTCGCGTCTCGACTCGCCGAGTCCAAGAACAGACTCGCCGAGTCCAAGGCAATCTTCAACAAACTCGCCGAGTTGTTCTTCCAACTCGCCGAGTCCCTGCCCAACTTCATCAAACTCGCCGAGTCGACCCATGTGACTCGCCGAGTCGCTTCAGTTCTGAAACCATACAGTGGCTTATCGAGCCATGGAGGGACTCCAAATCATAGATCTGATGTGGCAACAACATATCTAAGTCCCTAAACTCGAATTGGGTCTCAAACAACCATAAAGCCTCAAATCTCATAACAAAATAGATCTACATGCAAAGGAGGGAAAATAGCATCTTATTACCTCCAAGATGAACACAAACTGAAGTAGATTTCGGATCTACACCTCTCCTTTGAAGCAACCTTCTTGATCTTCAAGTTCCTTTCCAAAGTTTCCTTCCTCCAAAGCTATTTCTCTCAAATAATGGAAGCTCACATGAAATCTAGGGTTTACAGGTTCTCTAGGATGATATGGAGGCTGAGGGAGGGACATAACACCCTTAAAATAGGATACAACTCCCGGAATTAAGGTTTTCCTCGTTCAGACCAGACTCGCCGAGTCCCCTTAGCCGACTCGCCGAGTCGGTCACTTACTCCTTGACCCGGATCCCGCTCGGACTCGCCGAGTCCCTCCTTGGACTCGCCGAGTCGAACCCCCTTGACTTAGGGTTTTCTTTCCTTTCTTGGTCTTTCTGATTTTGGGTGTTACACTTCTCTTACCTAATCTCTTTTACGTTTTCACATATTTTTTCTAAACTCTCTCGACTGTATCAACACTACTTCACAAAAGTTCCAAATTACTTCTTCTTTTTTCTAAACTCGACACTAAGGAAAATCACAAGGAGAAATCAGAGGGGTGATCGAAGTCAACCTCCCGAGGAAATTACCAATCATCAATTATTGCAATTCCCACAAAATTTGAATAAAGAAAGACTTACTTGATATCAAAGTAAGCTTAGTTTGTTGCTCACCAAGGAAGTAGACATTGCGTCATCATTCGATTGGGGATTGGCATCCTAAACTGGACTCAATGAACTGATCTGAACTTTTTTTACATACACCCACTTTGACGCAGGTGGTGTGCCCATGTTTGTATGACGTGATTAGGAAAGATTGTTCATGATACAGGAACATGTTTACCTGGAATTTTTGTTGGAGTTTTATGCTATAGTTTCCTTTGATCCTAGGAAGACTCCTGATGATTGGACATCAGTTTCATTTTGACTTGGTGGAGTCAGCAGGGAGTGCAGCGCTATTGAGTGTGCTGTGAGAGTGGGAGTCTATATTTTAGATGAGATGAGGAGTGTCCACTTCCAATCATTTCTTGATGATTGTGTTACAAGACTGCGTACTGATTACAGTGAAAATATATTTTAGGCTGACCTTACAGGAGGAGTGTATATACCGTCAACTGCTCGAGGCAAAATGATTCGCTCCATCACATATAGATTATTGAATCACTTGATCTTTATCTCTCTCGTGCATCACAAGAATAGTAAGAGGTCGCCTTCTACTGATTTGTACTTGTTACACCAGGGAGGAACCTGAACTTCCCAATAGCTTTAGCTACATATATGGGGCAAAGGGCTAAGGGGCTTCGCCAAGATAGACCAACTTGTGGTGGACACTTTATCACTTGTTTAGCTAGATCATACTCATTATTGACAATAGAGACTATGAGGTCGATGGTTCATTATGATGTAAGGGTGATGAGTTTTCTGATATTGTAGTCGATGAGGGTCATTATGCTTGGTGATGATGGTATTTTGAGGATACAACCTAATGATGTGGCACCTGAGGTTGATGTAGTAGCACCAGAGCCACAGAGATGAAAGAGGCGTAAATCTGCTCCATAAGGAGCACAACAGGGACCATAACAGGAGATTGATATTGGTTACCTTGCTCAGCACGTAGATGATTGGTTTGATGTGTTCGAGACTAGGCGTCGGTTATCATCAGCCGGTTCCTTTTCCTCCACCATATCGATAGCCAGGTGATGAAGCAGACACAGATGGAATGCAACAATAGGATGACGAGGATGATGAGTGACTGCGATTATCCTTTTTTTTCAGTTTATTTTTGTTGATTAGACTTAGTAGTTTTATTTTATTTTGGTGTGTATTTAGTTTGTTTAAATTGGGATATTTAATTTATTTTTGGTTGTTGTAATTTTGTTTTCCATGTTGATGCTCTTTGATCTTTTAGATTCTTGAAGGATTTTCGCCCTTAGAAAGTTGGCAATATGTTCAGCCGCTAGGTCGAAATGTTGTTTTGTCACAAGAGAAAAAGCCGTGGCAGTTTGAAGTGTATAATCAAGAGTCGTGCATTTTAATAAGTGTGGCGTGTGCATTGATTTCGTTAGGGATTATTTTTTATTTCTAAGAATGTTGTTTCTAACTTTATCGAAACCCCATGACATGGAAGAGCTTTTTCCATGCCATGGATTTTTGTTTCAACGCGAATTAGTAGTATCATCCCAGATGCCACAACATGGTTGACACTTTCATATGTTTTTTTATTTGAACCGGCAAAGTAACCTACTCCTAAAACCACATATGTCTCCTAATGAGACTTGAACCCATGACCTCTTATTTCAGAGTGTCACTCCTTACCGCTAGGCCAAAGGCCCTTTGGTGACACTTTCATATGTCGTGGGGGAATTTTTCATCGCAATTACCTTCATTTGGTTTCAGGGGTTATTTGGGATCAGGTCGGTTCGGTCCTGTTCCAACCTGAATAACATCCGTACTTGTTAGAAACACCTTATCAGACACATTGTTAGCCAAGTGGGCTAGTCTCAACTTGTTAACGTCTTTTAGATGAGGGACCAAAATCTTTACAGCTAATCAAATTACTGAATTAGGCACCAAAATTGAAACAGTAGCTTATTTGGGACCAAAACCGAAAGTATTTATAAAAAAACAAGGACCAAAACTGTATTTTTCTTTAATAAATATGTTAAAAGTGATGGTGGCCAATGAAAAGTTGAATACATGTACCAAAGTCCTACTTTGTTTTCACTAAAGCATATAATTTCTGCTTTACAATAAATTATCAACTAACAGGAATAGCTTCAAAAGTTGTACCGTTTACATTTGGCCTCTTTCCAAGTATATGTACAATTATTGGACTAAACAATCAAAGACAGCTATTTGGCATATTGAAAAATAAACGGTGTCATTCCGCTATTCAACCCCATATCCATCTTCAACAGGAACCAAACATTTCCCGACTCCTATCATCGTCTTCGTTCCCTCTTTTTGTCCACCATCCCGTCCCGCTCCATCATTCATCCACACCATGTGCTAACAGCGACAACTATTGAAAATAATTGAAGTATTTTTATTTAAAATAACTAAAATAGCATACTTATTTTCGAATATATGGTTTAATAAATATAAAAAGTAATCTATGAAAATCTAGTAAGTTGCAAAAATAATTTTGTAATTAATTGTACTATTTTGTTAATGTTTTAACAAACACCTAATGGAAAATATGTCTTGTGTAGTTCTGTTATGTCCAATTCAGTAACGTGTACAAAATGCGAAATAAGATGGAGCCCTTTTAGGTCATTTTCCCTTCTAATAATACATGGGAATAAAGATAATAAACGCTTCCGTTTGTTGTGGGTTCATGCTTTCTTTTTCTTGATATTACCTCTGTTCAAGATGTATTTACATTTTTTTAACGGCAAAAGAAATATATATTAAGCAAACTAAAAAAACCAGCATAATTAAGCTGGGAGGAAAATACAAAGTAGAGAGATACAATTACTAGGCCGAACCAAGCTAAATAAAAGAAAGCAACGCCAAAACATAGTAAAGTGTTTACATAGAACTAGGAGACTAGGAGTAGGAAGTAATTAATTATTTACATTCAAACTATTTAAAATATAAGATATGCTAAATTTGGAATTTTATCCAAATGAAAGGTATTAATTAATAAGTTGACGAAATCAACTATGTAGCAGAAATATTACACCCTGTCAAGGTCAATACGTTGCTTTCTTCCAGCATATCCTATATACCCTAATTAAGAAATAATATTTTAGAATTCAATAAAATGATAGTGAAGACTATTCAGCCTAAATTCACTGCACTTGTCCAATTGTGTATGATAAGAGAAAGATAGAGTTGACCAAGTCTTTGCTTGTCTATTGTTAAATGCACGATATCAAATCGATCAATATCTGAAACTATACTTCCTTGAAGCTATTCACTTTGCCCCATACAAATTTGCCATCAAAATGATGCATATCACAAGAAAGTTTGAACATCTCAAGATTCAATTACAAGCTATAAAATCAGCAACCAGCAACTTTGCTGATGACAACTGCATTGGAAAAGGAGGATTTGGCAAAGTATACAAGGGGGAGCTTCTTCATTCCAAGGGACAAACAATTGTTGCCTTAAAACGATTAGATCCTACATTTGGACAAGGAAACCCAGAGTTTTGGAAGGAGATCATTATGCTTTCTCTTTACAAGCATGAAAATATCGTTTCTCTGTTAGGGTTTTGTGACGAGAGTGACGAGAAGATCCTGGTATACGAGTATGCATCCAGGAAAAGTCTTGACTTGCATCTCAACAACGATGATCTTACTTGGATCGATCGGATTAAGATTTGCATTGGGGCGGCTCGTGGACTAGCATACCTTCACAATCCTGGTGAGACCCAACAAAGAGTATTACATCGTGATATCAAGAGTTCCAACATCCTACTGGATGAGAACTGGAATGCCAAGATCTCTGATTTGGGTTTATCCAAATTTGGTCTTGCAAACCAACAATACACATTTATTGTCTCTAACGCTGTAGGCACAATTGGGTATTGTGATCCACTATATGTTGAATCAGGATTATTAACAAAAGAGTCGGACGTTTATTCCTTCGGAATAGTTTTGTTTGAAGTGTTGTGTGGGAGGTTGTGTATAACCCACGGAACCGGTATTCATCAATCTTTGGTCGGATTGGTGCGTCAATACTATAAACAAAACAAAATAAATAAAATTATTTATGATACTATAAAGGATGAAATGACTCCTAAGTCTTTGGATGCGTTTACCAAAGCTGCTTATCGATGTTTGGAGAGAGAGTTGGAAGAACGCCCATTAATGACAGAAGTCGTGAGAATACTTGAAAGTGTTCTTGAATATCAAGTAAGTTGTGTTTTTCCTTTTATATTTACTTCTACTAGTAATTGTTTTGAGATATATATCTTAATTCTAGTGGAAAGTTCTTTACTATAATGCCTCCTAAATTCAGAGAAACAAAAATGAAAAACAAACAATGTGCTGGAAATGAAAATGAAAAGTTTATTTGTGATATTCTCTATCGAAAATGTATTATATGCATCATATTTGGTTTCGGTAAATAGTAAAATATATCCAAAAAATACTTACAAAAGAGCTGACTATGTTTGCTGGATACACGACTACGAGAAAGATAAAAATAATTGGAACCATTCATATAAACTTAATTTGAATTCCATATAAGAATGGATACCTTGAAGAAGCATCATCCTATCTCTGGTCAAGGTTTGTAGTAGTGATTTATACTGCTACTTTAGGCATGGTTTGATGTATGTTATATTTGCTGATGTTCTGTGATTGCATTCTTTAATGTTCTGGTCATTGGCTTTGCTTAGATCTTTCCAACCCAACACCAAATTTGATGTTAACATCAATTTTGTTGTAAAACTGCTACACCCCAAAACCATTTCTTGCACCAAATATGATGCTATGGTGTTATTTGTTCACTGATACCAAAATTAGTGTTAAAGTTGGTACAAAATGGTCTTTGATGATACGTTGTAAATAGTAGTAATTTTGTTTTTTATGTTTCAAAATTATTTAAAATTTTAGTACTTTTAGTAATATCAAGAACAAACATCAACTCTAATAAATGAAGTTTTTTTTTTTAATTTTTTTTATTTTCCAGTTATCATTTTTTGAGGTTTTTCATTTTTACATGAAATTTCCAACATTTACGGTTATATACATGGAAAGTTCTCTTTCTATTCATGTAAGATTTTCATTTTATTAATTTGAGAATATATTCACATAAATGTTACAAACTCATTGATTTACTTTTTTTTTCAATTACTTTATAAAATGTTTAATGTTTACATATTGTTATTAAACTTTTTATTTTTACTAAACCAGTGTAGTACACGGGTTTCACACCTAGTATTTAATCAAAACACATAATTGACATATATTATCATGTACTAATCTCATATAAACACATAATTAAAATATATAAGAATAATTCATTTGGTTATAGTTGTTAAATATTATAATTTATAAAATTATTGTAACAAAAATACAGTTTTTTGTCTAAAATATAATGTAATTCGTTGAAGATGAATAACTATTTAAACCATTTTTTAGGTCATTTTTAGTACAAAATATGGTGTTCGGTGTCAGGGTTAGAGACAGGTCTTAGTGGAATAAGGGTGTGCCGGAGTAGTTATTAAAGAGAATAATTAATTTCTCCTGTTTGTCTTATGTTAAGGGACTCATATGGTGTGATTCATTTGGGACCTATATAATGTGATTCAATTTCGGTTTTGTTTGCAGTCTGTAAACTCCTTAAAGACATTCACTATGGAAACTAGATCACAATATTTATTGCCAGACGCAAGGCCGTCAAGTTCTGTTGTTAATAGTATAAAAGCCACAAATCCAGGTATTTTCATATCAACTGTCATTTAATCTTATGTCATCACTTTTATAAATATAATTTAATAGTGTAGGAATAAGATATACAAGTGTTCTTCTATCATGCTAAGATCTAGTGTCTGATTTCTTTTTGACTCAAAGGATTTAATATCGTTATATCAAGGTTGTAAAAATCGTTCGACCGTGGCTCGACGGTCGACATGGGTTAAGGGATTAATCGGTCTTGGCGGAGATTAATCATTGATTAATCGGGGAGCATAGATTTCTAGTAAAATATTAAAATTAATCAAAAATTAATATATTTTAAGAAAAATAAGTACTTCAAAATTAGAAAATAAGAGAATTTGTAATTTGAAAATTTGAAAATACAAAAATATGAACATTTTGGTATAATATTTGAAAATTTGAAAATTTATAAATTTTGGTGTAAAAAACAGTTAATTTTGTTTTTTTTTTTTTTTTTTACTTTTCTGACCTTTTTTTTTTACTTTTATTGACTTTTTTTACTTTTGTTGACCGATTAATCCCGCCAAGACCGATTAATCCCGCCAAACCTGATCAATCCCTTATTTCCGTCAAACACATTAATCCTAGTCGGTTGGACAACGCCAAGCGATTAATCCCGATTTCTGCAACCATGGGTTATATGTATGTCTTGTGGTTTTAGCCTAATACAAAAAATTGTCTTGATGGATTAAAGGTAGGAAGAAATCTACTATGCATTCATGCTCCCAAAATTCCCATTTTTCCCTCACCCAAACCCATCTATTGACTCATCTTTCCTTCACGGTCTCACATGTGGTTTAGCGTCTCTTATTATTGAGTAAATTATACGGATGTTCCTTATTGTTTTGGGTAATACACGTGTTTGGTCACTATTTTTTTTTACATCAGACAGTTCCTATGATATATTTTTGATGTGCGTTTCGTCCATGACATAAATAGAAGGACTATGTTTCCCTTGCTGGATTTTATTTATTTATTTATCTTTTTTAGTTTTTATTATGTATTTAAATCTTTTATTTAAATATGTTATAGGAACCCACTATTCTTTCTTTCTTGCTCTAACCTATTATCAAGGTCTTCTATCAAGCATAATACATTCCCTTGCTCCTCAAAAGAAATATAGCATAAAACTGTGGCCATCATTGTTGCTAAGATAACATATTTATGATCTATTCTTACTTAATTTATTATCCTATTAAAACCCCCATTTATAATGTAATAGCATCGACGCCACCTACTATTCTACGAACCCAATAGTCAATGCTCACACAAAACACATCGAGGTTGACTTCCACTTTGTTGGAGAGACTACTAAGAAGGAACTACAAGTTCAATTCATCTGTATGGGGAATTAACTTGTACACAGCCTTACAAAATCCCTTTGTATTAGCTTCATTTTCATTTCAACGTTCCCAGCTTCATGCTGCTAACACTACTAGTATAGTCGGGCTAATCCCAAATATGTATATGGGCCATATCGTCTAGGATTTAGTATATTATTATGTATATATAGCCTCACGTCTTTGTAAATTATTCGATGCATAATCAAGAGATTTAAAAAAATATCAAGTACTCATTCAACAATGTATACCCATCTAATTGGTAAAAATGCATGTTATATATATATATATATATATATATATATATATATATATATATAGCACGCTATCCCTAACCCCGCCATATTAAAGATTTCATATTATATTACTTTTATATTATAACTTTTTTATAAGATATATATGCAGTTCAATATTGTCGATCCAAAAGAGCCTTTATGGAAAGAGGGTGATCCTATCATATGCAAACACCTATAGGGCCATGTCGCATAGATGTGTAATACACTAACACTCCTCCATACAAACAGAAGCTCGATAAGGTCAACCGGGGACATGTTATGCCATGAGGGTGCTAGAATCTGGCTCTAATAGCATCTAAGATATATGTGAAGTACTATATTCACTCACCAAAAAAGTCATTATGGAGAGAGAGAGAGAGAGAGAGAGAGAGAGAGAGAGAGAGAGAGAGAGAGAGAGAGATGGCTCAATATATATATATATATATATATATATATATATATATATATATATATATATATATATATATATATATTTGATGTATGTCCGCACAAAGCAACGGTGATAAATAGTATGTTTATATATTTGATGTAATTAATTATTATATGTATCTAGTTTAAGAAATGTAAATTAACTTATATTGATGAATTTAATATTTTAAAATTGTTATTTTGCTCCAAATTAATTTTTTAATAACCTTCATTAATTCAAGTCTTCAAAATTTTGGTAAGTATTAATGGTTTTGTTATGTATAATTGATTTGTATAAAAAGCTTGGTATCTTGTACCTCTTAAAATTTAAGATATGACTAATATGCTATATATATATATATATATATATATATATATATATATATATATATATATATATATAAACGTGTCACACATATCTTCACTAACATTTTCCTTATCTAAATTCTAAATTCAATATTTAGAATAAAAAACAAATATCTAAAACAAGCCCATACACACTTTAATCATTATATCTTTATTTGGTAGTTTTATTATTACATTTTTTTGGAAACAACGATTTTTTATTAAAATGATCCAAGCAAGCAAGAAGCTAAAAAGGGGCCACCAAGAAGACATTACAGTACATTGAAAGCAATACAATTATAGAGATGCAAGAGGAGAAACATTCCAATCCTCCCAATTACAAATTCCATTTTTACCCCTTACTTTGAGCCAAAGATACAACAAGGATTTGACATTCTCGAACACTTTTCAAGGAGAGCTTGTGCACATCTGAAAAAAAAAAAAAAAACAAAGAACATAAGAAAGTAAATATGGTTCGGTGATCAGAATAATCAAGTTATGTCCATAGGGTGACCTAGCGAAAAAAAGTTATTAATATCCGGCAAACATATGATTGCTGCAATAAGCTTACATTAATACAAAGAGATCTATTTATAATGATGACCTGATATAATATATGCTTCTGGGTCAAATCCAAATATGATATCATGTATGGCCTTTGCAGCGTATCGCTGAGCCACGACCAACTATGTAATTACTCTGTACATGGTTACACCACAACTTACTCTGTACTCCACACTCCACAGACTTCTTTTCGACTAAACAAACTCGCATACATTTTGTTCGGGAACTACGGACCACTTTACATCTACCCTCGTAGATGGGGATGCCAAAGGGGAAAAACGGGACGGGGGTTGCACCCCGACTCCACCCCCTTAATTTCCCCATTCCTCCACCCCGCCCTCGATTGATTTTGAGATATTTTTTTCTTGGGCTAAAATAAGTTGTTTTTGGGCTTAAAGAATCTATTTTTGGATTAAAATAGTTATTTATAACTTAATTGTACTTGTTAAAAACAAAAATGTCATCACATCTCAAAAAAGTTATACGGGCCCCATGGGGGTTCGAGACGGGACTGCTCAACCCCGTCCCCGCCTCCGATTTTTTTAACAAATATCCCCCATATGGGATCGGGGCTCTACAAGTTCGGGGTCCCACAAAACTTTTTGACATTGCTACACGTAGACCTTTGGGGCCATGCTTACACTTAGTCATGGAAATAATATGAAAAGAATAATCAGATTCTACAATTTAACACTATTATTAGAAATTAACTTCTATTGCCTTCTTTTTCATACTACCAAGGTAATGAACATATGTCCTACATACCATAAGAGAACTACCCTACAAAACATAATGCACATATCTCCTGCATATTATAAGACATAAGATATCTTTGTTCTTTAGTAATATAGAACATATATAGCTACAGGACCCCCATGTTTTTGGGGATGATTTGGGGCAAGGAAATGTTGCTTATAAGAATTCCCTAACAATAGCAGCATTCCCTCATTCCGTTAACCTAAAAAATATCGTTTCCTGCATGCTGAATGCAATGATATAATGCTCCATTAACAACTCTACTCTGCAATCAAGAAATAGGATTTAAATTATTAATGAGTACCAACATTATATAACGTATCCACATATATTTTAATAATAATTTGTTTACGAGTATTTCTCTTTGCATGTGTAACTTGCATTATACAAATAATAATTCCATACAAATCAGGGTCTAATACTCAAATCGGCATCAACTGCAACAAATTAATAAGAATGTATCCACGAAGTCATATGCTAACTAGCATGTATCCGAACACGAAAATGTCGAATCATATGTTTTGTAAGAATTGAGATATCAATACAAAAAAGAATACAATATGAATTCTTATTTCCTAATCATTTTCCCCGATATTCTAATTTTATTACATTAAATCAATGATGATAAACTCATGTATTGTTGGCAGAATTGGCAGGCAAGGTAGAGAATACTGATCTATTCGAGATGTACTTCAAAATAGCAGATTTAGATAGAGATGAACGTATTAATGATGTGGAAGCTGTTCCATTCTTTCAAACCTCTGGATTACCTAAGGCTATTCTTTCTCAAATATGGGCATATGTTGATGTAAACCGTAGTGGTTACCTTAACCGACCAGAGTTCGACAATTATCTAAAACTGGTAACCATTGCTCAAAGTAAGCAAGAACTTACTCCAGATATTGTGAAAGCAGCTCTATATGGACCCGATTCAACTAAAATTGCTGCTCCCCAGATTGACCTGGAGGCCTTAGCTGTTCCTCAACTAAATTTAAAGGTATGTTTGTCGTCTCTCTCTCTCTCTCTCTCTCTCTCTCTCTCTCTCTCATATATATATATATATATATATATATATATATATATATATATATATATATATATATATATATATATTAAAATTAGGATCGGGTGAGGACTAAAAAACTGCAAGAACAAATCTTAGTCTTTTATTTATAAAAATGAAAGTTTTGTATTTAATATGCAGCAAACGTAGTTTTTCAAAAACTGAAATCCGTTTCTGTAAATAATAAGAAACCTCAAGGTAGAAATGTGAAAAAATTTAAGGGCCAAATTGCCAAAAGATGATACACACCGCGCCTTACATGCGTTCCCTAACGATCGTAGCGAACTTTCATATTACACATGTCAATTTCTTCTTAATTGGGATTTTTTAATTTTTCCGCCCATTTAATTTTTTGGCAAAAACTTTTTTTAAATGTTTTTTAATAAAACTAAAGTTTTTAAAATTTAATTGTTTAGAAAATGGGTATAATCATGAAAAATTGAAAAAAAATATATTTTTTAATTTTAAATTTTAAAAAAACCAAGAAAAAAAAAATTATTCAAAAATCATGAAAATTTAAAAGATACTTCTGTTCTAGACTTTGTAAAAACAATTTTTTAACATAAGTATTCGAAGTGCTTATATTTTAATTTTAAGAAATAATTAATTTTATAAAATATAATGAAATTTATTTTTATCCAATTTAAAAAAAATGATAGAGTTCTTTGTAATAGTATTTTACTGTGTTTTTGTAAAAGAAAATTGTCAAAAATATTATTGTTAAAGATAAGACTGTTTTGTTTAAATGATTCTAAGATTTTATAAAAAATAAGACACGAAAATTTTTATTCTTCAAATTAAAAATTCTTTTAATGGTTTATTATATATCATATATTATGAAATTTTTGAAAAGAATTTTAAACAAATAAGATTGTTTAGATACCAAACTTTATTTTTAAAGATTACATATTTTTCTTTTTTTAAAAAATTGAACATAATATAATCCAAAATGAGATGATTTAAAATATTTATGATTCGAAAAACAATTATGATTCAACATGTTGATGTTTGTTAATTTGGATGTAAAAGTATTTGATTCAAATATTTTAGACAAAACCACATAAATGGTTCGTATGGTTTACAAAAATCTAAGATATAATCGCTTAGTTCAAAAAAATCTCATATATGGTTTTATGGTTGGAAAACTTTTAACAAATAATCTTTTATCCACATAAAAAGACTTATTAGCCCTTTCTAATCCTTTTTAAAATCAAATTTTATCTAAGATAATATAAAAAATAGAAAAATAAACAAATTATCCGTTGGCCCACTTACCTCTCTCTCTATCTTATGAATAAAGATGACGCGGACAACTACTTAGCCCACTTCTAGCTTCTATACATAACCAAACCATATTTATCGATTCGTAGCTTAATATGTAAGATAAATGATATGATCCACTAAAACCCACTATTCACACCATGTTAAAAACCATCCACCACCATCAACTTACACCTGCTTCAGCTCCATCTTGTTCAAAAGTAAGTTACAGGTGGAAGTTGTACGTTTTTGTTCAAAAGTCTGAAGCTTTTCTAGTTTAAAAGGAAATGTTTCACATGATGAACGACAACAATCTTCTTGGGCTTGTAAAGGAGGATGTTAAGATAGCTTTGTGTCCTCGGAACAAAGTGGTCGACACCAATTTTTGTGCTAAAGCAAATAGTGAGGTGAATATTAACATAATTGAAACTAGGCGTTTCCAGGTGAGTTCTTATTCTTATACAATTTCAACTTTCAATGGAATTCTAGAAAACGCGAGAAGAAAAAGATACAGTGACTATCAATTGTATAAAGATGATGTTTAGGTTTTTTTCTAGGGATTTCACTCTACGAATCTATGGGTTTGGGATTTTTTTCTAGGGATTTGCAAAGGGATCAAGAAACCTAATTTCTTCTTCTTCTATCTGTTGTATGAAAGATGATGGATTTGCATAGGGTTCAAGAAAATGAATTTATTCCTTTTTAGCTTCGTGTTATGGTCTTATGGACATGAGGATTTCATTTTTCTCATCTTTATGCTTTTGACACAAGGATCTCATCTCTAAAATCGTTTCTATAAAATGCTAAACCCGTCATTTCTAAAATAATTTCTGAAAAACATTCAAGTCCTTGTCTCTAAAAAATGATAAAAACAGTCTCTTCTCGATCAAATATGGAAATGATTCATGTGTGTGTATTCATCCTTGTAAACCATTTATGTGTGTTCATCTCTATTAAAATACTGGTAGTGGAGTCCTAGCCAGCTAAGAATCCTTCTTGACGTCGTGTTCAGCTTCTTTAATTATTGGGTTTCTAACTTAACGAACTTTTGGGGTGTATATATATATATATATATATATATATATATATATATATATATATATATATATATATATATATGCTTAGATTATTTTGTTTTTACTAACTATTGTGTGCCAGAATGCACAGATCTGGACCACCGGATGGAATAGAATCAAATGTCATGATATTAGGGTCTATGATATTAGAATAGGATAACATGTACCATATAATCACACAAATTTCAGCATAAAGGCATTTTAGTCAATTAACCTATATTAAAAAAGGAAATTTTCGGATTTTTAGGGATAATTAATTCCTTTATTTTAAAAATCTGAATATTTTAAATTAATTCAAATTTAAAAATCCGATTTTATTTTGTCAGAATGACAGAATGCCATCCATAAACTAGTAAATATATTTTCGATTTTATTTTGTTATAATGACAAAATGCTAACCATAAACTAGTAAATACATTATGAAAGAATACACAAAACCGATTCTTGAACTAATAATATACCAAATAATTACATTGTATGATTGTGATTCATTGAATAATAACAACATTCTGAAAGAATAACAAGTGTAATTCTTAAAAAATAAGAACATTCTTAAACAGTGAGTGTGATCATTCTTTGATTTATTCTTCAAGCGTTTCCCATCAGGTCTTCAAACCATTGTTCAAGCCATTTCTATCACAAATTCATTGTCAAATATTTTGTAGCGATACACTTGTAACAACTGCACATTAAATATATAAATAATTAACTACTATTCTATCAGAATACAACAATAATATTCTTGCAGAATAAACTATTCTTGCAGAATGGTTTTGAATATTGTTAAAGAATTTGTATTATCAAGAATAGACCCAACGAACAAAACATTTGAAATATAAATGCATGAAAAGATCATGTTAACACAAAAGGTGACTAAGAAAAAAAAGCAATTAGAATATATAAACCATCTTGGGCTCACAAGTTTTTTGTTGTGAAAATGATGATCTATGAAAGCACCAGGATGAAGACTCCCTGTATGTATTCCAAATGCATTATATTCCTATTCAGTTTCTCTTTACGTATAAAAAATCCAGTTACAAAAAAAAAAAAAAAAAAACCAAATATCCAAACCACATGAAACACAGTAAGGGGACAATAAGTAGGAAGAAGACCCTCCAAGGGTAAAAAGGTCTAAATAGATAGTATCTATTCCACCAGGTGTAAAAAACCACCTTTGTTTGCACCTACAACTTGTGTAAATTATTGCAACAGAAAAGTAGTCCATGTGTTTGCATTCTAATATGAAAAAAAAATCCCCACCTTAACCCTTTTCATGCAAATTCTGACAGAATGTCAGCTTAACCCTTTTCATCAAAGACTAATGACATGTACCACTACAGTTAGAATAATTCTTAAACAATGCAATTGGCACATTCTTTTTTGAACAATATAACCAAATTCTTAAAGAATGGTGAACAATATGTTATGTACTCTTATAGATATAATATGTTTCTTTATTTAAAAAATAAAAAAGAAGAGTTCATTGAGGCATTTCATCGAATGATGTATGAACATACAGAATATGCAAATTTAGTAAGAACAAATTGATAATCCATGTGTTCATTGAGGCATTTCTAGAAGCATGTATACACACAAGACTATCATTTTTGGAATGTTGGCTCTTTTTTTCTATTGAACATTAAACATTATGAGCTACCTTTTCCAACATACTACCGATTGGAAGGGAAGGGAACATATTGATAATCCATGTGTTTAGAAAATAAAGACCTTTAAGATTTGTGCTTCTACACTATCTATCTAGCTCTTAGTTCACAAGAAAATCCATGAATGAGTAAATGTAGACATATACTTCTATTTCACCTTATTAGACACCCATATGAATGAAAAAATACAATATACTAATAGAAGTTTACATAGAAGTGTGAATTTTAACAACAAAAATTGCAGCAATCTAGAGTAAATTTACCTTATCGGTTACAAAGAATAGCTAGGAATGCTCTACAAAAACTTACTTCTTGATGCTGGATCATTTGAGAACCCATTTTGAGTGATCAGAGTCGAGAAACCCAGGGGAAAACTGGGAAAGTGGATATGTGAACAGTGAGTGAGTGTTTGGAATTGTTAAGAATTGAAGAAATTAAAAGATGGACGTCGACAAAGAGAGGAAGTGGGCAGTGGTGATGGTGATGGTGTTGATGTTGGTGACGGTGTTGATGTCGGTGGTGGTCAATCTGATTTTAAGGTAACCGACCCATAAATGAAGTGGGAGGCATCAGTGTACGGCGGCATCGATTGATTAGGGAGCCGACAGTGGAGAGGCTGGAGGAAGAAGCGGCAGGATATAAGATAGAGACTAGGTCAAATATATTTATTTTATTTCCTTAATTGCAAGATTTCAATTAAATGCTTTCCTTAATTAAAAGTACAAAAGGTCCAAAATACCCTTAAATTATTTATTTAAATATTTATTAATTCTTGAATTCTCATTGGTGCATTTAGGTACACAATAATTGCCAGAAACATTTGAACCTAGCTCTCTCTCTCTCTCTCTCTCTCTCTCTATATATATATATATATATATATATATATATATATATATATATATATATATATATATATATATATATATATATATATATATATATATATATATATATATATATATAGAGAGAGAGAGAGAGAGAGATGGGCCAGTTATGTATTTAATAAAAATAAAAATATTAAAAGGAAATAGTGAAAAATAAAAAATAAATATGTAAAAGGTAAAAAGGACATTTTAAATTGGAAAGAGATTAAATAACAATGAAACTAGCTTAAAAGATTAATTTTTAAAAGTTTTGGAACCGCATGAACTATCTAAGATGTTTTCTGAACTTAAGGACTATATCTAAGATTTCTAGAAACCAGATGAACAATTTATGATGTTTCGTTAATATTTTACAAAATTGTATCTTTTATGATTCAAAATTAAATGATAAAAAATATATAACGATCAAAAATTTATTATGAACAAAAGCTTTATTTAGTTTGATATAGTATTGATCCAAAATCAATCGATTAAATATAATATGATCCAAAATATTTTGATTCAAAATAATTTTTTCGAAAGTTTTATTATCCAAAAATGATATGATTCAAAAATAATATAATATAAAAATATTTTAATACTTAATATTTTTATCAATCAAAACATTTAAAGCTATTAAACACTAAAAATTTAAACATACATTTAGCTTAAAAACAAAAAAATAAAAAAACAGAAATAAAAAACTAACAAAATAATAAAACAAAAATCCAAAAATAAATAAATAAATAAATAACTAGTAACTTCAAATATGTTGTAAAAATTTTTTATAACAAAAGAGAAAATAAAAAAGAAAACGAATTTAAATATATATATATATATATATATATATATATATATATATATATATATATATATATATATATATATATATATATATATAGGGCTCGGTTAAAATATAGATTACATCTATTCTGCGGACGTGTGTGGATAATGTTATTCTTTTAGAATGATTAATAAAATAGGTTGTTTGGTAATTCTAATATCTTCAATCTCATATGACTATTATCATTATCATTTATTTATCTTCTCATGCGTATTTATTCACTCATTATCATTCTTACATAATACAATATTAAGAATACATTTTAACAATATTTTGACATAATGAGAATCATAAAAACGTCCATACTAGCTTTATAGTCGATTTAATTAGTGATAATGTTTGATAATGATCATAATTATGTGAAGTTGAACGTATTCACATTATTTAACAACTTTTTCTCTTAGTCATTCTAACATAATAACACTGTCCACACAATAGATATTCATACACATATGAACGTAAGACACACACACACAATATATATATATATATATATATATATATATATATATATATATATATAATGTAAGAGACTTTATTTATAGACTTTTCTCTACAATACAAAGCCAAAATATAGAAGCGTTTATTTTTTGTGTTTATAAAACAATTATCCACACATACATAGGTTCTACCAACACATACTGCGTGTGGGTAAACACTCTTATTTTTTGAGTGAAATTTGTATGACAGTGTTAGTTGTACGTACTTTTATATATATATATATATATATATATATATATATATATATATATATATATATATATATATATCATTTGTACTTTGCATGATGGAATCTCACTAAAGATTTTGAATATACAGACTAGATCAAAAAATCCATTGCTAGACACAGTGCCATCAAATTCTACTGAAAATGATATAAACCCCTCACATACAGGTATTTCCAAATGTACTTTAATTCAAATTTTTTCCGTCTATTTTATTAATAGTATTTTTCTTGGAATAAGTTGTTGAAGTTTTCTTACATTGTAATTAGTGTTGGAGTTAACGAAAACTTTAACATTCCATAAAAACATTGATTTTAGAATGAAAAAGAAAGAATATGTTTTCATTAAGAAGAAACGTTAATCTTTCATTAACTCTATCCCAACATATAAAAAGTTATGCACATACTTTTACACATAGATGAAGTGAAGCAACACTTGACAATCATTGCAAAATTTCAATTGTTTTGATGGTTGAGAATAACTAACTTAACTTCTAGTATTTACTACTAATTTACTTCTATTTAAAATTTCCAAATAACCATAACTCTATATTATATTCGAACATACCCTTTAATCTAGATGTATATGACACCAAATGTAGACTTCAACAATTTATTTTATGGGTTTGACTTCATTTATCGGTTTTAGGTATGACTTCTTCACTTTGTCATTCTTACCTTTCTTTAAAGAAAAGGAATTCCTGGCATGTTTCTTAACCGGATCCACTTGCATCAACCATGCAAACTTGATCCTTCATTTTCTTCATGCACTAAGTACTTTTTGCGTCATTGTAACATCCCAAATTTCAAACAAAATTTTCCTTTTAAATCATAAGTAAAACATCCATTTTACTTCAAATATAGAGATACATGGATGTTTAAAACCATAAAACTAAGTCATAAAAAACTAAGTACCAGAATCATCATAAACAATGGAAATCTAAAACATAATAATATGTTATGCGTGTGTGGTATAGTAAAGCTTGACCCTTCCCACTATCAGTGGAACTACCTTAAAAACATTTAATCCACAACTATAAACATAAAGATTAGTGATTTCCCCAAATACAACATACAATAATACAGATACGACACAAAAAACTAGTTGAGTTGCAGCCTTGCGTTGTTACGTGAACACGACACTGGGTATATTTGACTCGTAACCTTGCATCGTTCTATCATTAACCCTCCCAACATAATAGATAGTTGACTCACAACCTTGCTTCATTTCGCCAAGGACGTTGGGTGTCTTTGAGTCGTTGCCTTACGATGTTGTGTCATAAATCCTCCAAACATGATGCATAAAAGCACCATCCATACAAGCAAACAATAAACATACAAAATACTAAACTAGTACACCAGTATAAGAATATATAACCAGATCCTACATTCTACCATACAGGGATATCGTGTGTCGTAAGGGGTATATTCAGAAAACTCACCCGAACTAAAAGTTGAAGAATCACATCTACACACGCGTTGTTATACAAATCGGTCTCACAAACCACCTAAATAACAATTAGAGGTAAACCTCAGTCTATAGCATAATCTCTCAAAGTGTGACCAAAAGTCAAATTGGTCAAAAGTCAACGGTCAATAGTCAATAGCAAGCGCACCGTAACCAAGACCAAGCGCTCTGCGGCAACTGCATGACCAAATGGTTGTGAAAATCCTAGAAGCACGTCAGGAAATCCAAAAGGTGCTTCGTGCCTAATGTCTTAACAACAACCTTCTATTAAGCACATATTCCCTTAACTCAGAAGCTCAAAACTTCAGATATAGATCTTCTAAGTGACTTAATGGATAAGGTTTCCAACTTTATCCATTTTCATGGCTTTATCTCCTCTCAATAGTAACACTAACTCTAAAATAGATAACAACTCATGCATGTCATAAAGGAAATGCATGAAAACACATGTTTACATCTTTAAACAAGTCTAGAAGGAAGTTAATCACTCATAAGGTTTTAAAGTTCTCTAAACCCCAAGAACACCATGAAAATGGACCAAATGAAACGAAAATGAACCACAAAACTAGATCTAGAGAGATAAGCATGAAGGTAAGAACTTTAAACTTACAATGGTCTAGAAATATGGTGATAATGTTGGATCTAGACTACAACAAGGCTTCCTTCAACCAAGAGAGACTTCTTTCACTTTCAAGCTTCATAAAGTATGGCACAAAATCTCAAAACTCATGAATAGTGGCTAGGGTTTGATATGGGGACGTTCTCGAGAAATGGACGCTACCAAATGAGGCAAACTCTGAAGATAAATGTCTTCAAATATGTCTTAAAGCTCGCAAATTAGGGTTTCATCTTCCAAATGGGGCAGACTACGCAGAAACTTAAGCACTCTACACCCTCCACGTGTACATCACGTCGTGACCACCTAATGTCACACTGTGTTCCAACTCAATTCTTAATACAATAAAATTAAATGAAATACATATAATAAATCAAGTATTACAGTCATCAACGCATCTACACCATATGTCAAGTAAATCTTTTTAACATATATCTCTACATATATCACATACTTTGACATCATGTTCCTAACCATTACAATGACGTCAACAACCATGACCACATATGTCGGTTTCACCATCATCTTTATCTTCACTTTTCAATTCCTCATGACCAATAGCATTACTTTTAAAACTTGGTTTTATTACAAAATATACACAAACATCATTATCTTCATTTGATTTTTTCATAAATCCTCAAAGTTACCATCATCATTATCTAGAATCCTTTCATTCAGATCATCATTATTGAAAGTATCATAGATATTGGTGATTTTAATATCATCCATACATTTAGTGTTGTATTCGAGACATGATGAGTCCATTTAGTTATATTATGAGACAGGAAGTTGAGAGTGTCACCCGTATAACTAAAGACGACACATGAACACGACGGTCTAGGGGAAGCACCCTCGGTGGGGTTGCATCGAGCATCGCCCCTGACGTGGTCTAAGGGAGGCAGCCCTTTCAGGGTAGCCCCCTGGATTGATAAATACTCCATATAGGAAAAATAGGGCTAACCGAATTTTTAGCCTAAAACCCAATATTTCCAACTCAATTGTTAATACAATAAAATTAAATGAAATATATATAAGAAATCAAGTGTTACAGTCATCAACGCATCTACACCATATGTCAAGTAAATCTTTTTAACATATATCTCTACATATATCACATACTTTGACATCATGTTCTTAACCATTACAATGACGTCAACATTCATGACCACATATGTCGGTTTCACCATCATCTTTATCTTCACTTTTCAATTCCTCATGACCAATAGCATTACTTTTAAAAGTTGGTTTTATTACAAAATATACACAAACATCATTATCTTCATTTGATTTTTTCATAAATCCTCAAAGTTATCATCATCATTATCAAGAATCCTTTCATTCAGATCATCATTATTGAAAGTATCATCAATATTGGTGATTTTAATATCATCCATACATTTAGTGTTGTATTCGAGAGATGATGAGTCCATTTAGTTATATTATGAGACAGGAAGTTGAGAGTGTACACCCGTAAAACTAAAGAGGACACATGAACACGACGGTCTAGGGGAAGCACCCTCGGTGGGGTTGCATCGAGCATCGCCTCTAACGTGGTCTAGGGGAGGCAACCCTTTCAGGGTAGCCCCCTGGATTGATAAATACTCCATATAGGAAAAATAGGGCTAACCGAATTTTTAGCCCAAAACCCAATATTTCCCTCCATTGTAAAAAGGGTGTCGTTTACCTTATTATTTGTCATGTTCTTCATATAAAAATAAGATAAGAATGTTGCAATAGAAATATATGAAAATTCTTCTTCTTATTCCTCTCTATGCATATTGTCTGTCAAGGACTTAAGAAAAACAAGACATCATGTGTTTTCGGATTTGAATTAGTCCAGTAAATTCAAATCGATTTTCTTGGATTATCCTAAATCAGAATTTTGTGACACTACATGTATAGATTTTGGAAAGTGTTTCTCATACATGGTTCTTGAATTATCTAAGTGTTTATTTTGATATTTGAAACCCAAAATCTACTAATCCATAGTTACAACCTTTAACTTGTTTCTACAGGCCCTTTTGAACCCATAACCATACACTTTGATACTATTTAATTTGTTGGAGATGATATAAAACTTCATCAATCCAAATAAACATTGTTGTAAGAAAGAAGAACAAAGAAAGTGTTTTCACTAAGAACAAACACTAATCATTCATTAACTTAACACTAGTAAGTAAAAAGTTATTGACATACTTACACACACATATGAAATGAAACAACCCTTGACAACCATTACAACCTTTCAACGATTTTATTGGTTGACAATAACTAACTCAACATCTAGATTTAACTACCTGTTAACTACTATTTAAAATTACCAAACTAACTCAATGTCTATTACATTTCAACGAATGTAATGTAAAAATTTGTTTATGGGGTGGTTTTTTCACAGTAAAAAGTATACAAGACATTGGCAACACCATTATCGATCCAGCAAAGTAAAACACACACATCCACACATTTTTTAAAACAATTAAAGAATACATACATCTTTTATGACCTTTGATATATCCATGGTTGTACTAACTGAAATAACTTTTTATTAGCGACAACCACATCAATATTGAAGCCTATAATATACTTGGGTAAACTCTACTTTGGATTGTTTCATACGAAATGATAAACACCAGTGCCACTGGTTTTTACCCAATATTGAACTTCGTCACATTGTTCATCCTCAATTTATTGAACTCGTATTATGGATGGCCTAATTGTCACTTGACTAAAGCAATAGTGCAATGAATAACAAAAGTTATGTATAATTTGCAAAGCTTAATATATAGTTATACTTTTTTGCCGAATATTAATACCCCTTGATAATTTGTTCATTTTGCACAGTTTTTGAAGGGTTGTTGACATAAAGGCACGTGAAGTTTCACGTTTGGTTTTAAATGACCATTTAACTTTATTTTTTTGGACCACTTAGACCATTAAAATCAAAATTTATCTATATAAATTACTATTTTGCTCAAAATTACTAGGTTTATCAATCGCTATGCTGATGTGTACATTGACTTTTTATCATTTGACTTTTTTATTTATTTTTAACATTTTCCTAACTTGTTCTTAAAGCTTCAAGTTTTATGTTGCTTCTCACCATTACGTACAGAGAGATGTTATTTTTTATCGGATTCATAAAGATTTTAACTTATTGCTCCAAAGTTGCATCACATAGATGTTCATTTACACATGGAGTTTCAAAATCATCCATCCATTCATTTGAAATGGGTTACATCGATATTTTTTAGAGTTTGTTCCTCAACTTAGATGATTTCGTAATTGAAAAGGTAAACACATCAATTGCTTCACACCTTCCCTCTATTTTCTACACAAACACACACACACACACCCCACTCATTCTTCAAAATTAACATACACAGTTCACACACAAATAACAAAGGAATAAGCAATTAAATATTCAAGAATTAGCAATCGATTTAATACAAGAGGATCATAATTCGTGAAACATACTAAGCCAAATCCTTGAAGAAAGTGATGAAAATGAATATATATCAAGTAGGTCCATCGGAAGCCGGTCAATTTGAGCCTCTCCTCCTTCCATTACCATGTTAGAGAGAGAAAAATAGACCCAAATGTAGAGATTCATATGGAAACGGTTCCATCAATTCATATTTTTGGAGTTTTATCCTTAATTTATTGAACTCTTTTTCTAACTAAGAGATCCTATCATTGGCGATCCTTAATTCTTCAACATAATACACGATTTCAAAGTTTGATCAATTCTCTTCATGTTCCATCTGAACCTTCCTACTCTTAGTCTCTAATTCAACGATCTTTTTACACAGTCGCCTGTAATTTGATTAACCATATTAGCTATGAAGAGGGGAATCATCTAAATATGACTGGGAAACCAATGTTGAAGTGTCGTATCTTTTGTTTCCAATTAAAATAAAAAAAAAATTGAAATCCTTGATAAGCGACGATGTGATGATAAAAGGTAGTTCGGAAAATACATCGAAGTTGCGAGATTTTTGGGATCGCAAGTCTGATGAGCGGCTCCTCAATTCGACTTTGGTTTCATTCTAACGCTCGACCAATGATTTGAAAATTGTATAGAAGTCTTCGAATGGTCTAATGAAAACCTTTGACTATCACAAAACAATGTATGCATAGCAATGTAACCGAGAAACCCGATGACTTTGACTAAAATGGTATTTTGGATTTGTAAATTTCAAGTTTAATGGTCTAATTGGTCCAGATAATAGTTAAATGGTCATTTAAAACCAAACGTTGAAACTTTCATGTGCCTTTATTTTTTAAAACATATTCCGAGACACAGGGAATTACAAAAAATGTAATCCTAAACGACTCCTAAAGTCCACCTATGTCTCGAAGGAGACTTGAACTCTCGACGTCAACGAGGGAGGGCAACACCAAGGCTAGAACCCCTTTGGTAAGGATATCCACTTTTATCATATATAAAACACCAACTATTTGCACGTGTTCTTTAACTCCCTTAAAGAAGTCTAGTCGTTTAAAAATCAAGAGAATCCCTAGAGTCGAATTCGACTATAATAAACTGTTTGAAAATGTGGAGACTTAACTTTGATCGATGACTGCCTACTCTTGATATATAGTAATGATCGACTTTCTTTTTGATAATCTTATTTTCCAAAAAGAGGTACTGTGGAGCAAGGAGATAGATAATGAAACCGGTCCAAGCATAAAATTGCGCCTGCCAAAAGACAATACCTCTAAGATTGTGAATATTAATTTATAGTAAAATTGCAAATTTTGGGCATTTCCATTAATTTGAGTTAATTTTAAAATAAATGCCTGATATAAAGTTTCAAAGATTATCAAGTAATTGCATAATATGATGTATTTCACTTATATTTCATAATAATAAAATAAATTTTGGAAGACATTTCTCTCAAAGTATGCAACTTACGTTATGTTAATTCTATAAAAAATCGGGGTCGGATGTTCACAACCCGTTGACTGCAGCCAACTAAAAACACCATGCACCAGTTTAAGGTAGCGAACTCCTGGCTAGCTTTTGGTGGTTTTTAATTTATTTTGAGCCAGTGTTAAGTCTCTCACCAAAGTGACTCACAAATAGTGCAGCAAAAGTGTCAGTTATGTAAGAAATAATGGGGTTTACATAAGCACACAACATAAACACTTGCAGTCTTATCTTTTTCCTCAATATTTGGATTTGCTTACTGGTTATAACTTATTGATCATTAATCTTATATTGTTGGTAGAAATGGGACGTCAGGTAACAAATGCAGATGTATTCGAAAGTTACTTTAAAAGAGCAGATTTAGATCAAGATGGGCGTGTTAGTGGTGCTGAAGCCCTTCCCTTCTTTCAAGCCTCTGGTTTACCTAAGTCAGTTCTCGCTCACATATGGCGATGTGTTGATACAAATCGAAATGGTTACCTTAGTCAGGTAGAGTTCGATAATTATCTGAAACTTATAACTGTTGCACAAAGTAAGCGAGAACTTACTCCAGATATGGTGAAAGCAGCATTATATGGACCTGCTTCAGCTAAAATACCCGCTCCCAACCTCATTCCACAATAACATGTGCACCTCAGCCAATTTTAAACATAGATCTACAGCCTCAGCAAGAATAAAATCATGTTGTCAAAAAGAATCTTGACAGATTTATGGTAAAACAAAGTTATTGTAATTAACTACAGTTAATAGTTTTACAATAACAAAAAAATGCTGTTATAAAATATTGTTGTTTTATTATATTATATAATTCAATACACATCTATCAGAACGTTGGAAGTTAAAGACATGTACTATGATGATTAAACGTGAATTAAAGTTAAGACGTTGTATTTGTTTTAGTGATTGGTTAGTGATAGAAAGTTGTATCACCAACTTCCTGCTAAACAATACAAAGGGCATATTTGGCATATAGTTTTTGAAAGTTTTCAGCTTTTATTTTTCAAGAAAAATTTGGAAAAAAAAACTTCGTTCAGCACCAAAAACTTTTTTAGCTTTTGGGTTGAAGAAAATGTTTCAAATTAAAAAGCTACTGCAACTAGCGTTTAACAATAAACTATTTTAGATTTTTACAAATTAACATAATACTTTTTAAAATAAATAAATCATATTCATATTTTTGGTAATTATATATATATATATATATATATATATATATATATATATATATATATATATATATATATATATGATTAAATTAGACATATATTTTTATCAAAATTAATCTTCATACTTTTGGTAATTAATCGTCATCAAAGAAATAAATAAATAAAAATTATATGAATTTATAAACAAAAGTTAATCTCATAAAATAATATTGTTGCTTTTAGAACAATAAATTATTGTAATATGTAGAAAACATATTTGGTCTGGGTTCTTAGGAAATTGAAAAGTCTTATTTACCTTATTTGTAAAAAACTCATTATTTAACGATATTGAGAAACTTAACTGGTTCACCTTGGAATTATATTTTGGATGGTTTTTAACTTTTTATAATTATGATTTTTAAAAATTAAATGATCATCGGTATATTTCAATTTTAATTTATATTTATATATTCTTTTATGTTATTTTACACATTTTAAAAACTTTTAGCTACTTATGTCGAACATTCTTATACGAATAAAAACTCAAGCTTCTAGGTACCTGGTGGTACCAGGTACTAGGTACACAGTACACGATACAAGGTACAAGGTACAAGGTACAGGTTACCTGGTGGTACATGTGGTACAAGTACCACCAGGTACACAATACACGGTGCACGATACCATGATACCAGGTACAGGTACCACAGGTACAGGTACCACAGGTACAGGTACCACAGGTACACGTACCAAGAGAAACATGTATCACTAGGTACAAGTACCACGAGAAACAAGTACCACCAGGTATAGGTACCACCGGGCATATACCACCAAGCACAAGTACCACCGAGCACTAGACACCGGGCACCGAGCACCGGTCACTATTGTCGTACACGCCCAAAGAGTTATAGAAAAAAATTAAAACTTACAAAAGAGAAATAAGTAAATAACACCAAACAACACCAATGAGGAAACTACAAATTAAAGATTCATAGGAAGCATGCAAAGCAACTAAGAAAGGTAAAATAGTCTAAATATCTACCAAAATGAGTAGTTAGCAAAAGCATTGATGATATGTCGATTTATTTAGCCGGTTATCCGGGTCTTGCTTCTGGCTGATAGGTGTGCGTCCTTTTTGGATTCCGACTATAAACCCCGAGAAGCGTTAAGAAAGAAGACCGTTAGGCTTGTCCTAGTGACTGTACACCAGAGCAAGCTCAAAAGATCAAGTTAGATTGCTAGTGTAAAGAGAGCTGACTCCTCCTAGAGGGAAGGAGCTGACTATGTAGAGACAAAGATGTCTCCGTGAAAGAGATTGAAGTGAGTAAAGAGCACTTGCCTGGAATGTTTAAGGGTGTTTTCTGTTTGGAGGAATGGAACGGAAGGCATGGTAACATTATATTGGTAGCTAATTTAATATTAGATCTTGTTTCCTTGCCTGGTCTTCAATTATTGTTCATGTATCATGGAAGATATTCTACTTTTCTATCCTCTCGTCCTTTTGTCCTTCCATTTTTATCCTTCCACTTCTATCCTTAGACTTCCATCCTTCCATTTCTATCCTTCAATTTCTATCCTTCCAAATTTAATCCTTCTATTATATTTGGGAGGCCAGGGGGATGGTCCCCCATCAAGCACCACTAGTTGCAGTTTTTTTAGGGTATCGAGCAAATCAACAAGCACCACATGGAAAATATTATAAATAAACTTCTCCTAGAAAATCATCAAACTAACACCAAGGGTAAAAAAAGTCTAAAAGTATGAAAAACAGCTAGGCGGCTGGGATGTACACGAAAATTGCGGTAACTCTAGAGAAACTAGCAAAAAAAGACACAATAACTATCTGGAATAAACACCCAACATGCAAGAATCAGGCTCAAGGGTAAAATAGATACAACTCGAATAATTCGAAACCATTATGATGAAAACCACCAATGACAGTGAACTTCACTATGCAAAACAATTAAAGTCAACGAACAATAGGATCTGTGACATCCCCAATTTCACGGCCATAAAAGACCGAGTTGTTTATGCTTTGTTTTAATAAAATCAGAGTAATCCTTTGATTAAAAGTGTTGCTGAATTTGTTCCCAAAACAAAATATGATAAGAATTTAGCAAAGCATTTCTTAAAGAAATGTATTTTCATTATATAACAAAATCTCGGGATGTCATGTTCCGATACAGACACATAAGCATAAACAGAACTTACATTTATTTACACTAATGATTTACATCTCCTTTAAATCTCTTAGAGAAATATGTATTCGTATCGATACCTGTGATACAAAGAAAACTGAGTGGGTCAGGCTTGGGATCCTAGTGAGCATATAGGGTTTTCAACCCACAATAACATAATTATTAAATTTAATCATCAAACAATCAACCCAATTATCCATCCCAATTATCTTCTTTAACCCTAAGGATCTACCCTAAGAATCAATGATTCTTCACTCATTCATTCCATAGCTACCCAGGTACTTCTATACGGTACTAAATCCATAGCTACCAAGGTTCATCTATACGGTACTAAATCCATAGCTACCAAGGTTCATCTATACAGTACTAAATCTATAGCTACTAAGGTTCATCTGTACAGTACTAAAGCCATAGCTACCAAGGTTCATCTATACAGTACTAAATCCATTGCTACCAAGGTTCATCTATACAGTACTAAATCCATAGCTACCAAGGTTCATCTATACAGTACTAAATCCATAGCTATCATCTATATAAGGCACTAAGTCCATAGCTGCCAGGGTTTTTAGAGTACACCGGTGAACATCAAGTCCACAACACCTACAAGTTGGGAGCTTGCTAGTGTTCCACTGTACTGTCTAGAATAGTCCCTGGTTGTCATCCCTATTCTGCTGAATGACGGGGGCCAACGCTTGGGTAAAGGTTTTACTCATTTTTCACCTGTCACCCTCATCTCATGATCTATATCATCTTTCGTCTCATCCTCAAACTCATCTTTCATCACACACCAACTATTTCATCTACCCATGTTCTACCCAACATATTTGAAGATATAAAATACATATACAGTTTAACTCATTTAAAATCAATATAAAACATCCATTCCACACCCATCTCGAATAAACAAACAATATATAAACACATAGCACGTATTTCATAATAAATATTTAATGGTTAAGTGTTAGAAGAAAGTAAGTACACACTCACTTGATTAAACGATGCTCAGACAGCACTACCACTCTAAAAACAGTATTCTTCTGTGAAACCGGGATATCTTCACACACCGGGCTTCTTGCGGGTAGAGCTTCGGTTTGAAACTCTTTTCTTCTCGGGACCTTCGGAGCGTCGGGACTCGCTTTGGGTATTGGGGATGATATCGGGGCTTCGGGGGTTTAAAAGAAGGCTTAAAGGTTAGCAGAGTAGGAGAGAGGCTGGGAAATTAGCAACCAAAACCGGCTGCCTTCGGTTTCTATTTATAGGGCTGAAAATTCAGTTTTCACGTCATGAACCATCATTTCACGTCGTGACCTTGGATGTCATCAGGTGCGTAGTCGCGATGTTCAGTCTGTCAGGCTCCAGAAGACGTCAGCACTGAGTTCACGTCGTGAACCTCTTTTTCACGTGGTGAACTCTGACACAGTGTTGGGGTTCGCCCCCCCCCCCCCCCCCCCCCGAACTTCAGAAATTCATAAGTTTTGCATACGAGCTCCGTTTTCGACGTTCTTTATATCCACGCGTAGGTGAGATTATGCTCTACAACTCTCCTTTAGACTCCATCGGCAAGTTTTGAACTTAATTTTTATTATATTTATTTTTAGTAGGCTAGGACAGGAAAACTCCGTTATAAACTCATAACTTCTTCATCCGACATCCGTTTGCGTCTGTCTTTTTACCGTTGCACTACTATCGACGAGATCTTCGATTCTTGTTTAGATCACTAAGGCTACAAATCGCTCTTTCGTAAATTCACTATTTACGTCACGCTGTGTCGTGCCGGTTCTGTCGCGAAACTTCGACAGGTCATAACTTCTTCGTTATAACTCAGATTTCAGCGTTCTCTATATGTACGAAATCATTGTAACATATACTACAACTTAGTTAAGATTATTCATTCAAAATAATCTTCCATCAAAAAGTTCATTTTTTGACCCTCATTGTCCTTAAATTGACTAACCCTGAGCTACGGGCGTTACAATTATCTCCCAGAATCATCAACGAAATAGGGTTGGTATAATGATTCCACACGTTATCTTTCCATCCTAACTAATAACCTTGATGCTCAACCTTGCGCCTGCTCTTCGTACTATGTTGGATTTTCATTCGTAACCTTCGAGTTACAAAATAAGTCCTTATTGAGGACTCTTTCTTCTTCTTAGGATAAGTACTTTCCTTTATCTATTGTAATAGATCGATGGGTTATGTTCTATTGATCTTTCATCGAATGAAGCAACAGTTAGACTCAAGTCTTTTAGAGTCAAATTCCATAATGGAATATACCTTCCTTCATATTCTAATGTGATATAATAACATTTTAACATGTAGCTTCTCTAGCTACAAACTTCTTTAACAACGAGCGCGATGCTATTGATCGCATTGGTTTCAATATTATGTCTTCAGTCAGATGCCACATCGAACTTGGTTCTCGGAACCACGTAACAGACTCATCGTAGTCGGATTCAATTTGATATGACCACTAGAGTCAGAATAACAATCATCTGCTTAGTCATTACCGAAACAATGTTAATGACATATCTGAACAAAACGGAATCAATTACTAGTTTCTTGGTAACCTTGTGACTTTCCCTGATCCAAGTGTGAGTCATGTGCTTCCGGTAGTATAGATCTCTACTACCATTCACACCTACTCATACTCGTCCCAAGTATTGTCTCGCAACCCCCAATTCCTAAAATCACAAAACAACTTAACACATACGAATGTGTCCAAATAATCATAAAGCATTTCCTAGACTCTAGTAGGACTTCTTCCATGCGTATATCCAGTCATCAATCCTGCTTCAACTTGGTTGGTGGTGGAAAGTTCATCTGATGGGACAACTTCAGGAATAACACCAATTGTTCCATCATCCCGCCAATCGAAGGTGAACTTCAGACGTACCGTACTCCTTTAAACGTACTGTCTAACATATTCTAAAGGCAAGACACCACTCTTATGATATCTTCCGATAGGTGTCATTCACTATCTTAAGCCTTTTCATTTCCTCCATCTACTCAACACTCTATGAGTCTTCACCATGACGTTTTTTCACAGAAGCATGCATTCATTGCATCGAGACGAAAATATAGATAGAGAAGATTTAGACGTGTAATCCTCCTTATTACTCCAAAAAGTTACATGCCAGTTCTAATATCGTAATTAAACATTTAGAAATCTCAACATATAAAATTTCTAGATCCGGTCGGCAACAGACCATAGATCCGATCACATAACGCATATCACAAACCATTTAGCACATAAAAACATGTTAGGCATTTTCCTAAATAAGCTAGTGCTCGTGTCTAAAATATAACAGACAGTCATCTCACAATCTTCACTTAGCATTCTAAGTTTAAGTCTAGAAATTTCCTACAATTTCCTAGTTCGCTTAAACTAATGCTCTGATACCAACTGTGACATCCCCAATTTCACGGCCAGAAAAAACGATTTATTTATGCTTTGTTTTAATAAAATCAGAGTAATCCTTTGATTAAAGGTGTTGCGGAATTTGTTCCCAAAACAAAATATGATAAGAATTTATCAAAGCATTTATTAAAGAAATGTATTTTCATTATATAACAAAATCTCGGGACGTCATGTTCCGATACAGACACATAAGCATAAACAAAACTTACATTTATTTACACTAATGATTTACATCTCCGTTAAATCTCTCAGTGAAATATGTCTTCGTATCGATACCTGTGATACAAAGAAAACTGAGTGGGTCAGGCTTGGGAGCCTGGTGAGCATATAGGGTTTTTAACACACAATAACATAATTATTAAATTTAATCATCAAACAATCAACCCAATTACCCATCCCCATTATCTTCTTTGGCCTTAAGGATCTACCCTAAGAATCAATCATTCTTCACTCATTAATTCCATAACTAATGAGGTACTTCTATACGATACTAAATCCATAGCTAACGAGGTACTTGTATACGGTACTAAATCCATAGCTACCAAGGTTCATCTATACGGTACTAAATCTAAAGCTACCAAGGTTCATCTATATAGTACAAAATCTATAGCTACCAAGGTTCATCTTTACAGTACTAAATCCATAGCTACCAAGGTTCATCTATACAGTACTAAATCCATAGCTACCAAGGTTCATCTATACAGTACTAAATCCATAGCTACCATCTATATAAGGCACTAAGTCTATAGCTGTCAGGGTTTTTAGAGTACACTGGTGAACATCAAGCCGACAACACCTACAAGTTGCGAGCTTGCTAGTGTTCCACTGAACTGTCTAGAATAATCCGTGGTTGTCATACCTACTCTGCTTAATGACGGGGGCCGACGCTTGGGTAAAGGTTTCACTCATTTTTCTCCTGTCACCCTCATCTCATGATTTATATCATCTTTCGTCTTATCCTTAAACTCATCTTTCATCACACACCAACTATTTCATCTAGCCATGTTCTACCCAACATATTTGTAGTTATAAAATACATATAGAGTTTAACTCATTTAAAATCTATATAAAACATCCATTTTACACCCATCTCGAATAAACAAACAATATATAAACACATAGCACATATTTCATAGCAAATACTTCATATTCAAGTGTTAGAAAAAGTAACTACACACTCACTTGATTAGACGATGCTCGGACAGCACTACGGCTCTAAAAGCAGTATTTTTCGCTGAAACCGGGATATCTTCACACACCGGGCTTCTCGCGGGCAGAGCTTCAGCTTGAAACTCTTTTCTTCTCGGGATCTTCGGAGCGTCGGGACTCGCTTAGGGTATTGGGATGATACTGGGGCTTCGGGGGGTTAAAAGAAGGCTTAAAGATGAATAGAGTAGGAGAGAGACTGAGAAATTAGCAACCACAACCGGCTGCCTTCGGTTTCTATTTATAGGGCTGAAAATTCAGTTTTCACGTCGTGAACCACCATTTCACGTCGTGACCTTGGACGTCATCAGGTGCGTAGTCGCGATGTTAAGTATGTCAGGCTCCAGTAGACGTCAGCACTGAGTTCACGTCGTGAACCCCTTTTTCACGTCGTGAACTTTGACACAGTGTTGGGGTTCGTGCCCCGAACTTCGGAAATTCATAACTTTCGCATACGAGCTCCGTTTTTGAGGTTATTTATATCCACGCGTAGGTGAGATTATGCTCTACAACTATCGTTTAGACTGCATCGGCTAATTTTGATTTTAATTTTTATTATATTTATTTTTAGTAGGCCGGGCCAGGAAAACTCCGTTATAAACTCATAACTTCTTCATTCGACGTCCGTTTTCGTCTGTATTTTTACGGTTGCACTACTAGCGATGAGTTCTATGATTATCGTTTAGATCACTAAGGCTACAAATTGCTCTTTCGTAAATTCACTATTTACGTCACGCTGTGTCGTGTCGGTTCTGTCGCAAAACTTCGACAGGTCATAACTTCTTCGTTATAACTCAGATTTCAGCATTCTTTATATGTGCAGAATCCTTGTAACATATACTAAAACTTAGTTAAGATTATTCCTTCAAAATAATATTCCATCAAAAAGTCATTTTTTAACGCTCATAGTCCTTAAATTGACTAGCCCTGATCTACGGGCGTTACAATTATCTCCCCCTTAGGATGATTACATCCCGGAATCATCAACGAAATAGGGCTGGTATAATGATTCCATACGCTATCTTTCCATCCTAACTAATAACCTTGACGATCAACCTTGCACCTGCTCTTCGTACTATGTTGGACTTTCATTCGTAACCTTCGAGTTACAAAATAAGTCCTTAGTGAGGACTCCTTCTTCTTAGGATAAGTACTTTCCTTTATCTATTGTAACAGACCTATGGGTCATGTTCTATTGATCTTTCATCGAATGAAGCAACGCTTAGACTCAAGTCTTTTAGAGTCAAATTCCAGAATGGAATATACCTTCCTTCATATTCTAATGTGATATAATCACATTTTAACATGTAGTTTCTCTAGATACACACTTCGTTAACAACGAGCGCGATGCTATTGATCGCATTCGTTTCAATCTTCTGGAGTCAGATGCAACATCGAACTTGGTTCTCGGAACCACGTAACAGACTCATCGTAGTCAGACTCAATTTGATATGACCACTAGAGTCAGAATAACAATCATCTGCTTAGTCATTACCGAAACAATGTTAATGACATACATGAAAAAAATGGAATCAATTACTAATTTCTTGGTAACCTTGTGACTTTCCCTGATCCAAGTGCGAGTCATGTTCTTCCGGTAGTACAGATCTCTACTACCATTCACACCTACTCATACTCCGTTATAACCTCATAACTTCTTCATCCGACGTCCGTTTTTGTCTGTCTTTTTACCGTTGCAATACTATCGACGACATCTTTGATTCTCGTTTAGATCACTAAGGCTAAAAATCACTCTTTCGTAAATTCACTATTTATGTCATGCTGTGTCGTACCGGTTCTGTCGCGAAACTTCGACAGGTCATAACTTCTTCGTTATAACTCAGATTTCAGCGTTCTTTATATGTACGGAATACTTGTAACATATACTACAACTTAGTTAAGATTATTCATTCAAAATAATCTTCCATCAAAAAGTCATTTTTTGACGCTCATTGTCCTTAAATTAACTAGCCCTGATCTACGGGCGTTACAGAATCCCACTTTTTGATTTGTGTATTCAGAAGCTGCTTTGAAATATGCAAAGTTGGTTAAGAACCATACAAGAGTATGTTGACCTTTAAGACATAAAACCGGAGAAACATTCAGATAGAAGACTATTAGGCTTGTCCTAGTGACTGTTCCCCAGACCAAGCTCCAAAGATCAAGTTTGATTGCTAGTCTAAAGAGAGTTGAGTCCTCCTTTAGGGAAAGACATGACTATGTAGAGAGAAGTATGTCTCCACGAAAGATACTGAAGTGAGTGAAGAGAACTTGCCTGGAATGTTTAAAGGAGTATGCTATTTGTAGGCAAGGAAGGGAAGACATGGTAATATTATATTAGTAGCTAATATACGATTAATTTTTTTCCCTTGCTAGATATTTAATTATTGTTCATGTATCATGGAAGGTATTCTACTTTTCTTTCCTCTCTTCCTTTTGTCCTTCCATTTTATCCTTATACTTTTATCCTTCCACTTCCATCATTGCATTTCTGTCCATCCAACTTTAATCCTTCTGCTCTATTTGGGAGGTCAGTGTGATGGTTCCCCATGTATCACCACTAGTTAGAGTTTTTTTTATAGGGTATTGAGCACATCAGCAAGCACCAAATGGGAAATATTAGAAATAAACTTCTCTTAGAAAATCTTCAAACCAACACCAAGGGTAAAAAAAACTAAGAATATTAAAAGCAACTAAGCGCTTGGGATGTACACGAAAATCTTCAAACCAACACCACATGGAGTATTCGAGAAAACCTAGACACCTAGCCAAATTTTTGCCAACCCTAGGAACATTCCAGAATTCTTCTCTTGTTGAATTATTGAACATTTTCAGCTTAATCCTTGCACTATTAATTATTCCAAATTAATCCCAAAACTAAATCCAATCAATTTCCGATTAATTATTAATTAAATAATACTCTTTCTAATTAATATATTAATCTCGTAATATATGAACATATTATTTATTGCCATTTATTTATCATATAATAAATCAGTAAATAAACATCTCTCTACAAAAGTCATTCTAATCAATTTCTAACACCCGAATTGTCAGGTAAAGCCCTTGGCTATTAATTTCTTACATTAGAACCCTTTGGCGTTAGTATGCCAGGCGTAAACATTGGTACACCGGGGATATTTTATTGACTGTTTTAGGCAGGGAATCCCCTACATATGTTGGGCGTACCCATGCGTACGCAGGGCGTACACAAGCCAAAGGAAAACCCTAATTTTTAGGGTTTGCAACCCTAATCCATTTTCCTTAAAGTTTGATCTTGTGTGTGTGTTTTATATATGTGTGGTGCTTAGTAAAGAAGAAGAAGATTTGTGAAGAAGTGTTGGACCAGAAAGAGCTTGTAGATCCAAAGGTTTCTCATCATTTCTAGCTTATTGGAGGTAAAAAGGTCCTACCTTGATCAATCCATGTCTTAGTTTTACTTTAGGGCTTATATTCTTCATATTATGGTCCTTAAGGTGGTTCTTGAGAGAATAAGCTACTGCAAAAGAAAGATGGTAGATCCTAGTGTCTCTAATGTTCCTTGACAATAAAAATGGTGTCTTGGTGGGTTAAGTTTAACTATGCCAGGGTTGAAGGGGGTTTCATGAAGTTAGTGTAATAAAGTCCAATATTTGCTCCTTTTAAGACATGCAAAAGCATAAAGTTTACAACTTTATGGCATACGCCACTCTAATAAGCTTAAATCTTAATTTGGACTTCAGGTCTTAACTGATTAAGACCTTGAAATGTGGTTTTGGCCAGCTACAGCGTACGCCAGGCGTACATAGACATACGTTGAGCGTACGATCATAAAGTCCCGATGATGCGATGACCATGAGTACGCCGGACACATTGGGGGCACGCTGAGTGTACTCACCAGAGAGCACTTGGGCTTTATTTCGGGCAATTTTTTGACTTAGGAACTTTGGGCCCTTGTTGGGCCATCAATTTTTCTGTGTTGGGCCTTTAGGCCTAGACCTATTTTGGACATGGTATATCTTTTAGGCTTTGGGACTAATTGTATTTAGGCCTTGGTGGGTTAGGCCCAATAAGGCAAGGATTAAGTACATTTTTCCCTTAAAGCTAGGATTTAGGTTTTGGATGCTCGAGATGGGTAATTGACCTAATTTCGCGTTTTGGTTTTATTATTTGTGATTTAGAGTGAGAGGATTTCGCGTGTCAGTAGCTCGAGTGTGATTTGATACCTTCAGTATGAGGTGAGTTTCCTTTACTGTACTTGTGGGTCAAAGGCAACAATGATGGCCCCCTAAATTAGGTTTGTAGCGTGATGATTGTCTTCGTGAAAATTACTTGTTATGCCTGTATATGTTTTTTGTCTATGCGAATCTTACTATTTTTGATTACACCCTATCTATAGGGGTGAAATAGACCTGATACCGGTTGAAAGAGACCGAAGGGGTTGAAATATACCCAATATAGATTTAAAGAGACCGAAGGGGGTGAAATAGACCCAGTACTGGTTGAAAGAGACTGAAGGGGTTGAAATATACCCAGTAGTGGTTGAAAGAGACCGAATGGATTGAAATATACCTAGTACCAGTTGAAAGAGACCGAAGGGGTTGAAAAATATCTAGATATGTTTGACTGTTAAGTATGTATGGTATGGGTTATCTTGGGGGAGCTCACTAAGCATTGTGCTTACAGTTTTCAGTTTATATTTAAAGTACCTCCAGATCGAAAGGTCCGCCTTGAACGCACCGTATCTGGCCATGTTTTTCAGTTTTATGTGATTTTGGGCTTGTATTATGATATTGTTACATTATCACACAAATTTTTTTTTGTTTTGACATAGTTACTAGATGTTTTGACCTGAATTAAAAATGAATTTTTTATCTGAAGTTTTGGGATGTTACAAGTTGGTATCAAAGCCTTGGTTTGAGGGATTCAGGTATATTTTCGGGTGTGCGTAAACTCAAATTGAGGGTCTGGTAGATTTTGATAAAAAGAAATATTTCAAGTAAGGGATTTTAATAAAAGAAAAAGGGGTGCGATGTATGCAATCAACCGAGCTTATGTAAATCCCGATGATGTGAGGACCATGAGTACGCTAGGGAAACTAGGGGTACACTGAGCATACTCACCAGAGAGGACTTGGGCTTCATTTAGGGCTATTTTTGGACTTAGGAACTCTGGGCCATTGTTGGGCCGTGAGTTCATCTATGTTGGGCCTTTAGGTCTGGACCCATTTTAGACATGGGATATCTTTTAAGCTTTGGGACTAATTGTATTTGGGCCTTGGTGGGTTAGGCCCAACAAGGAAATGATTAAGTAGCCTTTTTTCTGTTAAAACTAGGATTTAGGGTTAGGACGCTAGGGATGGGTCATTGACAAAATTCTGATTTAGGGTTTTATTATTTGTGATTTAGAGTGAGAGGATTTTGCGACTCAACAGCTCGAGTGTGATTAATACCTTTAGTCTAAGGTGAGTTTCCTTCACCGTACTCGTGGGTCGAAGGCACCAATTATGTCCTACTAGATTATGTTTGTAGGGTGATGATTATCTTCTTGAAAATTACCTGTTATGCATGTATATGCTTGTTGTCTATGTGGCTTTTACTGTTTTTTATTGCATGCTAGCAGTAGGGGGTGAAATAGACCCGATACCGGTTGAAAGAAACTAAAGGGGTTGAAATATACCCAATACCGCTTGAAAGAGACTGAAGGGGGGGGGGTGAAATAGACCCAATACCGGTTGAAAGAGACCGAAGGGGTTGAAATATACCCAGTACCGGTTGAAAGAGCCGAAAGGCATTGAAATATACCCTGTACCAGTTGAAAGAGTCCGAAGGGGTTGAAAAATACACATATATGTTTGATTGTTATGTATGTATGGTATGGGGTATCTTTTGGGAGCTCACTAAGCTTTGTGCTTATAGTTTTCAAATAATATACAAAATATGGCAACTTTATAACGGTTTGACCCTATAGGATCAAATATTATTACTAATGTCACTCAACAAGGATTCTTGGGCATATAGATTCAGCAACTCACTTATGAAAATCTACCTCAATATTTTTGGGCAGAAGCGGTTTCTAGAACTTGTTTCATACAAAATAGATCTTTTATTCATTGTCGTTTAAACATCAAACCTTATGAAATCATTAACAAAAGGAAACCTAATTTCAATTTTTTTTTGATGTTTTTGGCTGCAAATTCGTCATCATGAATCTCAAAGATAATCTTTCAAACTTCCAAAGCAAGGCTGACGAAGGAATCTTTCTGGGATATTCACATAGTTTTTTATCATATGGTGATGAATAAAAGAATGAGAAAAGCTGAAGAAACATTCAATCTTACATTCGATGACTATTATTTCAAAAGAATTGAACATGACTTTCCTAAAACACCAATTCTTGTTGAGTCTAAAGATGATTATGAGTAAATGCTTACTTTCAATAATGGTTTTCATTTTCTTTTTGGTATTCCTGATAAAGCTATTGATGTCAAGGTCAATATTGACGACAATCAAGTACCAGAAGCTTCAAAGCATTCAAATGACACTACCATAATAGATGAACAAAAAGATCAATATTCTTCATCGACACCATGTGCTAATGTCGAATAGGGTCAATCATCAACATCTGGTCCACCTCAGGGGAGCACTTGGTTAAACAACCTCAATTCGAGGGGGAGTCGTTGCCTATGAATGTTGGTGTTGAGGGGGAGTAACATCTAGAAAATCCATTTGTTGAGGAGAATCCAAGTGGAATAAATAACGAAGTTGATAATGATGCTCTAAGTAATGAAGATGATGTAATTAGTGATAATCTTTCTGTTGTAGGAGAATTTTCTGAAGACCTTGAGATATTTGAGGATGCTCTTTTAATTTTAGTACATTCTATCCTCTTTTGGAGAAATGGGCTCGTGATCATCCGAAAAAACAAATTCTTGGTAATCCTAACTCTAGAGTATTAACACAAGAACAAATTCAATCACATAAGAAAATTGTATATGTCCAAAAAGAATTTTGCATGTTAAACGTTTTTATCTCCCAAATAGAACCAAAAATAATCAAGGTTGCATTAGAACATCCTAATTGGGTTGTTGCAATGTAATCTGAGTTGGATGAGTTTGAGAGAAACAAAGTTTGGAGGTTAATTCAGAAGGCAAAAGATGTTTCTGGCTTGTATTAGAATCGAGCAATGAATAAAAAATCAATCACAGAAATAAAAAAGAACACGTCAAGTAAATAAGATCTGATCGGCTCATTAATGGAAATTTTGAGTATTGGATAAACTCATGCTAAGAAAATTACTTCATTGATTATATCATGAGTAATAGTGAGACGATAATATCTTATATTCTTGAAATAGAGATATATGAGTTGTAATTTACAAGTTGGTAGTGCATTGGTGTTACGAAACGCATCAGTAACATGATGTATAAAACATAACGTCATGAATGATTTGATGAGTAAGAGTCACAAGCATATAAGTCGAAGTTTATTCTTTGATTTTTACCTAACGATAAAAGTGATATATTTGGGCCCCTCGATGATTTGATGTCGACATCTGAAGTGCTTAGCCGAGCCCAGACTGAATTGATGTGTTCAATTAGTAGTCTGAATTCAACCGTCATAAATCAGGAAATCGAGAAACAAAATCTTTGACTGCGAGATAAATTCTTATCCATGTCACATGTCCATAAGATACCTTGTGTAATGAAGGAATACCTGATCACTTATCTTATTTCCAATGTATGATTATATGAGAGTTCGATAGTGGCTTTGGAAAGCACTATTTGCTGTTTAGTTATACTTGCAATTGTAGTTATAGACTTATCCAAGTGGGAGACTGTTGGATTAAGGTGTATAAGCTCATAACTAAATTTGTATAAACTTGAAAATAGAAGCAAAGTCCTTTTGGGTTGCCATCATAACAACAAATAGCCATACATGATATTCGGAGAGAGAAAAATGTTTTGTTGATATATACTAATTGGGAATAGATCATTGATATGTTAATTTGTTATGTGATTAATAAATTAACACGAGATCAATAGTTAAATAATTTATTTGATAATTTATATGGTTTTAATCAATTAGAAATCAATTAGAATTAATTAATTATCAATCAGAATTAATCTGGAATTAATTTGTGATTAATTTGAATTAATTACAGGTGCAACGGGTGATTTGTAAATGTTCAATAGTTGAACAAGAGAAACAATTCTAGAAACGTCCATGGCATGAATGGTTTTGAAGGCTCCTCTACGGTTTGTAGAAGCCTCCTAGTTGTATAAAAGGAAGGGATTTGAATTAGGATTAAATATTTTTATTAAATCAATTTAGATTCTATTTTGCTTGCAAGTTACCTAATCTATAAATAGGACACCAAGGCCATCAATTTTCATTCATGACCTTCATAAGAAGCGTAGGAACGAAATTTATTCCTTTATCCTCTTCATTCTAGATTTTATAGGGTTTGAGGTGTGAGCAATAAGAGGCATGAGATTTATGGTGCTTGCTGTCCATGGTTTTCAAAAAGGATATTGGTGTGATTATTAGCTACAATAATCAGTAAGTACATAAAACCTAACTTTATGTAAATTTCGATTATTATAGAGTTCCTTTAGGGTTCTTGATGTTCATAGGTTATTGCTATCAATAGAGAAAACTTAGATCCAAATAGGTTGCATGTGAATTTAAGGGTTAAGTTTTTTGCACAACATGTTTTAGTTATAACCTACAAAACCCATAATCTCCTTCAGCCTATATCTCCCCACCTTGAAACCCTAGCCTAATTTCCATGAGTTTGAGCTTGGTGGCTTGATTTTGGGGTTGTTCCCTTGATTTCGTGAAGGTTGTCAAGGAGGGAAGCCCATCCTGGTGTAAGAGATCAAAAATGGAATTTGTATCCATCATCTTGTCCATAGTTGTCACACCCCGGGACCGCAGGCGGAAACGTTCCGGGGCGGAGTGACGTCATGTGTAGTATCACAACCAATGAACATAATAAGCATAGTAAACACAACCATTAAATTACATAAAAATAATTACATTCGTTTGAAAACAAAGTACTACAAGTTTCATAGATAAATTAGTTAGAACAAAAGTAGAGACGAGACTTCTATACGCTCCGTCTTCTCCAAAAGGTTAATAGGAGTACCTGTCTAATGAGAACCTGAGAATACAAGCAGTTTTAAAATATCAGCATAAAGCTGGTGAGTTCATAAGCGTATTTTGTTAAGGAAAAATCGTTTATTTAATCCAGTGATAAATAATTCATTTCCTTTTGTAAAGATTTACTGTAATATCGAAAAGCCATCGTTACTGAGTTATGAATTACATAGGCATGTTTTTCCCAGAAAATCCCATATTATCTAACATGTAAGTTGATTTGAATAAGATATGAAAACCATAAGTTATGACCCTGGAATTACCATCCAGTACGAAAGTAGGTAGTTTTAATACATAAAACTATAAGTATAGAACCCTGGAATACCATCCAGTACGAAGGTGGGTAGTTTTAATACATAAAACTATAGATTAGATCCCTGGAATACCATCCAGTACGAAGTAGGTAGTTTTAATACATAAATCTATAGTTGCAATAAGCAAGAAAATCCATGACCAAATTGGTTTGTTTAATACATATTGTGAGCCGTATAACCATACTGATATGACCCGTGACCTCCTTGACGTTCTTCAGGCGTCGTTCAATTTCCAAAATTTGTCACCCCAGGCGTGCCCGCCTAACTGTAGCTAGCAGTTTAGGTGTGGGATTGTCAGTCCCGAATAGATCTATCCACAAATTTCGCGTTCTCCCTCCAGGAGACTCTGGTTATACTTTCAGAGAGGATTTATTGGTATCCCGAGGGATATAGTGAAGACAAGTCTCACAAGATAGTATTTACTATTTGACGGATGATTTAATCGTTTTCGAATTTTCGAATTTGTTTGGAACACAGTAGAGTATAAATAATTAAATACACATAATTATTTAGCATGATACTCTAGATTAGACATGGATAAACTAAATCAGACATAGTTTATATTTTTGACTTTGCATGAAATCGAATTCGTATGACAAGTGATAAAGATCCCAAATTATTCCCATAATAATTTCCACAGTTTGATAAGTTTTTCCCAATTAGATTAGAAAGGTTTGATATTTCCATACTGTTTTAGGGAAAACTATGTAATTATATTTAGAAAGTATCCCTTATGCTCTGCGTATTACAAGAGGGATAAAGTATCATAAGTTCTTCGAAGAATCGTAAAATTACATCAGTTTTTAAGTTACGAAAAACCTTTATGATTTTGCTTGTATCCCCCCCCTGAAAACATGAAAAACGTGGAAAAGGTGTAGGGGTATGAACTCACCTGACGAGAATGTGCTGTGTAGGATGCTAGAAGACAACTTAGGACTTGAACACATGCAAAGGTCCTAAGTAATATGAGGTGATACACAATTGTATCCAATTAGTTATTATACTACTAATTAAACAAGTAGACACACTCAAAGCAAGAAAACACTTGATTCCAAGTGTTAGGAATGATACGGGTTGCATTCAAGGAGTGTATGACCTAGTTAGGAGGGTTTACTCTTAAAGTGTAAACCCTTGGGGGAGTTTACGGTTTCTAGACCACATCCCCCATGAGTTTACGGCTGTAAACTCATGGGTGTGGTGTTTTGAGTGATCCAAGGCCTCATCTTGCACATAGGAAGGATCTAGGGTTGATTCGAGGGCTTAGGAACTGATTGGGACATGAAATGACCTAGGAGTTAGGGTTTACGGTTCTTGGACCACCCTTGGGGAGTTTACGGTCGTAAACACATGGGTTTACGACCGTAAACCCAACCTTGTCCAAGATTGTCCATTTTCTAAGTGTTTTGGTGGTTTGTAGGCCATTCATGCAAGTTCTAGACTCATATACAAGCCATGTAAGGTGTTTAGGGCAATAAAACACCCTTTGTAGGTGTTTACGGTTTTGGGAGATGTCCCCAAACCGTAAACTCATGTTTACACTTCTTTGGACATGTTTTAGGGTTCTAAGATCATTCTAGCAAGTTTCAAGGCCATTAGACATGCATTGGAGGGGTTAAGGGGCATCAAAACCCCATTAAAGGGTGTTTACGGTTCTTGAACCTTCAAGAACCGTAAACTCATGTTCATCCTCAAAAAGACATGATTTTGTGGTTCAAACTCCATGCATGTAAGTATCTAAGCCTTAGAAGAGGTTTGGAAGGGTTTTGGGGCTTTCAAAACCCCCCATTGAAGGAGTTTACGGTTTTGGGAGGGTCCCCAAACCGTAAACACGAGTTTTTGATGGTTCTTGGGTAGTTTAAACATAGATTTGCATGCATGTTAGGATAAACCACTAGTTAGGAAGGATCACTTACCAATTTAGAGCTTGAAAGGGGGTGTTCTTGAGAGAGATCCGATTTTAGAGAGAGAGAGTAGAGAGAGAAAGTTCAAGGTGGGAAAAAGGCTCTAAAGTGCCCACTCAACCTTTATATAGGTCTAGAGTTAGTGGCCCGGTGGGAATACACCCAGTACCGACATTAAACGGAGTGAAATATTTTACCCGGGTAAATAACCATTACCCGACTTAGTCGTAATTTAGAAATTTTCAAAAAGATTATTAAGGGTGTTTTCACTCGATATTATTTCGTTTCGACACATACGAAATTATAATAATAATTCTAATTGAATTATTTAATTTGAAAGTTAACGGAAAACCCAAAATAAAATAAATTTTATTAATGGAATGGGTTACGTTAACGGACTATCTTTCGGGTTGTCACATTATCCCCCCGTTAGAGGAAATTTCGTCCCGAAATTTAGAATTTAGATACAAATCATGGAATTGGAAAGAGATGCGGGTATTTCGTTTTCATCGAGTCTTCGCGTTCCCAAGTGAATTCGTGTCCCCGCTTGGCATTCCAGCGAACCTTCACTATCGGGATGCGGCTTTGTTTCGTTCGTTTGATCTCTCTATCCATGATTTCAATGGGTTCTTCCACAAAGTTCATATTTTTGTTGATTTCGATCTCATCAAGAGGAATCACAAGGGTCTCATCAGAAAGACACTTTTTAAGATTTGAGACGTGGAGGACACGATGGATTTTGCTTAGTTTGTGAGGCAATTGGAGTTTGTAAGCTACGGGACCAATCCTGGCTAGGATTTCGAAAGGTCCTATGTACCTTGGGTTAAGTTTTCCGCGCTTTCCAAAGCGTATCATGCCCTTCCAGGGTGATACTTTCAACAAGACACGGTCTCCAACCTGGAATTCCAAGGGTTTTCTTCGTTTATCGGCGTAGCTCTTTTGTCTGTCTCGGGAGGCTTTAAGTCGTTCTCGGATTTGTACGATCTTTTCGGTGGTTTCGCGGATGATTTCTGGACCAGTGAGAGTGCTGTCAGGGACTTGTCCCTTGACTAGCTGCGTGTCGCCCACCTCAGCCCACCACAGAGGGGATCTGCACTTACGGCCATAGAGGGCTTCGAAAGGCGCATCCTTGATGCTGGTATGGTAGCTGTTGTTATAAGAAAATTCAACTAAAGGAAGATGAGTATCCCATGATGCGCCGAAGTCGATGACGCAGGCTCTCAACATGTCTTCCAAGGTTTGGATGGTTCTCTCACTTTGTCCATCTGTTTGAGGATGGTAAGCTGTGCTCATATCCAGCTTAGTTCCAAGAGCCTTCTGTAGTGACTGCCAGAACCTAGAAGTGAACCTGCTATCCCGATCGGAAATGATGGACACAGGTACACCGTGCAGTCGGATTACCTCTTGGATGTAGATTCGCGTGAGTCTCTCCATTTTGAAGTTTTCTTTGATAGGGAGGAAGTGAGCAGACTTGGTTAGCCGGTCGACAATTACCCAAATGGTGTCGTACCCAGTCGGAGATTTGGGCAATTTGGTAATGAAATCCATAGAAATCCTCTCCCACTTCCATTCGGGTATATCGGGTTGTTGGAGCAGACCGGAGGGTTTCTGATATTCGACCTTTACCTTGGCGCAAGTCAGGCACTTGCCCATGAAGGTAGCGATTTCTGCTTTCATATTTGGCCACCAGTACAGTCTTTTGAGATCGAGGTACATCTTGTCCGAACCTGGGTGAACGGAGTATCTGGTCTTGTGAGCTTCGTTCAGTACGACCTCACGGTAACCACCGAACTTTGGGGTCCAGATCCGGTTCATGAAGTAATAGACTCCGTCTCCCTTGACCTCTAGATTCTTTTCCATTCCTCTTAGGGCTTCACCCGACATGTTCTCTGGTCTCAAGGCTTCCAACTGAGCCTCTTTGATTTGCGCGGACAAATGGGAATGGATAGTCATGGTCAGTGCCTTCACTCTACGACCTGAGTACTCTTTACGGCTGAGGGCATCAACCACCACATTGGCCTTGCCGGGATGGTAGCGGATTTCACACTCGTAGTCATTGAGTAGTTCAACCTATCGCCGTTGTCTCATGTTCAGCTCCTTCTGGTCGAGGATGTGCTGTAGGCTTTTATGGTCAGTGAAGATGGTGCACTTAGTTCCGTAGAGATAATGTCTCCATATTTTCAATGTGAAGACCACTGCTCCCAGTTCTAGGTCGTGAGTCGTGTAGTTGACTTGGTGTACTTTCAGTTGTCTGGAGGCATAGGCGATAACCTTGCCTCGTTGCATCAGAACACAACCGAGACCTTGATTGGACGCATCGCAGTAGACTACGAAGTCTTCCGTCCCATCGGGAAGGGACAGGATAGGTGCGCTGCACAAGGCTCGCTTCAGTGTTTGGAACGCAGTGTCTTTCTTTTCATTCCAACAAAAGGGTACACCTTTCTGAGTTAGAGTGGTTAAGGGTTTGGCAATTCTGGAGAAATTTTGGATAAATCTGCGATAGTAGCCAGCGAGACCCAAGAATTGACGGATTTCGGTGGGTGTCTTCGGTGCTGACCAGTTTTCTATCGCTTTGATCTTGGAAGGATCCACGTGTATACCCTCCTCGCTTACCACGTGACCAAGGAAGGTTACTTTCCGAATCCAAAATTCGCACTTGGAGAATTTCGTGTACAGTTTCTCTAGTCTAAGAGTTTCCAACACTAACCTCAAGTGTTGTTTGTGATCCTCTTCGCTTTTGGAATAGACAAGTATGTCGTCGATGAACACGACAACAAACTTGTCCAGAAAGGAACGACACACCCGGTTCATCAAATCCATGAACACTGCCGGTGCGTTGGTTAGACCGAAGGGCATAACTACGAATTCGTAATGACCATATCGAGTCCGAAATGCTGTTTTGGGAACGTCACCCTCATGGACTCGTAGCTGATGGTACCCTGATCTTAAATCTATCTTTGAAAAGTAGCTAGCTCCTTGAAGTTGATCGAAGAGGTCGTCTATTAGAGGAAGAGGATAACCATTTTTCATTGTGAGCTTATTCAGCTCCCGATAATCGATACACATTCGAAAAGATCCATCTTTCTTTTTCACAAACAGGATCGGGGCTCCCCATGGCGAGGAACTCGGTCTGATGAATCCTTTATTAAGCAGCTCATGGAGCTGACTAGATAACTCCTGCATTTCTGCCGGAGCTAATCGATAAGGAGATTTGGCTACGGGGGTAGCTCCGGGGATTAAGTCGATACGAAACTCAACTTGGCGTTCAGGAGGAATTCCCGGGAGCTCTTCTGGAAAGACATCGGGAAAATTGCAGACTTCGGGGATGCTCTCGAGGTCTTGAACTTCCTGCTTTTCGTTAACGACGTGGGCTAAGAATGCATAACACTCCTTCCGCTGGAGTTTCTGAGCTTTGATGCACGAAATGATGCGAAGGTTTGAACTGAGTTTATCCCCGTAAATTACGAGAGTTTCATCCGAAGGAAGATTGAGACGGATAGCTTTTTTGAAACAAAGGATATCTGCATGATTGGGGCTCAACCAATCCATGCCAATGATGACATCAAAGCTTTTTATGGAGACTGGCATAAGGTCAATGAGAAATGAACGGTCGTTTAAGGATAGGGTACAACCTACGTATATCTCGTTAGTGTTCTCCTTCTCACCGTTAGCCATTTCGACGGTAAATTTTTCGGTTAATGGTTGAGGATTGTGTTTAAGAAGGTGTTTGAATACGTGACTAACAAAACTCTTTTCAGCACTAGAATCGAAAAGAATGCATGCATAAGAGTTGTCGAGGAGGAACGTACCCGTGACAACGGTGGGGTCAGCGACTGCCTCCTCTTGTCCCATGGATAGAACTCTCCCGATGTTGTTGGTTGTTGCTGCTTTGGGGCAGTCCCTTTTAAAATGCCCAACCTCCCCACAGTTGTAGCAGGCTCGACCAACACCCGCTCCAGAGGTTTGAGTAGTTTGCTGAACTGGCTTTCTGCAGTCTCGAGCCAGATGGCCCTTTTTACCACAATTGTTACAATGCTTTTCACGACAGGGCCCGGAAGCACGATGGTGGTAACTACACTTATCGCACCAGGGAAGAGTACCGGTGTATGCACTGGTAGGGGCTTGAGTTGCAGGAGCGGCGGCAGGAGTTGTAGCAGCGTGAACTGCCACGGTTTGCTGTTTCTTCGAGGGTCCTTGCGAACCCTGACCCTTTCGCTTGTTCCAGAATTTCTTCTTATTTTCACTACCCCCTTTAGCCAGCTCAGGTGCGGCTATCACTTCGTTGGGCTCGTCGCTATGATCAATCAGGGTTTACGCCAAACACTTAGCGCTGTCGAAGGTTTCCGGCTTTGCAGCCAAAACATTTCCCTTGGTTGGCTGGGTCAGCCCCCAAATGAATCGTTCGATCTTTTTGCTTTCCGGGGATATCATTCCCGGACAAAGGAGTGCTAGGTCTTCAAACCTAGAAGTGTAGGAAGCAATATCGGAACCCTTCATCCTTAGGGTCCAGAGTTCGTGTTCAAGTTTCTGTACCTCGCCCCATGGGCAGTACTGGGCAACCATAAGTTCCTTTAGTTTGTCCCATCCCATGGCATTTGCCACTGGTAGGGTTAAGGACTTGACCCGGCCATTCCACCAGGTTAATGCTTTGTTGAGAAAAGTGCAAGCGGTGTATTTCACTTTGTTGGCTTCGGAGACTGCGCAAATTTCGAATATGGACTCAATCTTTTCGAACCATTGAGTCAGAGCAATAACACCTCCTTTGCCGTCGAAAGATGTGGGTTTTGCATTCATGAAATCTTTATAGGAACATTCCTTTTGGTGTCCTTGACTACCATCCTGCCCACCAGATCTGCCACCAGATCCGCCAGGATTCATTTGTGACATCGTGGCAGCCACGGCAGCAGTAACAGCCGCCTGAAACATGACAGGATCGAATTGGGGAGGAGGTGGTGGTGGTGGAGTGTTGTTGTTCCTCCTGATAGGTCTCTTTTGGGGAGGCATCTTGATCTGAAATGACCAAGAAAGAGGAGGATGGAATTTAGAGGTATTAAAGGTTACTTAAAGTAAGTAAACTATCGCTAAGGAAGGAATGAGTAGCAACACTCGGAACGGATTTCCATGAGGTATTTGGTTCGGACTAAAATACTCCCATAGTATTTTATGTTGAATGGATATTAGGTGAGTTTTAGGCCTGCCGTACACCACAGTCACTCCCAAGCACATGTTGGCCGTGTCTCGAATGAATATAGTTGATCAGGCTATATTGACCCTAGACATGACTACATAACTGCCCAGGTTTAACCACAGTGTACAACACCCAATTACTTATGTTTTGTTCTCTTCGCGATACGAATTCCGGTACTCGGGTATACTTGTATACTTTTATAAAAATACTTGTATTTTAAAAGCATACTTTTAGTTTAGAGCACTTAGGCCCCTTAGTGTTTATAGTTGTATACCATGTAAGGTTCGGTATACTTAGTTCACTATAAACAAGGGCTCTGATATCAATCTATCACACCCCGGGACCGCAGGCGGAAACGTTCCGGGGCGGAGTGACGTCATGTGTAGTATCACAACCAATGAACATAGTAACCATAGTAAACACAACCATTACATTACATAGAAATAATTACATTCGTTTGAAAACAAAGTACTACAAGTTTCATAGATACATTAGTTAGAACAAAAGTAGAGACGAGACTTCTATACGCTCCGTCTTCTCCAAAAGGTTAACAGGAGTACCTGTCTAATGAGAACCTGAGAATACAAGTAGTTTTAAAATATCAGCATAAAGCTGGTGAGTTCATAAGCGTATTTTGTTAAGGAAAAATCGTTTATTTAATCCAGTGATAAATAATTCATTTCCTTTTGTAAAGATTTACTGTAATATTGAAAAGCCATCGTTACTGAGTTATGAATTACATAGGCATGTTTTTCCCAGAAAATCCCATATTTTCTAACATGTAAGTTGATTTGAATAAGATATGAAAACCATAAGTTATGACCCTGGAATTACCATCCAGTACGAAAGTAGGTAGTTTTAATACATAAAACTATAACTTTGAACCCTGGAATACCATCCAGTACGAAGGTGGGTAGTTTTAATACATAAAACTATAGATTAGATCCCTGGAATACCATCCAGTACGAAGTAGGTAGTTTTAATACATAAAGCTATAGTTGCAATAAGCAAGAAAATCCGTGACCAAATTGGTTTGTTTAATACATATTGTGAGCCGTATAACCATACTGATATGACCCGTGACCTCCTTGACGTTCTTCAGGCGTCGTTCAATTTCCAAAATTTGTCACCCCAGGCGTGCCCGCCTAACTGTAGCTAGCAGTTTAGGTGTGGGATTATCAGTCCCGAATAGATCTATCCACAAATTTCGCGTTCTCCCTCCAGGAGACTCTGGTTATACTTTCGGAGAGGATTTATTGGTATCCCGAGGGATATAGTGAAGACAAGTCTCACAAGATAGTATTTACTATTTGACGGATGATTTAATCGTTTTCGAATTTTCGAATTTGTTTGGAACACAGTAGAGTATAAATAATTAAATACACATAATTATTTAGCATGATACTCTAGATTAGACATGGATAAACTAAATCAGACATAGTTTATATTTTTGACTTTGCATGAAATCGAATTCGTATGACAGGTGATAAAGATCCCAAATTATTCCCATAATAATTTGCACAGTTTGATAAGTTTTTCCCAATTAGATTAGAAAGGTTTGATAAGTTCCATATTGTTTTAGGGAAAACTATGTAATTATATTTAGAAAGTATCCCTTATGCTCTGCGTATTACAAGAGGGATAAAGTATCATAAGTTCTTCGAAGAATCGTATAATTACATCAGTTTTTAAGTTACGAAAAACCTTTATGATTTTACTTGTATCCCCCCCTCTGAAAACATGAAAAACGTGGAAAAGGTGTAGGGGTATGAACTCACCTGACGAGAATGTGCTGTGTAGGATGCTAGAAGACAACTTAGGACTTAAACACACGCAAAGGTCCTAAGTAATATGAGGTGATACACAATTGTATCCAATTAGTTATTATACTACTAATTAAACAAGTAGACACACTCAAAGCAAGAAAACACTTGATTCCAAGTGTTAGGAATGATACGGGTTGCATTCAAGGAGTGTATGACCTAGTTAGGAGGGTTTACTCTTAAAGTGTAAACCCTTGGGGGAGTTTACAGTTTCTAGACCACATCCCCCATGAGTTTACGGCCGTAAACTCATGGGTGTGGTGTTTTGAGTGATCCAAGGCCTCATCTTGCACATAGGAAGGATCTAGGGTTGATTCGAGGGCTTAGGAAGTGATCGGGACATGAAATGACCTAGGAGTTAGGGTTTACGGTTCTTGGACCACCCTTGGGGAGTTTACGGTCGTAAACACATGGGTTTACGGCCGTAAACCCAACCTTGTCCAAGATTGTTCATTTTCCAAGTGTTTTGGTGGTTTGTAGGCCATTCATGCAAGTTCTAGACTCATATACAAGCCATGTAAGGTGTTTAGGGCAATAAAACACCCTTTGTAGGTGTTTACGGTTTTGGGAGATGTTCCCAAACCGTAAACTCATGTTTACACTTCTTTGGACATGTTTTATGGTTCTAAGATCATTCTAGCAAGTTTCAAGGCCATTAGACATGCATTGGAGGGGTTAAGGGGCATCAAAACCCCATTAAAGGGTGTTTACGGTTCTTGAACCTTCAAGAATCGTAAACTCATGTTCATCCTCAAAAAGACATGATTTTGTGGTTCAAACTCCATGCATGTAAGTATCTAAGCCTTAGAAGAGGTTTGGAAGGGTTTTGGGGCTTTCAAAACCCCCATTGAAGGAGTTTACGGTTTTGGGAGGCTCCCCAAACCATAAACACGAGTTTTTGATGGTTCTTGGGTAGTTTAAGCATAGATTTGCATGCATGTTAGGATAAACCACTAGTTAGGAAGGATCACTTACCAATTTGGAGCTTGAAAGGGGGTGTTCTTGAGAGAGATCCGATTTGAGAGAGAGAGAGAGAGTAGAGAGAGAAAGTTCAAGGTGGGAAAAAGGCTCTAAAGTGCCCACTCAACCTTTATATAGGTCTAGAGTTAGTGTCCCGGTGGGAATACACCCAATACCGACATTAAACGGAGTTAAATATTTTACCCGGGTAAATAACCATTACCCGACTTAGTCGTAATTTAGAAATTTTCAAAAAGATTATTAAGGGTGTTTTCACTCGATATTATTTCGTTTCGACACATATGAAATTATAATAATAATTCTAATTGAATTATATAATTTGAAAGTTAACGGAAAACCCAAAATAAAATAAATTTTATTAATGGAATGGGTTACGTTAACGGACTATCTTTCGGGTTGTCACAATAGTTCCAAGTGTTTAAAGGTATAAAGCTCTCATCTTGACTTATATTGTTCTTGATGCAAGTATTGGTTAATTTTGTATGATTTTGCTCCGGTTATGTTTTTTTTATGATTTTGCTCCTTTCCTTTGATGCACTTGGAGTTTGAAGACCTTATGGGCTCGCGATGGTGTTTCTAGGTCATTAGAGTTATATGGAATAACAAAAAGGACTATATTTGATATATGTGACATCCCCAAATTCATGGTCATTTTAAAAAAAAATATTTATGCTTATTTTATAATCAGAGTATCCTTTATGAAGAATAATATTGTGGAATTTGTTCCCAGAAAACATGATAATGATATTATCAAATCATTTCTGAAGAAATGTATTTTACTAATATATTAAAACACTAGGATGTCATCGTCAATACATACACATAAGCAGAAACAGACTTTACATTAATTTAGACTAATGATCTATATCTCCTTCAATCCCTCAGCAGAATGTATCTTTAATATTGCTACCTGTGGTACAATAAACTGAGTGGGTCAGGTTGGGAAACCTGGTGAGTACATATGGTTTTCAACCCACAATAATAGAATTAATTTGTTTCTTCACATATTTCATGTCAAAAAATTAACCCGATTACTTATCCCTATTTTCTTTATTTATTCTTTCCTGAAGATTTATCCTATGGGTCATCTTATACATCGTATTTACCTATCATTGCCTTAAATCACATTTCCTTATATGTTTGCTCCTAAGGATCATAGCCTACATCGCATAGACAGAACTGATTCAGGGATTACTCCCCCAATACATGTCCAGTAAGGTTTAGAGTATCATCACATGAATATGTAGTTACTACATCGCCTGAACTCATAATTCATCACCTACAGGTTATGATCCCGCCGATGTTTCCACATGACTTGTTTAGATTAGTTAGTGGTCGTCATCTATACTCTGTTAGATGACTACATCACAACATCGCCGGTCAAGATTATGGCATCTCCTAATCATCTCTTTTCTCGCATCACCTATTTATTATCACCTATCTATCATAACCTAGTTATCATCACCTGTCTATCATCATCTATCTCTCATCACTCGTCGCTACCCGATACATATTTATAAGTATATAATACTATATGGTTAAATTGGTTTAACATCATCTCATTTTATCTTATCTAACACATAACATTCTAAGCACAAATTATAAGCACATAAGCATGTAATTAACTAAATACTTTATATCTATGTGTAAGATGAAAGTAACTATGCACTCACTTCTTAAAGTGATGATTCGTAATTCGGACAGAGCCTCTCTTCTAGCATTTGTCTTTTTCTTTGACGTAACCTACTATTATTATCACTATGTTTTAGTCTAATATTTATTTCAAGTAACTATTAGTCTAGATTCATCATTAACTCAAAGTCTACTTTCATGATCTATCAAGTATGGAACAACCACGTAGGATCATATTGGAGGTAGGATGCGTTTGGTATACGAAGTATACTGTTTAGAAATCCCAATTTAAACACTTTACTAAATCACAGCCTAGACATCATCCCCGTAAATAGATCAATCAGTATAACTACTTGGAATCCCTAATAAATCTTGTTTATAGGTTCATAATAACGATAATGAACTTAAACATCAGTTATACTTAAAGTATGGTAAGCATAATTCACTTACTGGGGGTTTAACGAGGAGCCGGGCTCGACGCAAATAGAACTTCTAAGCCAAAATCTCTTATCCTCGAGCTCTCCGACGCTCTGGGCTTCGTTACTAACACCTAGGAGGTGCTAGAGAAAAAGTCTTGGGACCTTGGGGGGTTTGGGAGAGAATAGAGTTGAAAGGTGTGAATAATGGAGTGAGTTTTGGCTCTATTTATAGGCTGTATAGGGGCCTCTCACATTGTGAGACATGCCTCACATGTTGTGAGTCTTGCGTAGGCACCAGGGCTTCGCCTGGTGCTGAAATGTGGCGCAGGGCGCAGGTAAAATAGCCAATTTTAAAAAATTCATAAATTTCATATACGAGCTCTATTTTTTATGTTCTTTGTATCCACATGTAGGTATTGACAAGATCTACAACTTTGCTTTTGATCCCATTGGCTAATTCTCAACCGATTTAAAATTTATTAGTCTGAGAAGATTACACTGTTAACGACTGTGTGACATTCATAACTTCTACACACGGACTCCGTTTTCGATAGTGTTTTTATCGTTGAACTCATACTAATGAGATCTTCAATTCTTATTTCTATCATTTTGGCTAAAAATTGACCAATCTAAAATTCAATTTCTGAGTTGTATACTATTACGCTTAAACTTCGAAAAATTCATAACTTCCTCTTATGAAGTTAGATTTGGAAGTTCTCTATATTCACGCTCTCGTTTTTACGAATACTATGACTTTAGTTTATATTACTAAGGTAAAAAGTAATTTATCAAAAATTCACTTATTACGGTTTAATTGCAAAACTTTAGCGGGTCATAACTTCTTCGTTATAAGTCGGATTTTAGCGTTCTTTATATGTACGGAATCCTTATGAAATATAATATAAATTTGGCTAAGATTATTTATCCTAACTAATATTCTATCAAAAAGTCATTTTTAACGCTTATTATCTCTAGATTGATTAGCCTGAATCTGCGGGCATTACAATTATCTCCCCCTTAGGATGATTACGTCCCGAAACCATCAACAAAACAAGGTTTGTATAATGACTCCATATGTTATATTTTCATCCTAGGTAATAACCGTAACTTTTATGTCCTTTCAAATGAGTACCTAACTCATGGGCTTCTTAACTAGTGGTGGTGCTCAATCTTGCACTTGCTCTTTATCCTATGTTAGACTTTCAATCCTAACCTTCGAGTAACAAACTAGATCCTTATTGGAGAATCCTACTCCTTCTTAACATACTTTACTTGTGATAAGTTTTTTACTTCAATTACCATAACAGACTGATGGGTCATGTTCTAATGACCTCTCATCGTATGATGCAATGCTTAGACTCTGGTCTTTTTGAGTCAGATTCCAAAATGGAAGAAACCTTCCTTCATGTTCTAATGTGGTATAATCACATTCTAGCATGTAGCACTTTAGCTACCAGCTTCTTACTTTCACGGTGATTTCAATACTATGACAACCTGAAATTTCCATTTGAACAAACTCTACCGTCTAGCACTTCACTTAAAAGTCAAATTCTTTTCTGCTAATTTTTAGCTCGGTTTAAAGTCCGGTTGGGTATTTTTAATAATTATTTTCTTGAGAGAACAAATTAGAGGAAGTATACTTTAGGATTAATTGTGCAACATTTAAGTCACAAAACTCCAAGAGTTAGAAGTTTTTGGCCCAAAATAGTGTTAGGGTCGAAAACCCTAAAGGGTATATAAATGACACTTAGTCATTTTTAGTCATTTTTCCCATTTCCAAGTCAAGAACAATTCCCTCTCAAGTATCATCCAAATTTTTGTCAAGATCTTCAAGATTGTAAGTGTTTCCTTCCTTGTTTAGTTGATCTCTTCCTTTATCTAGTGATCTTGCATGATTTCATCCATGAAATCATTCCATTTTCTTAGATCTTCAAGTGTTCTTCATTTCACCAAGAACACCAAGAAAACACACTAGTGTTTTGGGCTGAAAACACCCTTCTTTGCTTCCATATTGTAAGTATCTATCTCCTATACTTGTTATCTAGTAAGGATACTTGATTTAGGGCCTTGAAACGGATTGGACGTGCGAAGAGACCGAAGGGGTTGATCTCATGGATGAAAACTTTGGGACACACTTGAAAAAACGTTAGAACAAGTATATTGCGGAATAGTTAATCTCAAAGGATCTAAAAGCTCAATAATAATATTAATAAGTTAGAGTTAGATAGTTAGAGAGTTAGTTGTGGAAAGGTAAAGAAATGAAATGACAACAATTGTTATATCAAGAATACACATAAGTTGATTCATAACGAGGAATGCATTCAAACCAAGTTAATAAGTGAGATCAAACTTAGTGATTAAGTCACAAGAGACTTGCTCCGAAGAGAGATTGTAATAAGTTATATTCTAGTAAGATTTGAGAGTTAGAAGTGATGCGTAGAGAGAGAAATAGAGAAGATAACTTCAGAGATGTGTATTCTGATTCATAGATAGATTGATTGATTATAGATGAGTGAGAATGAGCTCTATTTATAGAGACTCAAGAAGTTACATTTGAATCACTCTCTAAAAGTTGCCATGCAAGGCATACTGGACAATAGAGAGTATTACAGAAAGACAAAATAGACTAAGTAAAGTAAGAATGACTGCAGTTGACGAGATGAATTCTGATGCGGTTGCTGATGAGGGAGTTTGACTGCGGTAGCTTATTGGCTGTGGTAGCTGAAGTTCAAGAGGGTCACTTTTTCATGATTCAACAATTTCCCCCTAAGTGACCTCTTTAACTTTTGTTCAACTATCAAGTTTAAGAAACTCGATCAGGATCCACCAAAACTTCCTGATGTTTTCCAACCAAGTGATCCTTCTTAAAATCTCGAACTTGACTTTGGCAGTTGTATGCTTTGATATTTCGACTGCGGTTCGACAGATTTCAAATTGCTTCCTGGTGAGGCGATTCATGGCAGTCATAGGAATAAAGTATTTGACTTTATCGGTCTTCCTTTTGAAAATGACTCCGAGCTCAGGAAAGTTGGTTGCACCTAAGGATCTTTCTTGATAGCCTTCGGTAGGCATTGGTGCAGGATCGAGAGGTGGTAGATTGATCTTCTTGGCAATGGTGGGGTAGATGTCTGCATTGATTTTAGCAAAATCACAGACAGTCTCCTTCAAAAACGTATTAGCCCTTTCAAGAGCTATCTTCATCTTCGGATGCTTCTCCGACTTCTTCTGGAACCCCTTAGCTATGAGAAAGACTTCTTTAGGATTCATGCAAGGGATGTCAGCTTGGGTGCGGACATAGTCGTGTTCCCTTCTAGTGAGAGTGTATTGGATGAAGCCAGCCTTCATGAATTTCCGGAGCTTGTAGTTTTTGACTGCGGATGGTCTATCTTTAAACCATATTTTTTCAATGGGAGAGGCATGCTTTGCATAAATATGGTTAAGTCTTCGAATTCCATTGGCAGTCTTTTGTGATCTGGAAGGCTGCGGTCGAACTGCTCAAACACTGTAAAGTATTTAGCGGTTGGGGAGATTGGAACATCCCAGTAGCCATCCGAGGGGGGTTCAGCATATGTGAGATATGGCTTGTAGTCATCATCCAGCAGTCTGCGGTGGGGATTGATCCAATAGTTTATCAAGGATTCATCCATGATAGTGTCAAAACCACATTCTCTCCATATAAGCTCAGCAAGTTTAGCTGCTTTCCAGTCTTTTTTCTTTTGGGTAGTGGCAGGAGAGTCATTTGAGCTTGGAGAGAACATGTGATCAACCAGATTTTTGAAGTGAGGGGGAGTCTCTGGTTTGTGATCTCCTTTTGTGGGTGAGTATGATGAGGTGGAGTATGATGAGATGGTTGCGGTGTAGGAATTCTTTCTGTAATGATAGGGGGAGTCAGATGAGATGGTGGTGGTGAGGGTTGCGGTGTAGGAATTTTTCCTGAAATGATGGGGGGAGTCTGATGTTGTGAGATGGAGTGATTGGAGTGATGGACTTCTTCTTCACTTCCCCCTCTTGAGGAATGCAACCCAGAAGCTTCCTCAAGCCATTGTTTAAGGCCATCAACTTTGCCATAGACTTCTTGAAATTGAGCTTTGAGGGCATCTTCCAGTTGTTGATTGTTGGGGATGGTGGAGTTGAAGAGCAGCCTGTGAATTTCCTTGGTGAGTTGAAGGATTTCAGGACCACGGAAGTTGGTTGACAAGGAGCGTTGCAATCGGTTGATAGTAGCTTGAAGGACTGATAAGGTGGACTCATATGCAGTGTGAGTCTCAGCTATCAGCTTTTGAGAATTGGTGGCTTGATCCGCAATGGCTGCTTGTAGATCTTTCTTGATTGCGGTCACCTCAGAGATGAGGCGTTCCGCAGCAGCCATGAAGTCCTTGTGATCTGTTTAACGATTGTTATCCAGGGATCGAATTCGTTCAACAGCCAATCTCTCACGATTTCCCAATCTCTCGATCCTTTCGATCAATGACTGCGGTCCGGGCATGTCTTCTGGTTGCGGTTGCATTGGCTTGACCGGAACAAGAATTTGATCTACCTTTGCTTGAAGACTTAGAAATTCTTTCCTTGATACTGCATTCTTCTTCTTTTTCTTCTTCTCTTTGGGCTTAGAAGTTGAATGATGAGAGCCACTGGATTCTTCTTGTTCATCAAACATCATAAAATCATCATCAGAGGGAGTGGGTTTGTTTACCTCTTGTAGATCAACATCATCAAAACCGAAGGTGGAAGCAGAACTGACTTCGATTGCGGTTCCTTCGTCTTGTGATTCTTGAACAGTGGGAGTTGGAATTGGATTTGGAGTTGGAGTTGGAGTTGGAGTTGGAGTGACTTTGGAGGGGCCTGCACCTTCAGCAGTAGATTGAGCTTTAAGGATCATCTCAGCCATCTCAGTCATCCAGTCTTGAACTTTCAGTATGATGGCTACAGTATTGGCATTGTTAATTGCATCTGCCCAATACTTAGCCACAGCTTGGATTTCTTGTTCCGTTTGCTGCTGTTGCTTGATTTGTTGATCTTTTCGGGCTTGGAATGCCCTACGGAAAGCGGCATACTTCTGAATGTCGGCTTCAGATACCGGAGTGTAGTTCAACCATGAGTCATTAGATTGGTCACCGTCAAATCCTTGGTATCACACCGAAGTGTCCTTCGGGCCCACGGATCCTTGCACATTTGTGCTCACCGTGCCTAAACCACCTGTTACTGATGTAAGCAGAGTAGGATTTCCTGAGCTTCCTCGGTCTCCTTGACGCGTAGTCAAGTTTGGCCTCGGCTCAGTTCTGACAAGGGCGGAAGAAGTGCCCTGCGGTTAGGAAGGTGTTTGAAGTGTATGGGTGACATTCAAGAGGATGGAGTTCAACTCCTCAGGAGAAAAGAAATGCAGTCGGGAAGCCCTGGAGACCTTAGGGCGAGAACTAGTGTTATCCTCTTGGTATTGAACTGGGGGGGAGTCTCCACGATGAGATGAAACATACTCACTTTCTGATCCGGTGTGGTATTCGATTGTGGAGTTGACTGGGTCTGCGGCCACCCCAAGGACTACCGGAGCCTTTTGAGAGGCTAGGGTATCAGTCCGGTCACGCATTTGGCCAGTGGGATTGGTTTTTCTTTTCTTAAGGATGGCAATTCGTTGCGCATCCTCATCAGAGTCACTGTCATTTGTGGGTGCGGTTGGTTTGGTTTTGCATTTCTTTGAGGGTGCGGTTGGTTTCAGAGCATCTTTCTGTGGGGTTCCTTGTTTCTTTGAGACGTTGTGGGGGCCTTGATGAGTTGAGGCCAATTTCTTTCTTCTTTGAGTAAGATTTGAGAGAGTAGTGGAAGATGGGACTGCAGTACTTCCAGGGGTAATGATTGCAGATGGGTTTTGAAAAGGCGGGGTAGGAAGGTATGGGACAATACCTTCCGTAGCCTCAATATGATCTGAGACATCAGCAGTCTCAAGACCAAGAGTGGTGAGAATGTGGGTTGGAAGTCTTCTAATTGGTCCAAAGACAGATTGATCAGATGAGGGATTGTACCTTTTGAGATCCTTCGTGACAAAGTAGTTGATGTCGTTGCCCATGTTGATCCCTGCGTCCGTATAGAGGTCTGAAATGCAGAGGGACCAGAATCTTGCAAAAGTAAGCTCGGTAGGGTTCTCCTTTGGGCTCTCCTTGGGAATGTATTGTAGAAAATCATCCTATAGAATCTGACCCTAGTTTACGTTATGGCCTGTGAAGATACTCCATACTAACTCCAGGAGTTTGAGTCCCATATTATCCGTGCCTCCGGTTCTGTCGGATAGACTGCGTATGACAAAATGGCAAACGAATTGCCAGACCGCAGGCAGTTGATTTCTCTTGAATTCTCCAATGCCTTTGATTTTCTTCTGATATCCCATTTGGTAAAGTGCAGAAGTGATGTCTGCCATGGATGGAGAAAAAACCTTGATGGAAGGATGAACAAGAAGGTTAATGGCAGAAAGAAACTTTTATTTAGACAGAATTACTAAAGAATCGTTAACTAGGTTTAGATGCACTTCTTGTGGGTTCTCGAGTGGTCGATAGGCTGAAAAGGCACATTTGAATAGGATAGAAAGGGGAACAACGTCTATAAAAGAATCGAAGGGGCCAAACAGGGGGTGATTGTTTAAGAACTTGATCATCAACTTGATCGGGGCATTGTAAGATGAATGGTCTTCGAACACGGCTCTGAAATTGCTTGAAGCTATCGTGGGAGTGGGATGTCTTGAAGTAAGTCTGAACCAGTAGGGTTCACTGATGCATAAGCTTTTGATTGTTTCTTGGATACACCGGATTTCACCATTGTAACAGTTTGAGAAAAAAGTGAAGAAACAGAGTGCGAAAATGGAGAAAGGATTCAAAGTTCAGAGAGCATAAACTGTTCTTGGGGAAGAAGAAAGGTTTTTATAGGGGCTTATGGAAGCGGGGAACGTTTATCTTTTATTTACCCTAGGTGAAAAGGAATAAGGTAAAAAAGAATTGGGGGTTCTTTCGATTTTGGGAGGTGAAATCTAAACCACAAAATATGAAACGGTTTTAAATTTTTTTAGATTTTTTCAAAAAGGGGTTTTCATTTAATGAAATGTCAGACGTACAATCATCACGTCAGGTGATCGTGTGGATGGGGTTGATTTAATCTGTTGTGCAAAGAGAAGTTGTAACGGATTGGAGGTGTTGGGTAAGAGGAAAAGACAGATTAAGGATTTGTTTATGGAAAAACGTTCTTTTTGTCATCATACCTAAAATAGGTCTGACACAAGGTTTATTCAAAAGGTGAGGGGACAGTTTCTCCAAGGAATGTTTTTTTTTTATTTAATGTATTCTTATTTAATGAAGGATCATTAAATAGCACACCATGATTCAAAGATTAATAGAACAGTTGAGAAAATATCAAGGTGGTTGCGGATGGAGGTTTCATTGCGGATGACTCTTTGTTATTGTGGATGATCGGATGTCATTACGGTTGACCAGATGTCATTGCGGATGGCAGGATGTCATTGCGGATGACCAGATGTCATTGCGGATGACAGGATGTCATTGCGGATGACCAGATGAATGTCTTTCAGGATGTGGTCTTTAATGAAGTGATACCGTAGTTCAATATGCTTGGTCTTGGAGTGCTGAATAGGATTATGAGAAATCGCTATGACACTTTCAGAGTCACAGTAAATCGGTATCCGCAGCATTTTGTATCCGTAGTCCATAAGATGTGTTTTCATCCATAGTACTTGTGTACAACAGCTGCCTACGGCCACATATTCAGCTTCTGCGGTAGACAGAGATACACAATTTTGTTTCCTTGATGACCAGCTGACGAGTCTTCCACCTAGAAATTGACATCCACTAGAGGTGCTTTTTCGATCTAGTCTGCATCCGGCGTGATCCGCATCTGTGAATGCTTGAATATTGAAGTCATTTCCTGTGGGGTACCATAATCCAAGAGACTTGCTTCCTTTCAGGTATCGTAGTATTTGTTTGGCTGCAGTCATATGTGACACTTTTGGGTCAGCCTGGTACCTTGCGCATACACATGTACCAAAGACAATGTCTAGCCTGCTTGCGGTGAGGTACATCAAAGAGCCTATGATACCTCTATAAGTCTTGTGATCTACAGATTCTCCTGAGGGATCAGTAGAGATCTTATATCCAAAGGCCATGGGGACCTTAGCTGAAGAGCAGTTGTCCATAGAATATTTCTTTAACAGTTCAGTGACGTATTTCTCCTGATGTATGAATATCCCTTATGGAATTTGTTTCACTCAAAGTCATAGAAAGAAGTTAATCTCTCTATTCATGCTCATTTGGAATTTGTTGGTCATGAGCTTAGCAAATTCATCCACCATTCCTTGATCAGTTGATCCAAAGATGATATCATCCACATATATTTGTACAAGCATGAGGTGATCACCATTTCCTTTTCTAAATAAAGTGGGATCAATCACTCCTCTTTTGTATCCGGATGAGATAAGAAATTCAGAGAGAGTCTCATACCAAGCTCTTGGGGCTTGCTTCAGACCATAGACTGCTTTTTCAAGTTTGTAGCAGTAGTCTGGGAATTCAATACTTTCAAAACCTGGAGGTTGCTGAAGATAAACCTCTTCTTTTAATTCCCCATTGAGAAATGCACTCTTTACGTCCATTTGGTGTACATTGATGTTTTTGTGGGCTGCATATGCTAAGAAGATTCGGATTGCTTCCATTCGTGCCACCAGAGCATACGTTTCATCATAGCCAATACCGTCGAGTTGACTATAGCCCTTTAGAACTAACCTTGCTTTGTTTCTGACTACCGCACCAGATTCATCCAGCTTGTTTTTGAATACCCATCTAGTACCAACAATGGTGTGACCATGTGGTTTCGGGATGAGCTGCCACACTTTGTTTCTTTTGAATTCTCCTAGCTCTGCTTGCATTGCGGATATCCAATCAGGTTCTATTAATGCTTCTTTGATTTTTCGGGGCTCGACTGAGTACAAAAATTATGCGTAGTGACAATGATCAGATAAGTCCTTGGAAGATCGAGTCTGGATACCTGCGGATGGGTTGCCATTGATTTGAACTGGTGGGTGGTCCTTCGTCCATACGTGTAGACGGGGTTGCAGATGATCACCAGCTGCGGTAGAGGGAATGTCTTCAATGTCAAAAGATTCTGCGGTTGGAGATGGCAGTTCCCCCTGGATTTGAGAACATCCTGCAGAATCATCTTGGTTTGTTGGAACAAGAATGGAATTTTCTTGAGTAGTTGGAAGAGGTTCCCCCTAGATTGCTTATGGGAAATCCTCTGGAACCTGAGAATGTTCCCCCTGGACTGCGGATGGAAGAGTGATAATCCTAGAGTCTGTTCTTGTGTCAATGTTCTCTATGTTTTCATCATCCGAGTCTGAAGAGACGTTTGAGGGTAACGATTCTCTGCGGATGGGAAGTTGAGATATATCAAGTACTGGAACCTCGATGGTTTTTGCTTGATCCGGAGTAGAGCTTTCCCCCTCAACCGGCAAGGTGGAAGTATTGAGAGATGCTACTTCAGATAGAGATGGACCAGATACATCAGCGTGCTGCTGTTGAGCTTCTTGAGACACAAGAACTTCGGATAATTTTGCTGTTTCTAGAGGGTCGAAGAGATCGTCATAGTTGACTTCAACTAAGTTTAATGGACCCGAAGAGACAGAAATATCACTTTCCAGGATTTCGGTGGTTTCAGTGGATGGAGGGGTGTTGCGGATGTGATAGTCATCAAATTTCACATTGAAGCTTTCAATGATCAACCTTTTGCGTCTAATGAGAACTCGATAAGCAACCTTGTTAGTGTAGTAACCAAGGAAGATGCCTTCATCAGACTTCGGTGCAAACTTGTTAAGATGATCTCTGTTGTTGATCACAAAGCATCTATACCCAAAGATATGAAAGAAGCGAACATTTGGCTTGCGGTTGTTAAGGCCCTCATATGGTGTTTTATTGAGGCGTTTGCACATAATGCTTCGGTTTTGTACAAAGCATGCGGTTGCTACTGCTTCAGCCCAGAAGTAGAGAGGAAGGTGTGCGAAGTTGAGCATGGATCTGGCTGCTTCTACTTGAGTGCGGTTCCTTCTCTCTACTACCCCATTTTGTTGTGGTGTGTAAGGAGCTGAGAAGTTGTGAGTGATGCCTTTGGACACCAAGAAACTGTTGAGAAGATGATTAGTAAACTCAGTTCCATTATCAGTGCGGATACGTCTTATGGGCAGCTTGATCTGAAGTTCTATCTCCTTGATGAAATTGATGAGAATCTGCGGTGTTTCTGACTTGAGTCTAAGGAAGAAGATCCATGTGAAGCGTGTAAAATCATCTACAATAACAAGTATGTATTTCTTGTGATGGAGACTGGCTACGGTTGATGGACCGCAAAGATCAATGTGAAGAAGCTCTAGTGGTTCAGAAATTGAAGAATCAATCACCATGGGGTGACTTGCTTTGGATTGCTTTCCGCATTCACATGTAGGACAGAGAGTATCATTGCTGAACTTGAGAATAGGGAGACCTCTGACTAGTTCTCCAGTGACCAAATTGTTGATGTATCTGAAGTTGAGATGAGCTAGCTTGCGGTGCCATAGCCAGCTGACTTCGGATACTGCTTTGGATAGGAAACATAACTGCAGTTTGCCTATGATCAGAGAGACATCCAGAGGATACATAGTACCTTCGGATCGAGATTTAATCAAACATGTGTTCCTATCACTTGTCATTACATAGAAAAATTGATCATCAAATTAAACTCGATGGCCTGCCTTACATAGTTGGCCAACACTGATGAGATTGTGTTTAAGGCTTTCTACGTAAGCAACCTTCTGAATAGAGAAGTTCCCCGTAGTGAGAACACCATAACCTCGGATGATCCCATACGTATTGTTGCCGAATGTAACATTTCCACCATTGCAAATTGGCCTGAAATCCCAAAGGTATTCTAACCTTCCGGTCATGTGTAAGGAGCAGGCACTGTCGATTAACCATTCTTCTTCTTGTTCCTCCTTGCACAAAGCCTGAGAATTACACGGTTAGTTTAGGCATCCAAACTAGTTTGGAGCCTGGGACTGGCTTCTTGTCAACTTTTAATCCTAGTCCTAGGTGTTTGTGCAGTTTTGGAGTGTTGTGTGTTTTTGAAAAAGTACGAGGTTTCTGACGCAAACTAGATTTGACATAGGATGAATCTTTTTGGAAGCTACATTGACATTGACAGGTTGAGATTTTGTCTTTTGTTCTGACACCTGATTTGGTCTGCGGTCTAAAGGATGAGTTGGGCTTGTGACCGTTCCGAAGTTGGTAAAATCTGACATGAGTGTTGTTGGGTTTTGAAAAAGATTGTTTTTGAAAAGATTTAGCACGTGTAGATCTTTGAATCCTTTTTGGTGGATTTGGTAGAATACCCTTCCACTTGTTGAAACTTTGACGTCACTTTAAAGGTGTTGGAGTGGGTAAGATACCCTTCCATTTTGGATCATTTGAGGAATAGACCTGAAAACCATTGTTTCGAAAAGACTTTACACTCCTTTGGGTTGTGTTTGATGAAATAGGAATGACTTTTGAAGCTGGACATTCCTTTTTGTATGTTTTCTTGACGGGAGAGTTTTTCGAAAAGTAGTGTGAGAAAACAAATTTTCTGGACTCTTGGACTTTGGAAATCTGACATGCTTCTTATTTTTCGAAAAAAATTGTCTATTTGTGCCTCGGGATCTAATTTCCTCTTTGAAAGCCTTTTTGGCTAAGGATTTTGGTAAACCGCAGTCTTTGTTGTTCAACTGGGGTTTCCTAGAATTCTTAGAAGGATTTTGAAACGTGGGCTTGAGTCATCCGAACTTGAAGATTCAGGTGTCTGAGAGCATTGACCCACTTCAAAGTTCTCTATGGGTAATTCATGATGAATTGACTGAAGAGTCACAGTTCCTTTTACTGAGGACTGCGGTAGTGATGATTTGACTACTACAGAGTAGGTCTGAGTTGGGACTTCAGTGGGACTTTTGTGGGACTTTTGACTGCAGTGTGAGATACTGCGGTCTGAGGGCAAAAGATGGAAAGTCTTTCGAGACTTTGGGGCCCTCTATGACAATCTCTTCATCAACTACAGGTGAGGTTTGAGAATTTGGGTAAATGGTGCCACAAATAGGACTTTGATCACTTGTGTGACCCGAAACCTCAGGCACAATTTCCTCAATGACACAATTATTACTTAGATTATGGAGTCTACCGAAGTGAGTTTTGATGTCTTCAGGAAAGGTCTTGTCATTGACTGGGAAATGAAATTCTCGGTCTGGAGGGATATACAGTCTGTCTTTGTTGAACGGGGGTGAGGAATCCATTGCGGTAGGATATCCATTTGACCAACCCCAATTGTATGTATTGTCCACGGTTTCATTATTTACCAAATTTTCAATAGCTTCACTTTCATTGAACAATTTTTCGATTAAAAGATTTAAGCGTACAATTTCACTCTGAACTAAATCTCTCTGGTTCAAAGCTATCTCTAATTGTGTTTCACTCAACATTCTTGCATCTTTCTCTAACTCTAGGTCCTTTTCTAACATAGCCATTTTGAGTCTTTTGTTATCCAGTCGTCCTCTCACATGGAACATCTCTTGGGACACAATGTTATTCTCATCTAAGGCTTTGTTATAGTTTGTAAGGACGGCAGCACAAGTGTCATTATGATCATCTATGTAGGGTTGACAGTCATGAATGCTATAGTTTAGAGTTTGGATCATGAGTTTTACCTGTTCGATAATGCTTAGAGTTCTATCCTTTGCCATGTAGCAGTAGTTCTTTTCCAGCTTTGTAGATCCATCATCATCATCCGCAGTTGCCAGCATGCAAATTTTTCCTTTTCCTTTGACACTGCTGATGGCTTCATCTTCATCTCCGGATGACCAAACTTGATGGTCTCTTTTGACATGGGCTACGTATGCCCTCACCTTTTCCTTATCTTCCAACTCTTGAGCCATTCTAAGGTAGAATGCTATGTCTTTTACTACGTTGGTCTTACAATCTCTTGCAAAATGATTCTCTTTGTTGCATTTGTGGCAAATCACAACACCAGTCTTGTCATCTGAGGGAGTACCGGAGTCAGTGGTTTGAGTAGACTGCGGTACCTCCTTTGGTTGAGTATTTTGAGATTGCGGTGGTGGATGAGAACTTTTGGGATAACGAGAATGATTATTATGTGTGTTGAAGTTGCGGTTGAATGGAGGTTTGTTAAACTGCTGATTTTTGCGAAAGGAAGAAGGTGGTAGTCGATTGAACTGTTGGCTAACTAGAGCAATAGCCTTCTGAAATTCTTCTTCGTCATCATACTCTGAATCAGCTTCGTATGACTGCGGTGGAGTGTCATACGAGGGAGAGTAAGATTGATTATGTGGAGCTTGTGCTATAAGAGCAAGGGGTCCTCCGAAGTCAGCACAGTCTTTGAGTACGGTGGATTCTTGTGCTTGTAGTTCTCCATAGATCTTGTAGAGTGACAAAGAATGAATCTTTCTATCGCCTTGGACTATCATCTTGGCCGTAGTCCAATGTCTTCCCAAGCCATTAAGAAACTAAAGATTTGTTTCATGGTTACTGCGGACGGTGCCCGCATTGGATAATTTAGTAACTATCAGGTTGAACCTTTTGAAGGAGTCTTCCAAACTTTCGCCAGTGTGAGCTTTGAAGTTGCTGAACTCATTGAGTGCGGTTGTAAGCTTCTTGTCTTGTGCTTGTTCTGAGCCTTCGTACAAGTTCTTGAGAACATCCCAGATCTCTTTTGCTGATTTGCAATTTATGATAATATCGAAGTTGTCAGGAGCAACTCCACAAGAAATTTCATAAAAAGCAACAGCGTCATTTTCCATTTTATCATGATCATCCTTGGTGGGACGGTTCATGACTGGTTGACCTCCTCCTAGTCTGGTTGTAGCGCCGTCAGTTTGGACTGGTGTAAGAACTGGGACATGTGGTCCTTCTTCTACGGATCGCCATACATCTCTACCAAGTCTCCTTAAGTATCTTTCCATTCTTTGGGACCAGTGATGATATTCATTTGCTACCAGAATTGGGGCTAGATTAGAACCACCAACACGGTTGGAAACATTCACATATAACGATTGTGCCATACTTTTTTAAAGTTTATTTTAAGAAGTGAGCTTCAGTGGTATAAAAGGCCCTTTGAAAATCAGAGTTCCGTTTTTCAAAAAGAAACCACTATGGCTCTGATACCAATTGTTGAGACCCATTTTTATAACGAACGGTGAGTGCAGAAGAAGGATATCTCGAGATTAATCGTGTTTTTGAAAGTATGAACACGAAGAACATATTATGAGTTCGTTGAAGAAGACTAAGAACAAAGAGAGAATAATATTGATATTCATGAAGAACATGTTGGGAGAGAAACTCTCCCTGGGTGGGAGAACCCACCAACTTTCTCTCTCTCTAGATTACATTGTTAGAAAAGTAATCTCTAAGAAAAGTAAAATGAGCTAGCTTAAAGAATAAATGACCAACTCTCCCTTTATATAGGAGGGAGAGTATTTACACCTCAAATACAATAAATGGAAAATACAACCTAATAAACACTCATTATTTGTGAAGCATTTCCATGCACCAACAGTTATCAATAAAACTACTCCAAACTGTTTTGCAAACTCTTTTACATGTTAAATACTTTCATTAAACTCTTTTAAACTTATACTTTGTCAAATGTGTATCTATATAGATATAGTTATATAAGTAGGATTGAAAGGACTTAGGACTGATAGCTCACCATGCTTCATGTTCCTTGTTTGGTTGTGGACTTAGGGTATCGATTATTTGTCCGAAGGTCGTTTGAATCTTAGTTATATATTATGTATATGTATATAGATATAAAAGTTACTTCTTTCATTTCAATACCTTTGGGTAGCAAAGGTATACAAACATGTTCATACATACAAACAACATTACTAGTAAACTATAATAGGTATAGTTTAGGAAGCTACAATACTATTACTAGAACAGTGAAACATACAATGAGTCAGTTCATACATGAGTCAATACATACTATGATGAGAAACAAACATAACATACAGATAGAGAATACTATGATGAGAAACAAACATAACATACAGATAGAGAATACTATGATGAGAAACAAACATAACATACAGATAGAGAATACTATAACGAGAAACAAACGATAACATACAGAGAGAACATACATACATACTAGACAGAGAGAACATACAATACAGCTAGTACACACAATACATATACAAGTACATTACAACAGTTATGTGAGCCACGTAACGGGGCATGACATCACTTGTCATGGCTCGTTTTGTATCCAGAATCTCCTTAAGTGGAGAGCATTGAGTTTGTGTATAGATCTATAGTGGATTGACTATCCTACACCTTGTTGCTCGTTACAGTGGGACTTGCAAGTCTACGGGTGCCAAATGTCATTTCTTCCGACGTCTTTCATCGTCGTGTTTTCAGTCGGCAGTATGGTACAGGCATATCACATGTTACTTTAAATAACATATTGGTTTAAGGTAATTAGTACATCAGTAGTTACTTAATACAACACTACAATACTTTATTATTTCCCCATTGCATTCACTTTGTGATCTTCACACAATGAACAGTAATGTAAAACTATATGTTTGGTTAATGATAGTCATACTTGGGAAAATACACACTTTTACAAGAAACAGACATACAAACATTTGATGCCTTGGTAGAAGGCTACTTTTAGTAGAAAACATCGGGTTTTCTAGGAGAGTTCAAACATTTACAAACAATTACAAACATTTACAAACATTAACAAACTTATACATCAAGTACTTACAAACACTTTCATACAAGAAATGACACTAAAATACTTATGATCTCACCAGCTTCAAAGCTGATAAACTCTTTCAAAATAACTTGTATTCTCAGGACACCAGTAGACAGGTACCGGTGCCAGGTTTTTAGAAGATAGAGCTCGTTCAAGACTCATCTTTTATTTTGATTTATATTTTTGGTGTCTATTAAACTTCACAGAACACACTTGTATTAAATTATATTATTAATGCAATGGATGATGTTGTTGCTTGTTTACTATTATGCATTGTTGTGATACTGTACATGATGTCCTCCACCCCCGAACTATTCCACCGTTCCGGTTTTGGGGTGTGAAAAATACTTCTATTGATCACTTCGATTATCCTTCACTTCGATTCTGGCTTAAGTCAAATGCTACATCGAACTTGGTTCTCTAAACCACGTAACATACTTATCTTAGTCGGACTCGATTTGATATGACCATTAGGGTCGGAATAACAATCATCTTCTTATCCATTGCCGAAGCGACGGTAACGACATACATTACCAAAAAAGAATCAATTATTAGCGCCTTGGTAACCTTGTGACCTTTCCCGATCCAAGTGTGAGTCATGTGCTTTCGATGGTATAGGCCTCTACTACCTTTCACAGTTACTCAGTGTGACAACCCGAAATTTCCAGTTGTTTTATCTCCGTGATTAAGCACTTCAAAAATTAGCCAAATTTATCCCAAAATATTTTTGGCCGGATTTAATCCCGTTGGACTATTTTAAATAATATTCGTCAAGCGAACCAAAAATAAGGAAGTATAATTTAGAGTTGCCGTGTTTAAGGTATAACGCGAAACTCCAAAATTTGGAATTTACGGGAAGAAACTCGGAGTTTTTGACCGCAAACCCCCGGGAGTATAAATATGACACTTAGTCATTTTCTCTCATTTTTCCAACTCCCACCTCAAGAACACTCAAGAAACTCTCTCAACTATCATAAATCCATCCCGCCAAATCCGCCAAAAACGATCATCCAAGCTCCTAGAACGTAAGTGTACTTACCCTAGCTTCGTGTGTGCTTAATAGAAACTTGTTTACACTTGAAATCATCCAAGAACACCAAGAACAAGGTGTTTACGGTCCAAGAACATTCTTGGACCGTAAACCCTTAATTGGGTGCCAAAGTGTGCCTTGGTTCATTCTAAGCCTTGACAACTAGCATAGATCCCTTCCTAGATGAGTTTAGCATTCGAAAATCATCATTTCCCCATGATCATATGAGTCTACGGTTTGGGGAGTTCATCCCAAAACCGTAAACACCTCCAAGAGGTGTTTTGATGCCCCAAAACTCTTCCAATGCTTAGCTAATGACTTAGAAACTTGCATGAATGATCTTAGAACCCCAAAACATGGATTGAAAGGAGTAAACATGAGTTTACGGTTTTAGAACATCTCCCAAAACCGTAAACACCTTTCCAAGGTGTTTAAATGCCCTTAACACCTTCCTATGCTTGTATAAGTGACTAGAACCTTGCATGCATGAGTTAGAACCACCAAAACACAAGAAAAATGGACTAACATGAGTTTACGACCGTAAACTCATGTGTTTACGGCCGTAAACTCCTAAGGGAGTGGTCCACGGACCGTAAACTCCATAAAGTGTCCATTTCAAGCCCCAATCACTTCCTAAGCCCTTTATTCGAGTCTAGCATAATTCCTTGAGTGGTTTAGGACCTTTAAACACCCAACGACACCCTTCCCATGAGTTTACGGCCGTAAACTCATGGGGGTTATGGTCCAGAAACCGTAAACACCCCTAAGGGCCTTCATTTGAAGAGTAAACTCCAATGTGAGTCCATACACTCTTCATATGCAACCCTTGGTGCTCGTAACACTTGAAGCGAAGTGTTTTCATGTATTAGGACATTCTTACTTGCTTAATTAGTTATTAAATGACTAATTAGATACTTAAATGTATCAATACATATTAAATAGGATCCAAGTGTGTGTTCAAGTCCTCAATTGACACATAGCATCCTATACCAGCCGTTCATCCGAATCACCCACGTCAGGTGAGTTCATACCCCTGAATCAACCTTTTAAATGATTTTAACTGCTTTTTATGGGGGGGGGGGAATACAAGTTGAACTATAGAGTTATTATATCAATCACATGTGATTAATAACTGTATAGCAAATTGATTTCTATATGTTAAACTGCTTTATCCAGCAAAAGGGTTTTCAAATCTTGTTTAAAGTATAAATTTCTCTTTTAGGTTATCAAAAGTTTTCCAAAGGTTTTCCAAAGGTTTTCAAAAGGTTTTCAAAGCTTGTTTTATAAACTGACATCAAGTCGTAAATTCTTAATTGTAAAGTTTTCCAAAGGTTTTACCAAAGTTTCTTCTATGCTCTTATATTGTTAAAATGCATGTCTGTATATGTATAGTTATATAAGTAATGGTTAAAGGACTTAGGAAGGCTAACCCGCCGACATTCCTTTTCCTTGTTTGGATGTGGTTTAAGGGTAACGGTTATCCGTCCGAAGGTCGTTTCATTATTAGTTATATATCACGCGTACATATATAGTCATAAAGATTCCATTAACCAGTTCATTTCCTTTGAGTAGCAAAGGCATCCTTCCATTCCTTGCTCATATACCTGAAACATTAGTAACTATTATAGGAATAGTTAGGAGATTATATTGTACTCTCTCTCTTTCTAGTACGATGAATTACTCAGGAGTCAGTTCATTTGCGAGTCTATACTATTATCATATTACTCTGAATAGAATTCATAACGCGAGATACATCCTCATGATGTGGATTCGACCGTATGTCGAGTTGGTAACCAGAGTCTCCTGGAGGGAGATAGGGCATTGTGTGTATAGATCTATATGGGACAGACACTCCCACATCCTGACTGCTAGCTACAGTCCCGGCCGACCAAGCCAAGGGGTGACAAATGTCACATTTATTCGGACGATTGTAGGTCGTCAAGTATTCGATTGTCAATCAGTATGGTTACGAGTATCTTTACACTTACCTTATAATTCATGGCTTTAAGGTAATAAGTATCATCATGGTTTCCTATATATAAAATTATCAATATATATATATATATATATATATATATATATATATATATATATATATATATATATATATATATATATATACCTTCCTAGTTATACACTAGGCCCATATTTTTAAACCTTTAAACCAACCCAATTAGGGTAAAAGGTTGTTTTAGACTTTGCTAGCTGTATCGTTCATTTGATATTGTCTGGAGTCTGTGTTTCCTTGTTTTAGACTGAGCCAGGCGTATTCTCCATTTTGAATACTCTCCTGGAGTCTATGTTTTACTTATTTTTAGACTTTTCAAGGCGTTCCACCTGAAGTCTATGATTTATTTACCTTTAAACTTTGCGAGGCGTCCCGCCTGGAGTCTAGGTTTTATTTACTTTTAGCCAGCAATGTCTCTGCTGAGGAAAATATGATTTCCCTTATTATTTTTACTTAAGGCTTTTTCACAACTCCTTTAAAGTAAAAACTATATTTTGATAATGATAGTACTTTTGGGGAAATTACTTCTTAAACATAAAACAAATGGGTCTTGGTAGAAGACTGCTCTTATTTAGAAAATATAGGATTTTCTGGGAAGAATTCTAATACTCTGTAGATTATGATCCACCATCTTTCATGAGGTTATCATGAATAAAAATGTGTATTTATACTAATGTCATTAAATACTTATGAATTCGCCAGCATTTAAATATGCTGATACTCGCTTTCAAAATAACTTGTATTCTCAGGTCATCGATAGAAAGGTACATCCCGGGAGCTTTTGCGAAGTCAGCCTAGTACCAAGTTGCATCTATGTTATTCTCTGTATTTATTTTTGATGATGTTACTATGAAATGTAACCCATGTAAAATTATTACTATTAATGCAATGGTTGTTGTACTTTGATTACTATACTGCATATGTTGTGATACTTGACATGACGTCCTCCACCCCAGAATGTATTCTGCCGTTCTCGGTTTTGGGGTGTGACAGATTGGTATCAGAGCATTGTTTATAGTGAGCACAGTATATCTAATCATAAAAGATATACAACCTATAAATACACTAGGGATAAAAGACTCTGACCAAGAATTATAATTTAAAATATAACCATATTTTACAAAGGTATAAGAACGTCCAGAATCTAAACACTCGAACAAAGTATCACAAAAAGAATAAGAATAAAAGTCTTCGGATGTTGACCACTACCGTCAAACCTGGGCAGTTATGTAATCGTAAGCTGGAATAAATATAACCTGATCAACTATATTTATTCGAGATGCGATGAACGTGTGCTTGGGAGTGATGATGGTGTTGCAACAGGTCTGAAACTTACCAAATAGGGATGCTAGAGCCAAACATAAAGTTTAAAATACTATAGGAGTATTTTAGGATACTAAAAGACTAACAATAAACCCAGAAGCATGTTCAGAAGTTAAGAATCAAACAAGTAATTAAAATACCATAGGGGTATTTTAGGAACCATAGATAACATTGTGTGAAAAACTAAAGAGATCCTTATTGATAGACCTATGATTACAGAGTGTGTACTTCCAAGGTTATATATGGTGAGGATCTCATAGGCTAAGAATGTGTGGTTTCGCTCTACTTCCTTTTCCTCGTTGGGATGTGGATTTAGAGTAGTATCACATATTCGAAGGCCTGTCAGATCTAGGTTATATATGATTTGTGTACGCTCTGTAATAATAGCAGGACTCGATATGGATCACCAAGTGAAATGTTTAATAATCTCTTAGGATTTTTTAGACATTTCCATTCTCGCAAGAACCCTTTAGAGAACCTTACCCACTTCAGTGATCGGCAGAAGAGTCGATTTGGACCCAGAAGAGGTTCATTGAGAAGATTTCCGTTCAGGAAATAAGTGCACCAGGATAAGGCTGTTGAAACCACCAGGTGCCTATACCTTTTAGGGACATCGGTGGGGAATTCGTCTGAACTTATGAGATTCTAGTCATCCATCCTGAAGTGATGACACTCAGATTCAGAATCAGAAGTGAGGCGGAGCAGAGATTCAATACGTCTGCAAGAGGAGACAACCCTAGGAAAACACCCGAAGAAAACCAACGCCGATCCCAGTCAAGGATAAGAGGTAGACATAGGGAACCAATGCATGGAACCCGAGAAGTGTCTTTTCCTCGTTATCGTCACATTAATAAATCCATAAAATAATACAATTTAGTGAGTTAGTGATTACACTACTCACGCTATGTGTTAGGTAAATCGTCTTCCCCGTCGCAAATGATACGAAAAGATCGGATCTCAAAACCTCGATTTAGAGTGTTCAGCCATAAGCTCTCACGAGCCCTTTTCTTCTGAAACCTTCGTTCCGAACTTCCCTAAAATCTTTCCAAGCCGGAGAGTGAATCCCTCCGGTATAAAGATAACTTATTAGGAACGACTCCATTCTTATGACTTTCCGATACACTTACTCCTACCTTATTACCCGGACTGCATCATAGGGATGTAGGTCGACACTCAGATAACCATAACTCTAGGCGCGGGAAAAATTTATGCCTATCATAGTATTGAAAAATACGTATAGGGTTAACCATCGTCTCTCATTCAGCTCGTTTTCCTTTTCGTGTAGGAAGAACCATGCCTCCGAAGAAACATAACCAACCCGCTAGCAAGAAACCGACTCTCCTATTCGATGAAGCTACGTTTCAAGCTGCAGTCTCAGCAGCCATAGCAGCTGTCATGGCTCACCTGAATGCTAACAACGCCAATGTTAGCAGGAGCCCTATCGGGATTTCCGATCAAAGCAATGGGCAGCAACAACCAACACCCGTGTACCCAGCCACCCAAGAACCCCAACAAAACCCACTGAAGAGAAAGTTCAAGAGCGAAGAGGGGAGTACCTCGACTCAAGGTCCTTCCGAAGCGCGACCAACTGAGGTAGTCAATACCCCTGCCAACCCTTCTGTACCGACTCCAAGAAGACCATACTTAGGAAACCTCCCCCGTTGCAACAAGTGTAGCTACCATCATCAAGGTATCTGCCGAGAACTCTTTTGTGTTAGGTGCAACATGAAGGGGCACACCGCTCGCGTCTGTAGGACCCCGGTTGAGTTCATTACATCAACCACCCATGTGGAGACCAGTCCAGTATGCCATCTATGTGGTGAGATTGGACACTTCAAAAGGGACTGCCCATCTGAAGGAAACGACGAGGGCGCAGGAGGAGTCTAACCCTAGTGCCGAGGGAGAAGCATCAAAGAACCCGGTAGAATTTTGGTACGTCTCTCTCTCAATCCCGAGTAGTTAACCGAAAACATTAAAAAGGTAAATTCTAATTGTAATTGCACTCTCTCATTAAGGCGAAAGTCGCAGCACTGTTATAAAATTCAAAGATCCATCAGGCAAAGCTATAATGGCTCGATATATACGTTAAGGCCATATATAATTAGGATTGATAGACCTCGAGTGAGTGATGTTGCCTCATCTCCTGTTCCTCGTTTGGTTGTGGATTTAGGGCAGAGTCACTCAGTCAACCGTCCTTTCCACCTTAATTATACATGACTAGTGTATACTAGGCGATTATAGATAGGCCTCGTGAGGAATCCATTCATGAAAAGTACATTATTCTGAAACATCAGGACCCCCTAGAGTTCCGCGTCGATTCCATTGGTCAAAGTATCCGCGACAGGGATACCATGGGCGAAACCCGAGACGCCAAGAACTTGCGTGCCTGTTCAGCACATGGTCCTATCGATCTTCATTCCATATCATGACGATGTTTGTTAAATTCGACACTTCCGTCAATCATGGTTCGACCTAATGGGACCGTGTGAAAATTCCTAGTGCTGTGTAAAGAGAACTTTCACCATAGCCTTTTTCGTCAAATAAAAGTTCTTCCGAACCTTATAATAAAACCTAATGCGAGCCGTCAGTCGTCTCTCTTATCTAAAAACCTTCCGAAGTACCCAGGAGAAGGGTACCGCGCGCTGTTAACCAACCCCTCCTTAGACAGATAGAACCCGAAGCGAAAGAAACAGCAGGTATCCCAGAAGACAACAACCGCCCGAAACCTACTCAGTAGATTCCCCGGAAATACCCTTAGCACCACACAACCAGGTTCGTGATTCAAGAGAAAGAGCTCATGGGATTAACTTACTACTACTAAGTATATGCATTAGGGTGGTATATAATTTAGATCAATAAGATTTAAGATGTGCGCTTCCTCCCTACTCCCTGTTCCTCGTTGGGTTGTGGGTTTGGGGTGGGGCCGCACAACTGAACATCCCATCGATCTTAATTATATACGGCTTGCATACACCAAGTATTAGTGATTAAGCCGAGTATGAGCTCTACCACGAACCTTATAGTAAAACTCTTCATCCAATCCCATAGAATAGGAGCTGGAGTCAAGAGAACCACCGTGGGTTGAGCTACTAAAAATGACCACAAATTCAAAATTTGTTGTCATCCCGATTGAGCCAAGATAGTAGCTAACATCCTCAGTTAGAAAGGTAACTCAAGTCGTAAGAATCAAGAACATTCACTACGACCATCCATTCATGCTTAATCCCACGAATTAAGCATCTCAACAAGAGACCCCGGAAACCTGGAAGCTGTGATAGGTTAATCTCTGAGAAGAGTGGATGAGGAAATTGGAAGTCCAGAGTGACGGAACCCCATACTCTCTAGATTTAATCTAGATCGAGAAAACTCAGAAACACCGGAAGAGTAGTTGCAAGGGATACTCGCACTACTCAGGCGCTTCGTCTACCCAGTTACGGACGAGTAGTGCCTAGGAAATTCACTGCCTCCTCATGCGGGAAAAGTCACCGTCGCCCTATAGACGATAAACTGCATTCTCCGAGGTAAATACTAGGATGCCAAGGACCACAGGATAACTTCCGCAACCAAGAATACTTGAATAAAGTACGAAAGTAGGTTGTGTTGAACCTTATAATCCAGATCCCGAAGAGATTATAGACTCAACACCAGTCTAGGTGTTAGTCGATGGGTTATACAAGAACATGCGTTTCCCGCAAGCTGAAAGGAGCCGACACCTTAGAAGACGGGACATGTCTTAGAGATTCGTTGGGCTACTCGGTGTTCCAAAGAATACTATCCCTAAAGAGATAGTAGAACCACCTCCTGAAATAGCCCAACACTTCAGAAAATCTCTAAAGGCTAAGTTATCCCTGATCAGAGACTACTATCCATAAAACAACGAAGCAAGTAAGAGCATGATTCTTTCCAGTTAGGAATCATACTGTGAAAGCATCTGTAGACGGTGATAAAAATTAAAACTTTCTAAACATCGTCTGGTAAAACCCTATCTCACTGACTTTGAGAGTTTCCGATAGAAACACCCCGAGAGTCAGGAGGGCAGGTCCAATTTTGCTCTGAATCGAGATAGATGTCCCGTAACCGATAGATGCCAGCGTGTAGCCAATACATCCGATGATCCAGAAAACCTCCAAAAGCCAATCAGTAGGAAATACGAATCCGAAGATGACGTGAGCCTTCTAAGAACCAACCCGGGAATCACACGACAGTAAGAGAGAACTTTTGGAACTTCGAGATGGCGATCGCACCAGTGATGATCTCACCATAGAAGTAGCTCATGTTCTAAAGTACTGAAAAAGCTCTATCATTCCGAGAGCTTAGGACCATCCGAGTTCTTTATAAGAATTGGTCCAACCCTCGTCAGACCTCGACTACTTTGGAAATTCCATCAATTCCACCATAGTCTATTCACGTCCCCAACATGAACAAAGTGCTTGTCCGACGTGACTTGTATAATCCCACTCGTGGAGATAGAAATCATTGAGAACCCCAGCTTCGTAGAAGAACCTGTAGGAAATCGTGAACCGAGAGATCAAGCGAACGATACAAATCCGCGTCCCACTAGTGAAGGTTCGCTGGAACGCCAAGCAAAGACCGGAGTTCACTTGGGAGCGCGAGGACCAACCGAATAGGAAGTACCCTCATCTCGTTACTCGATTGTTCATGCCTACTTCCTTGCCTAAATTCCAATTTCGGGACGAAATTCCCTCTAACGGGGGGATGATGTGACAACCCGAAATTTCCAGTTGTTTTATCTCCGTGATTAAGCACTTCAAAAATTAGCCAAATTTATCCCAAAATATTTTTGGCCGGATTTAATCCCGTTGGACTATTTTAAATAATATTCGTCAAGCGAACCAAAAATAAGGAAGTACAATTTAGAGTTGCCGTGTTTAAGGTATAACGCGAAACTCCAAAATTTGGAATTTACGGGAAGAAACTCGGAGTTTTTGACCGCAAACCCCCGGGAGTATAAATATGACACTTAGTCATTTTCTCTCATTTTTCCAACTCCCACCTCAAGAACACTCAAGAAACTCTCTCAACTATCATAAATCCATCCCGCCAAATCCGCCAAAAACGATCATCCAAGCTCCTAGAACGTAAGTGCACTTACCCTAGCTTCGTATGTGCTTAATAGAAACTTGTTTACACTTGAAATCATCCAAGAACACCAAGAACAAGGTGTTTACGGTCCAAGAACATTCTTGGACCGTAAACCCTTAATTAGGTGCCAAAGTGTGCCTTGGTTCATTCTAAGCCTTGACAACTAGCATAGATCCCTTCCTAGATGAGTTTAGCATTCGAAAATCATCATTTCCCCATGATCATATGAGTTTACGGTTTGGGGAGTTCATCCTAAAACCGTAAACACCTCCAAGAGGTGTTTTGATGCCCCAAAACTCTTCCAATGCTTAGCTAATGACTTAGAAACTTGCATGAATGATCTTAGAACCCCAAAACATGGATTGAAAGGAGTAAACATGAGTTTACGGTTTTAGAACATCTCCCAAAACCGTAAACACCTTTCCATGGTGTTTAAATGCCCTTAACACCTTCCTATGCTTGTATAAGTGACTAGAACCTTGCATGCATGAGTTAGAACCACCAAAACACAAGAAAAATGGACTAACATGATGTTACAACCGTAAACTCATGTGTTTACGGCCGTAAACTCCTAAGGGAGTGGTCCAAGGACCGTAAACTCCATAAAGTGTCCATTTCATGCCCCCAATCACTTCCTAAGCCCTTGATTCGAGTCTAGCATAATTCCTTGAGTGGTTTAGGACCCTTGAACACCCAACGACACCCTTCCCATGAGTTTACGGCCGTAAACTCATGGGGGTTATGGTCCAGAAACCATAAACACCCCTAAGGGCCCTCATTTGAAGAGTAAACTCCAATGTGAGTCCATACACTCTTCATATGCAACCCTTGGTGCTCCTAACACTTGAAGCGAAGTGTTTTCCTGTATTAGGACATTCTTACTTGCTTAATTAGTTATTAAATGACTAATTAGATACTTAAATGTATCACTACATATTAAATAGGATCCAAGTGTGTGTTCAAGTCCTCAATTGACACATAGCATCCTATAACAGCCGTTCATCCGAATCACCCACGTCAGGTGAGTTCATACCCCTGAATCAACCTTTTAAATGATTTTAACTGCTTTTTATGGGGGGGGGGGGAATACAAGTTGAACTATAGAGTTATTATATCAATCACATGTGATTAATAACTGTATAGCAAATGGATTTCTATATGTTAAACTGCTTTATCCGGCAAAAGGGTTTTCAAATCTTGTTTAAAGTATAAATTTCTCTTTTAGGTTATCAAAAGTTTTCCAAAGGTTTTCCAAAGGTTTTCAAAAGGTTTTCAAAGCTTGTTTTATAAACTGACATCAAGTCGTAAATTCTTAATTGTAAAGTTTTCCAAAGGTTTTACCAAAGTTTCTTCTATGCTCTTATATTGTTAAAATGCATGTCTGTATATGTATAGTTATATAAGTAATGGTTAAAGGACTTAGGAAGGCTAACCCGCCGACATTCCTTTTCCTTGTTTGGATGTGGTTTAAGGGTAACGGTTATCCGTCCGAAGGTCGTTTCATTATTAGTTATATATCACGCGTACATATATAGTCATAAAGATTCCATTAACCAGTTCATTTCCTTTGAGTAGCAAAGGCATCCTTCCATTCCTTGCTCATATACCTGAAACATTAGTAACTATTATAGGAATAGTTAGGAGATTCTATTGTACTCTCTCTCTTTCTAGTACGATGAATTACTCAGGAGTCAGTTCATTTGCGAGTCTATACTATTATCATATTACTCTGAATAGAATTCATAACGCGAGATACATCCTCATGATGCGGATTCGACCGTATGTCGAGTTGGTAACCAGAGTCTCCTGGAGGGAGAGCGGGCATTGTGTGTATAGATCTATATGGGACAGACACTCCCACATCCTGACTGCTAGCTACAGTCCCGGCCGACCAAGCCAAGGGGTGACAAATGTCACATTTATTCGGACGATTGTAGGTCGTCAAGTATTCGATTGTCAATCAGTATGGTTACGAGTATCTTTACACTTACCTTATAATTCGTGGCTTTAAGGTAATAAGTATCATCATGGTTTCCTATATATAAAATTATCAATATATATATATATATATATATATATATATATATATATATATATATATATATATATATATATATATATACCTTCCTAGTTATACACTAGGCCCATATTTTTAAACCTTTAAACCAACCCAATTAGGGTAAAAGGTTGTTTTAGACTTTGCTAGTTGTATCGTTCATTTAATACTGTCTGGAGTCTGTGTTTCCTTGTTTTAGACTGAGCCAGGCGTATTCTCCATTTTGAATACTCTCCTGGAGTCTATGTTTTACTTATTTTTAGACTTTTCAAGGCGTTCCACCTGAAGTCTATGATTTATTTACCTTTAAACTTTGCGAGGCGTCCCGCCTGGAGTCTAGGTTTTATTTACTTTTAGCCAGCAATGTCTCTGCTGAGGAAAATATGATTTCCCTTATTATTTTTACTTAAGGCTTTTTCACAACTCCTTTAAAGTAAAAACTATATTTTGATAATGATAGTACTTTTGGGGAAATTACTTCTTAAACATAAAACAAATGGGTCTTGGTAGAAGACTGCTCTTATTTAGAAAATATAGGATTTTCTGGGAAGAATTCTAATACTCTGTAGATTATGATCCACCATCTTTCATGAGGTTATCATGAATAAAAATGTGTATTTATACTAATGTCATTAAATACTTATGAATTCGCCAGCATTTAAATATGCTGATACTCGCTTTCAAAATAACTTGCATTCTCAGGTCATCGATAGACAGGTACATCCCGGGAGCTTTTGCGAAGTCAGCCTAGTACCAAGCTGCATCTATGTTATTCTCTGTATTTATTTTTGATGATGTTACTATGAAATGTAACCCATGTAAAATTATTACTATTAATGCAATGGTTGTTGTACTTTGATTACTATACTGCATATGTTGTGATACTTGACATGACGTCCTCCACCCCAGAATGTATTCCGCCGTTCTCGGTTTTGGGGTGTGACACTCAGACTCATCCCAGGTATTGACTCTCAGTTCATCAAGTCACCATACAATAATTTCACATAGTCATTTAACACATCGGATAACATAACTAAGGTTTGTATTATTTCTTGAAATGATTACATACCACATGATACTATCTGTATGGATACTTTATATCTCGATCTTCAGATATATAGATTTTTACTCCTGATCCCCTTCATCGTCATCTTCTTCATTAGTAATCATCTGGAATGCTCTTGCCTTTGGCTTCAACAGCACATTTTGCCTTGCAACTTTGTTTTTCTTTGACAGTTCTTCGAAATATGCCCACCATCTCCACATTCGTAACACTTCTTGTTGTCAAATGTACAATCTCTGGAATAGTTTGTAACAACCCGTTATTTCAGGTCAATGTAATGACTAAAAGTCAAATATTGTAATCTTTTTGTGAAGTAATAAAGAAAAATGTCATAAAAAATGAGATGTTTAACAAGCTCAGTTTGAGTATACTAAGTGGTATATATCGTAACAAGGTTTCCAAAAATATAAAGAACACTAAAAGCCGAGTTATAACGAAGGAGTTATGACCAATGGAAGATCCGCGAGAATACCGGTAAAACACTGTTAAGCAGAAAACGTGAAATTCCAATAAAATGCTTTTTAGCCTTAAGTATCTAAATGAAAGTCGTAGATATCACTAAACCGTAAGCGTACATAAAAAGAACATCCAAATCTGACTTCGTATGAAGAAGTTATGATTTTTCGAAGTTTCAGACATAACAGTAGACAGCTAAAAACTCAAAATAGAGATGGGGTGATTTTTAGCCGACACAACCTAAACGAGAATCGAAGGTCTCATCAATAGTTGTACAACGGTGAAAAGACAGACGAAAACGGACGTTGGATGAAGAAGTTATGGATTTTTAACGGACTATGCCAGCCCCGGCCTGATAAAAATATAATATTAAAAATAAATTCAAAACTAGCCGACGGAGTCTAAATGGAAGTTGTAGATTATATTCCCGCCCACGCGTGGATATAAAGAATGTCGAAAACGAAGATCGTACGCAAAAGTTACGGATTTTACAAGTTTTGGGCTCAAATCTCGAGATTGGTCCAAAATGAACGCCATGCGTTCCGAGGGAACGCCCTGCGTTCGGAAATGCTGGGTCTAGGTTCGTCTACGTCACCCACTAGTTACATCCGGTGCACCATCCGAGGATGAGGTAAGCGCTGACGTCCTAAGCTGTTGAACGCGCTGCGTACGAGCAGGGAACGCCCTGCGCTCCTCGCAGGAACGCCCTGCGTACGAGGAGTCAACCAGCCCTATAAAAGGGTAAGAAGACTTCCGAATTTTTTTGCTTCTTTACTTATTTATTTCACCACGAAACCTCTCTAAAGCCCCTCTAAACCACCCGAAAGTCCCGGTAACCCCCTAGTACACGACGGAAGTCCCGATGCTCCCGAGATTCCCGATAAATCAACTTTTCTAGTCGAAGTTCTGCTCGATTTTTAGTCTCAACTTCTTCAAACCACCACTTCAATCAGGTGAGTTCATACCCCTATTTCCACACTTTTAAATGCTTTTAAATGCTTTTAAACACTTTAATGGGGGGGGGGGGAATACAAGTAAACACCTGGTGAATCCCGTGTGTAAACATTAATCTTTTGATATACATTTCATGTTAATTTCATGACTATCATATGGATCTGTTAACCTGCAAAACATCTTACACTACTTTACCCTCTCGGGATGAAACATATTTATTAATATCATAACTCTTTATTTAAACATTTGCATCATATCAAGGGTAACTATTTTCACTATATCATTCTTATACATACAAGAACATACACCTCTTAATTACGCCTTTGTCTATATTGGGAAAAAGGGTAATTATTTCAGCGACAAATATATTCATTTTAATACGTGACTTAATTGAGAATCTGTGAGTCATTCATCTTCACTATACCTATTAAGGTACCTCTAGAAGTCCTGTTTTATAAACAGAATCTCATGTCCGGAGAACATGGCAAGTGTGTATAGATCTATATGGGACTAATGATCTCGCACCCTGACTGTTACCTACAGTCCCCGGGGTGACAAGTGTCATAACATTTCAACGCCTGAAGAACGTCGCTACAGGCAATTTATGATAGTACGGTTATGAAAACTCACTAGATAGACAATTATTATGGTATTACGTTTTCACGGGAAAAGTAATAGATACAATTCTTTTCACATTCAAATACAAATCTTCTTATAATTTGTTTTATAATAAGACTATACATCATTCTTTTTGAGCATGTCATAGTTGCTTATAGGGTACGGTCTTGGTCATTTGAGACTGCATTTCACAACTAGGAAAATATAGGATTTTCCTGGTTCAAGTACATATGATTTATACAACAATCATTCATACTCATTTCATACACTCATAAGAAAACATCGGATTTTCTGGAAAACATACTTGAACTTTCGAATGGCATACATTTTCACAAAACACTACTTATGAACTTACCAACTTAATTGTTGACACTTTTTCTTGAAATAACTTTTATTCTCAAGAAACCGCTAAGCAGGGTTAACAACTACTTTTGGAGATTAACGTTCTTGCGTTAACATCATCTTTTGGAATTCATCATTCTGTATTTGACTTTTAAACATGTAATAGATACAATCATGTAAACTTTTCAAATATATGTTATGGTGGTGTGTACTTTCTTTACTATTCAATTGTTATGATACTGTACATGATGTCCTCCGCCCCCGAACGTTTCCGCCGTTCAGGTTTGGGTTGTGACAGATTGGTATTAGAGCTTTGTTTATAGTGAACTAAGTATATCAAAACCATTTATTTTTGATATACAACTATAAACACAACTGGGCAAAAACACTCTGATTGAGAGTTATACTTTTAAAATGGAATTTTTTTAAAGTATACATGCATACATTGCATAACAGGGTCAGTATCATATTGAAAACAATATAGAAGGATTATAGATGAGTTGTGCAGTGCAGGTATGCCTTGGAACATGTAATCGGAACTGGGATGAATATAGCCTGATCAACTATATTTATCCGAGAGCTGACTAACGTATGCCAGGGAGTAGCTGCAGTGGATAACAAGTCCAAAAAGTTACCAAAAGCATAACCTTTTTGAATCAAACATAACATTTAGAATACTATAGGAGTATTTGGTAAATGCAATAAGTTTCAACTTTGATACTTCAGTATGTGCTTTAGTTTATAGTAAATTCTTAACCCTATTCTCATATAGACTCAATGGCTAGATTCCATCTACCCGGAGACCCCTACTACCCCAATCAAGGCAACGAAGGATGGGTGGAAGACGACCCAGAAGAGGATGAGGAACCCATAGAAGAAGAGGAAGAGGAAGGCTCTGATGGGACAGACTCAGAACCAGAAGTAATCAATCCACCAGCCGTCCGACCTCCTGCGGTTCGAAGAGGTTTTCAGGGACCAACTCCCGTATGGGGAAGTCACATTCACCATTGGAGTCAACAACAAGGATTGCGCCCTCCCTACGGCATGTGTCGGGACTTCTACGACGTCAGTGGTGGAAGTTCAGCTGACCGGGCTCTCCCAGTCATGGTGGGCAAAATAGCCAACCAGTCCTACCCAGGAGTCCAAGCGAACCGGATTCGCGAAGCCAACGTAGAGGTACAAGGTAATGCAGCCGATATCCGTCGCTGGACAGGTTGCAGGAGGGTGCCCAACTTCACACCGACACACTCCAGGACCAAATGAATGCAGCCCTTTCCGAGATAAGATAAATGAGGGAGCAGCAAGCCATCTTTGATAGGTGACTCATGGGAGTAAAGCAATCAGACGCGGAGTCAAGCTCCAAGCGCAACCCGCGTCACAAGTAGTACTTTCCCAACTCCCAAAATTTTGTTATAGATTAGGACCTCGGCTAAAAGTCTTACTTATCTTTAACTTTTTGTAAACAAAGACCTTTAGAAAGGTCGAATTTTCCTGACTTCGGAATGTAACCAAGTATATGTTTAATATATAAGGAAGTACTTCTTTTTTGTGTTAATTCTTTGCATAACACTCAAATTCATAAGTTTATCTAATATATATAAACTCTCATTATGAATCAACCTCAAAACCTTGTTTAGGTCAAAACCAATTCATGAAATGTTTAAAATAGCTAACTCATTATCACACAACTATCAAACATCAAAGACTTATTGTCTTCATTGTTATTTCTTTGGCATCTAGATGCCTCCTCTTAAGTCAGCTCGCCGAAATGCAACACCAACTCCACTACCACCACCTCCAACTTTCGATCCCGCTATGGTACAGGCCGCTATCACCGCAGCAGTAGCAGCTGCACTGTCACAAATAAACTCTAACGACAATGGAGGGGCCGGAAGTAGTACCAATCACCTTAACCATGGCACTAGTCATGGTCATGTCAGGGAATGCACTTACAAAGAGTTCTCAAACGCAAAGCCAAAAATGTTCAACGGCACTGGAGGGGTAATTGCACTTATGCAATGGTTCGAAAAGACGGAAACGGTCTTCAAGATATGTGCATGCCAAGAAACAAGCAAGGTCAAGTTTGCTGCTTGTACCTTCACAGACCGAGCCCTCACATGGTGGAAGGGCCATGTGAAATCCATTTCTCTTCCAGTCGCCAACGCCATGAGCTGGGAGGACTTGAAAGTCCTACTGTTAGAAGAATACTGCCCGAGGGGCGAAATTCAAAAACTGGAGCAGGAACTATGGAACCTGAAAATGGTTGGTTCTGACCTAGCCGCCTACATGGCCTGGTTCAGTGTGACAACCCGAAATTTCTATTCTGTACAACAATTCACTTCAATAGAAGTCAGAACTGTTTCTACTAACTTTCAAGCTTTCTAGAGTCAATTTGAGTGTTTTAAAGTTAGTACTTCAAGAGGTATCAGGAGAGAGGATGCCCTAGGGTTATTGTGCAACAATAAAGTCCCAAAAACTCCAAGAGTTTGGATTTTACGGCCTAAACAAGGTGTTTACGGCCGTAAACCCTAAGGGGAGGGGTATAAATATGACACTTAGTCATATTTACCACTTTTTCACCATTTTCAAGTCTAGAACTCAAATCCTCTCAAGTATCATCCGATTTTCCTTCTTGATCTTCAACTTTGTAAGTGTTTCTTACCCTAATAAGTTGATATCTACCTTAATCTAGTGATCTTACATGATTCCATCCGTGAAATTATTCCAAATGTGTAGATCTTCAAGTTTCACCAAGAACACACACTAGTGTTCTTGGACTTTTAGCACCTTTTCAAGCTTCTACAAAGTAAGTACTCTTAACTTGGCTTCTTATAAGGCTTGTTACACTTCTAAATCATCAAGAAAACACCAAGAAACATAAATTCAAAGGTGTTTAGGGTCCAAGAACACCTTGGACCGTAAACCCTAATAAATGGGCCAAAGTGTGCCCTAGTCCCTTACCAAGCCTTGGATACTAGTCTAGATACCATCCTTGATGTGTTAGGGGCTTGAAACATCAAAATGATCTTAGATGATTCCATCCGTGAAATTATTCCAAATGTGTAGATCTTCAAGTTTCACCAAGAACACCAAGAACACACACTAGTGTTCTTGGACTTTTAGCACCTTTTCAAGCTTCTACAAAGTAAGTACTCTTAACTTGGCTTCTTATAAGGCTTGTTACACTTCTAAATCATCAAGAAAACACCAAGAAACATAAATTCAAAGGTGTTTAGGGTCCAAGAACACCTTGGACCGTAAACCCTAATAAATGGGCCAAAGTGTGCCCTAGTCCCTTACCAAGCCTTGGATACTAGTCTAGATACCATCCTTGATGTGTTAGGGGCTTGAAACATCAAAATGACCATAAACCATTTGGGTTTACGGCCGTAAACCCAAAGACAAATGGTCCAAGGACCGTAAACTCCACAAAGGAGTGAAATGGTGCCCTAATCTCTTCCAAAGGCTTAGACTTAAAGTAGGAATGCTTCTTATGACTTGTAGAGCTTCAAAACAAAACATGGTCAAAGTACTATGAGTTTACGGCCATAAACTCATGGGTTTACGACCGTAAACTCAATGAGTTATGGTCACAAAACCGTAAACTCCAAGGGAGTTTACCCTTGAACCCTAAACTCAAATGTAAGGTCCTACCACCCTTAGATGCAATCCTTAGGACTTATAGCACTTAAATAAAGTGTTTCACATGTCTTAGGATGTCTTAAACTTGGTTAATTAGTTGTTTTATGACTAATTGGATACATATATGTATTAGTATATGTTAAATATGATCATTGTGTGTGTACAAGTTTTCACTTGACACTTAGCATCCTACATCATCCGTTCATCCAAACCACTCACTACAGGTGAGTTCATACCCCTTAATCAATCCTTTTAAATGATTTTAAATGCTTTCATGAGGGGGAATACAAGTAGAGAACAGGAAGTTATAGAATCAATCACATGTGATTTATAACTGTGTTTTGAACCAACTGATTTCACATACTTCAAAATGTGTTAAATACAATGGTTTTCAGTTATTTTATACTTTGTTATAAAATAAACTACTTTTGAATCATTTTATAAACTGACATCAAGTCATTATTATTTGTTGTTCAAAACTCTTAAATGTTTTACAAAACCTCTTTCAACTTATTGTTAAAAAGCATATCTATACACTTATGATTCATGTATATATGTATTGATATGAGAGCTTTTATTCTTTATTCAGTTCCAACACTCTTGAGTAGCAAGGGTGTATAAACCTACTTGGACATTCAATTTACATTCCATTAAACTATTATAGGTATAGTTTAGGGGATACAAATTACTATTCCTATTACAAGGAATTACACCAGAGTCAGTTCATTCATGAGTCTATAATAATATATGAAGAGATACTTTTACTTATTATACAGAGAGAAATACTATATACTATACAGAGAGAGATACTATATATATACTATACGGGACTGACCATCCTACACCTGGCTGCTAGCTACAGCGGGACCTGTTCATCGACGGATGTTCTCGGTTGTACTGTTCGGCGAGTTTCCACGACGTGTTTATCCTAGTACCAAAGGATACGATTTCAATGATTATATAATTTCCCTATTACTTTTATTTTGTGTCACATTTACATAAACGATGAGGTAGACTATATTTTTATAATAATAGTTGTGGAGGGGAAAAACCTTCATTGATACATAAATGCAAACCTTCAAAGCATTCGGGTCTTGGTAGAAGACTACCTTTTATACTAGTAGGAAATATGGGATTTTCTAGGGTTTTCACACTTATACTAAATGTTTCATTAAACATTTACAAGTCTTTCATAACAGCTTTTCAAATCAATGACACTAAAATACTTATGAATTCACCTGCTTTATGCTGATCTACTCTCTTTCAAAATAACTTGTATTCTCAGGTCACCAGTAGACAAGTACGATGACCAGGTTTTGAGAAGACGGAGCACAGACAAGACTCGTCTTTTATTTTGATTACATATTTTGGTGTCTTATTACTATGAAAGAACACTCATGTATTAAAACTTACTTTTAATGCAATGGACGATATTGTTGCTTGTTTACTACTTTGCACTGTTATGATACTTTACATGACGTCCTCCACCCCTAAACGTTTCCGCCGTTCTTGGTTTGGGGGTGTGACAGATTGGTATCAGAGCATTGTTTATAGTGAATTGCGTATATCAACCCATAAAAGATATACAGACTATAAATACAATGGGATTAAAATACTCTGACCAAGAGTTTATACTTTTAAATAATAAAATATTTAACAAAGTATACATGCTTGCATTCATACTAAAATCAGTGTCACAATGACAAAAACAAAAGTATTACGATTGTTGAATATCACAAGTAAGCTCGGGGATGTATGGTCAGTCCTGGGAGTGGCATAGCCTGATCAACTATGCTGGTCCTAGGAGTGATTAGCATATGCCCAAGAATGGTTGTGATATGGCAACAAGTCTAAAAACTTACCAACACTACCACAATGAAATACTATGGGAGTATTTAGAGTTACTATAATTACTTATCTGAGAACTAAAGGTCTTTATTAGTATGTCAATAGTTGTTTAGTGGATACGCTAAGGTTATATGTACTAGGATGTCATAGACTTAGAATCTGTGAATCTTTGCTTTACTTCCTGTTCCTTGTTTGGTTGTGGATTTAGAGTTAGGGTCACCTATTCGAAGGTCTATTCTATTTTGAGTACATATAACTGGTATGCACTAAACAAGTATTGAAGTAACTGATAAAGATCATCTTATAACTATCTTAGTTAGTACGTCTATTAAATACTTCTTATACCTCTTTTCTCACGTAGATATTATGGCTGGATTCCATCCCCACGGCGACCCGTACTTCCCAAACGAAGGCAATGCTGGATGGCTAGAGGAACAACCAGAAGATGATCACCCAATCCCTTTGGATGATCACCATGCTGAAGGCTTTTCTGATAGTTCTGACTCAGAGCCTAAAGTCAACAACCTACCCCAAGTGGGTCAGGCCCCAAATCTCAAACCCCAACCCGCATTTCAAGGTCCCACATGCTTGTGGGCAACAAACTTGAATCGCTGGAGCGACGAATAGGGTCAACCCTTACCCTACTATAGGGACCGAAGCTTCTATGACCTTAGCAGAGGTGGCTCTGCTGATCGAGCTCTGCATGTTATGATCCGTAGGATTACTCAGAATATCGAGCAAGGTCGAGCAGCCATCGACCGACTCATGGAAATTGATGCCAACTCAGGCGTTAACACCGTCCGCATTCGACATCTGGAAGACGCTGTCGAAGGGACGAGAATAACCAATGAGACTCTGCGGCAACAGTTAGCTGCATCTCGGACCGAAGTCATAGAACTTCGAGTTCGTCAGAGGGCTCACGAGCGACATCTCTAAGAGATGGTACGTCAACTGGCAGATATGAGGATTCTCCCCAGGAATTCCCATCGCCGGTAGAAGATGTCTAGTACATCTTTTCTTTTGATAAGGAATAGCCTTAACTAACTGAGCTCTAAGTAGCACTTTTCTGTAAAATATTCCTGTCTCTCAAGTACTTTCTTAGATTTCTAAACTGTCGACATTTTCCTTATGGTATGATGTAAGGCCTATAGTTAGGTCATTTTCCTGAACTTATTTACATCTTATATACCAGTAATTTCGATAGTTATCTAGTCTATTCAGAAATTCATACTCTCATTTGATATCGAACTATGGCGACTTAGTTCACAAGACACTTTCATTCTTTATACTATTGGATTCTTATCATTGTTTCTATCTTTTAAACTTGAAGTTAAAAGATGCCTCCTCGCCGAAATCCAAGGCGTAACAGTAATAACGAAAAACCGATACCACCACCTCCACCACCTCCTCAGTTCGACGCTGCTATCTTCCAAGTAGCTGTCACGGCGGCCATAGCGGCTGCCATGTCACACATCAATACTCCTGTCCCTAGTGGATCGGGAACAGGTGTGCCTCCTTCCAACCATGGCGTGAGCCATGGGCACCCCCGGGAATGCACCTACAAGGATTTTACGAATGCCAAACCCAGGAATTTCAATGGAACTGGAGGGGTTATGATCTTAAGGCAGTAGATAGAAAAGACAGAAGCAGTCTTTGAAATCTACGCCTGCCCAGAGAACAATAAGGTCAAGTTTGCTACTTGTATCTTTTCTGACAGGGCTTTAACTTGGTGGAATGGCCACGTTAAGTCTCTGACTCTAATAGTGGCAAATTCGATAAGCTGGGAGAACTTGAAAGCCATGCTGATGAGAGAGTACTGTCCACGAGGGGAAATTCAAAAACTCGAGTAGGAACTCTGGGGTCTTGTAATGGTTGGTTCTGACATATCAACCTATACTAATAGATTCTGTGATCTGGCAATTCTTTGCCCTGATATGGTTGCTGTTGTGAGCAAGAAAATAGAGAGGTATATTTGGGGACTGTCGCCCCAGATCCAGTCAAGCGTGTTAGCATCAAGGCCTGTTACTTTTTACAGCGCTAAAGAGCTGGCACAATCTCTTATAGATCACGGAAACTACCAGAACCAAACGATTTCTACACCCAAGCAACAAAAGGGAAACAACAACAACAAGAAGAAGAAAAAGGGGTGGAACAATAGGAAAAGCGGGACTTCGCAAGAATCCTCAAAGAGACAACAACTAGTTACAATCAATGCTGCCATGGTAACTCTTGTTGTCCCTACTAATCCCTTACCAGCAAAGCCTTATGCCGGTAATCTTCCGAAGTGCAACAAATGCACCTTCCATCACAACGGACCTTGCCGGGAAATGTAGTACACTAACTGCAACAGAAGGGGGCATATTGCCCGTTTCTGCAAGACTCCAGCAAGGCCGAGCGCTCAAGTTCCTAACGCCGGTGTGGGCCAAGCTTGCTACGGTTGTGGCGAAGTGGGCCACTACAAGAGGAACTGCCCTAAGGCAGGGATAGCTGGCGGAGTAGGAAGAGTTTTGGCCATAGGCCACGAGGAAGCAGTTGTCGACCCTACAGTGCTCACTGGTACGTTTCTCCTCGATAACTCTTATGCATGCATACTGTTTGATAGTGGAGCGGAGAGGAGTTTCGTGAACCAAAAATTTGCTCATTTAATTAAGCAAAAATCACGAGCACTTAAAGAACCGTTCACTGTAGAAATGGCTAATGGGAAGACGGAGAGCACTAACAGTATATACATAGGGTGTACCCTAACAGTAGATAGCCATTCATTTTCGATCGACCTCATGCCGCTCTCAATTAAAAGTTTCGACATCATTATCGGCATGGATTGGTTGAGTCTTCATCGCACCGACATCATGTGCTTTGAAAAAGCAGTTCGTCTTAACCTTCCTAACAACGAAACTCTAGTTATCTACGGCGACAAACCTAGTACGAACCTTCGCATCATTTCGTGTATCCAAGCTCAGAAGTGCTTGCGAAAGGAATATCATGCATTCCTCGCACACATAGTCGATATGAGTCAAGAAGTGAAAGACATTCAGAACATCCCAGAAGTACGCGACTTTCCCGACATCTTTCCAGAAGAACTCCCAGGATTACCACCACAACGCCAAGTCGAGTTCAGAATCGACTTAGTGCCAGGGGCTACTCCAGTAGCCAAATCTTCATATCGTCTGGCACCAGCGGAGATGCAGGAACTTTCCAGTCAGCTTAACGAACTTCTCAAGAAGGGATTCATTAGGCCAAGCTTCTCACCATGGGGAGCACCGATCTTGTTCGTCAAGAAGAAAGACGGATCGTTTCCTATATGCATCGACTACAAGGAACTCAACAAGCTTACCATTAAGAATCGTTATCCCTTACCCTGCATTGACGATTTATTTGATAAACTTCAAGGAGCCAACTACTTCTCATAGATAGATCTATGATCCGGGTACCACCAACTACGAGTGTTAGAGGAGGATGTTCCCAAGACAGCCTTCCGAACTCGTTATGGACACTACGAGTTTGTAGTGATGCCGTTCGGATTAACAAACATGCCCAAAATATTCATGGATTTAATGAATAGGGTGTGTCGTCCTTACTTGGATCAGTTCGTCATTGTCTTCATCGATGACATACTCATCTACTCTCGAAGTAAGGAGGAACATAGTCAACACCTACGAAGAGTCTTAGAAACATTACGATCGGAGAAGCTCTATGCGAAGTTCTCTAAGTGCGAATTTTGGATTCGAAGAGTCGAATTCTTGGGCCACGTAGTTAGTGAAGAGGGGATTCACGTGGACCCTTCCAAAATCAAGGCCATTGAGAACGGGTCAGCACCGAGGACACCTACAGAAATTCATCAATTTCTAGGTCTCGCTGGCTACTATCGCAGGTTCATTCAGAACTTCTCCCGAATTGCGAAACCACTTACAACACTGACCCAGAAGGGCGTAGCCTTTGAATGGGAAGAGAAGCAGGAGAGAGCATTCCAAACGCTTAAGCGAGCCTTATGCACCGCACCAATACTATCTCTCCCCGAAGGGATAGAAGACTTCGTTGTCTATTGCGATGCTTCAAATCAAGGGCTCGGCTGTGTCCTGATGCAACGAGGAAAGGTCATCGCTATGCTTCGAGGCAGCTGAAGACACACGAGGTTAACTACACCACTCACGATCTTGAGCTAGGAGCAGTTGTATTTGCTCTGAAGATCTGGAGACACTACCTGTATGGTACAAAAAGTACTATCTTTACAGACCATAAAAGCCTACAACATATATTCGACCAGAAGGAGCTCAACATGAGACAACGACGGTGGGTCGAGCTACTCAGTGATTACGAATGTGAAATTCGTTATCATCCGGGTAAAGCCAACATAGTAGCCGACGCCCTAAGTCGGAAAGAATACTCTGGTCGTAGAGTCAAATCATTGACTATGACTATCCATTCACACTTGTCCACGCAAATTAAGGAGGCTCAGCTCGACGCTTTGAAACCTGAAAATGTGGCGGGTGAATCCCTAAGAGGGATGGATAAGAATTTGGAAGTCAAGGGTGGCGGAGCCTTATACCTCATGGATCGGATCTGAACACCGAAACACGGTGGCTTCAGAGACTTGGTCATGACCGAGGCACACAACACTCATTATTCCGTCCACCAGGGTTCATATAAGATGTATCTGGATCTTAAAAAGCTATACTGGTGGCCTAACATGAAAGCAGAGATTGCTACCTTCGTAAGTAAATGCCTTACTTGCGCCAAGGTCAAGGTCGAATACCAGAAACCCTCCGGTCTTCTAAAACAACCAGAGATACTAGAATGGAAGTGGGAGCGGATCACTATAGACTTCATAACCAAGTTGCCCAAGACAACGGGTAGACTTGATACCATATGGGTCATAGTCGACAGATTGACCAAGTCTGCACACTTCCTGCCTATTAAAGAAACAAACAAGATGGAGAAACTTACAAGAACCTACATTCGGGAGATTGTACGACTGCACGGTGTTCCCATATCCATTATCTCGGACAGAGATAGTAGATTCACTTCGAGGTTCTGGCAGTCGCTACAAAGTTCCCTGGGAACTAGGCTGGACATGAGTACAGCCTACCATCCACAGACCGACGGACAAAGTGAGAGGACTATCAAAACCTTGGAAGATATGTTGCGAGCCTGTGTGATCGACTTTGGGAAAGCATGGGATACTCATTTACCCCTTGTCAAATTTTCCTACAACAACAGTTATCACACGAGCATAAAGGCTGCTCTATTCGAGGCCCTCTATGGCCGAAAGTGCAGATCCCCTCTGTGCTGGGCTGAGGTGGGTGATACCCAGTTAGCTAAAGGACAAGTTCCTGACAGCACTCTCACGGGTCCGGAGATCATTCGGGAAACGACAGAGAAGATCGTTCAGATTCGTGAACGATTGAAAGCCTGTAGAGACCGACAGAAAAGCTACGCAGATAAACGAAGGAAACCATTGGAGTTCCAGGTGGGCGACCGTGTTCTATTGAAGGTCTCACCCTGGAACGGCTTGATACGCTTCGGAAAGCGTGGAAAGCTAAATCCAAGATATATAGGGCCTTTCGAGATTCTCGCTAGAATCGGTCCTGTAGTTTACAAACTTAACTTGCCACGGGAATTCAGTAACGTACACTCTACTTTCCACGTCATGAACTTGAAAAAGTGTCTGGCCGACGAGACTCTTGTAATCCCACTCGACGAGATCGAGATCAACGAGAGCCTCAACTTCGTGGAAGAACCAGTAGAGATCATGGACCAGGAGGTCAAGCAAACGAAACAAAGCCGTATCCCGATAGTGAAGGTTCGTTGGAACGCCAATCGAGGACCTGAATTCACTTGGGAGCGAGAGGATCAAATGAAACTGAAATATCCTCGTCTTTTTACTTAGTTATTTGTAACTACTTATTTGCTTAAACTCTAATTTCGGGACGACCTGAATTCACTTGGGAGCGAGAGGATCAAATGAAAATGAAACTGGAGCAGGAACTATGGAACCTGAAAATGGTTGGTTCTGACCTAGTCGCCTACACGGCCTGGTTCAGTGTGACAACCCGAAATTTCTATTCTGTACAACCATTCACTTCAATAGAAGTCAGAACTGTTTCTGCTCACTTTCAAGCTTTCTAGAGTCAGTTTGAGTGTTTTAAAGTTAGTACTTTAAGAGGTATCAGGAGAGAGGATGCCCTAGGGTTATTGTGCAACAATAAATTCCCAAAAACTCCAAGAGTTTGGAGTTTACGGCCTAAACAGGGTGTTTTTGGCCGTAAACCCGAAGGGAAGGGGTATAAATATGACACTTAGTCATATTTACCACTTTTTCACCATTTTCAAGTCTAGAACTCAAATCCTCTCACGTATCATCCGATTTTCCTTCTTGATCTTCAAATTTGTAAGTGTTTCTTACCCTAATAAGTTGATATCTACCTTAATCTAGTGATCTTACATGATTCCATCCGTGAAATCATTCCAAATGTGTAGATCTTCAAGTTTCACCAAGAACACCAAGAACACACACTAGTGTTCTTGGACTTTTAGCACCTTCTCAACCTTCTACAAAGTAAGTACTCTTACCTTGACTTGTTATAAGGCTTGTTACACTTCTAAATCATCAAGAAAACACCAAGAAACATAAGATCAAAGGTGTTTACGGTCCAAGAACACCTTGGACCGTAAACCCTAATAAATGGGCCAAAGTGTGCCCTAGTCCCTTACCAAGCCTTGGATACTAGTCAAGATAGCATCCTTGATGTGCTAGGGGCTTGAAACATCAAAATGACCATAAACCATTTGGGTTTACGCCCGTAAACCCAAAGACAAATGGTCCAAGGACCGTAAACTCCACAAAGGAGTGAAATGGTGCCCTAATCTCTTCCAAAGGCTTAGACTTGAAGTAGGAATGCTTCTTATGACTTGTAGAGCTTCAAAACAAAATATGGTCAAAGTACCATGAGTTTACGGCTGTAAACTCATGGGTTTACGACCGTAAACTCAATGAGTTATGGTCACAAAACCGTAAACTCCAAGGGAATTTACCCTTGAACCCTAAACTCAAATGTAAGGTCCAACCACCCTTAGATGCAATCCTTAGGACTTATAGCACTTACATAAAGTGTTTTACATGTCTTAGGATGTTTTAAACTTGGTTAATTAGTTGTTTTATGACTAATTGGATACACATATGTATTATTATATGTTAACTAGGATCATTGTGTGTGTACAAGTCTTCACTTGACACTTAGCATCCTACATCATCCGTTCATCCAAACCACTCACTACAGGTGAGTTCATACCCCTTAATCAATCCTTTTAAATGATTTTAAATGCTTTCATGGGGGGGGGGAATACAAGTAGGAAACAGGAAGTTATAGAATCAATCACATGTGATTTATAACTGTGTTTTGAACCAACTGATTTCACATACTTCAAAATGTGTTAAATACAATGGTTTTCAGTTATTTTATACTTTGTTATCAAATAAACTACTTTTGAATCATTTTATAAACTGACATCAAGTCATTATTATTTGTTGTTCAAAACCCTTAAATGTTTTACAAAACCTCTTTCAACTTTTTGTTAAAAAGCATATCTATACACTTATGTTTCATGTATATATGTATTGATATGAGAGCTTTCATTCTTTATTCAGTTCCAACACTCTTCAGTAGCAAGGGTGTATAAACCTACTTGGACATTCAATTTACATTCCAGTAAACTATTATAGGTATAGTTTAGGGGATACAAATTACTATTCCTATTACAAGGAATTACACTAGAGTCAGTTCATTCATGAGTCTATACTAATATATGAAGAGATACTATTACTTATTATACAGAGAGAAATACTATATACTATACAGAGAGAGATACTATATATATACTATACGGGACTGACCATCCTACACCTGGCTGCTAGCTACAGCGGGACCTGTTCATCGACGGATGTTCTCGGTTGTACTGTTCGGCGAGTTTCCACGCCGTGTTTATCCTAGTACGAAAGGATATGCTTTCAATCATTATATAATTTTCCCTATTACTTTTATTTTGTGACACATTCACATAAACGATGACGTAGACTTTATTTTTATAATAACAGTTGTACAAGGGAAAAACCTTCATTGATACATAAATGCAAACCTTCAAAGCATTCGGGTCTTGGTAGAAGACTACCTTTTATACTAGTAGGAAATATGGGATTTTCTAGGGTTTGCACACTTATACTAAATGTTTCATTAAACATTTACAAGTCTTTCATAACAGCTTTTCAAATCAATGACACTAAAATACTTATGAATTCACCAGCTTTATGCTGATCTACTCTCTTTCAAAATAACTTGTATTCTCAGGTCACCAGTAGACCGGTACGATGACCAGGTTTTGAGAAGACGGAGCACAGACAAGACTCGTCTTTTATTTTGATTACATATTTTTGTGTCTTATTACTATGAAAGAACACTCATGTATTAAAACTTACTTTTAATGCAATGGATGATGTTGTTGCTTGTTTACTACTTTGCACTGTTATGATACTTTACATGACGTCCTCCACCCCTGAACGTTTCCGCCGTTCTTGGTTTTGGGGTGTGACATTCAGCGATTTGGCAGCCCTGTGCCCGGGCATGGTCAACCCAGAACCAAAGAAAGTGGAAAGATACATTTGGGGGATGTCGCGAAAGATTCAAGGGCATGTTTTGGCTTCCAACCCAGTCACATTCAATAGCGCGAAGTGCCTGGCACAACGATTAATCGACCGCAGAGTTAAACAAGGTACCATTACAGTTGCTGCTGACCCGCCGAAGGAGGTAGAAAACCGAAGGAAACCTTGGAACAAGAAAAAGGGGCAAACCACGCAGGAAAACCCTAAGAAACAACAAATGGTGGTAGCTCACGCTGTTACTGTCCTGACCGCCCCTGCACCAACAAATCCATACATTGGCAACCTACCGAAGTGTAGTAAATGCAACTTCCATCACCACGGACCCTGCCGTGAAATGCATTGCACTAGGTGCAACAGGAAGGAACACACCGTTCCACTTCTACAAAGAACCAGCCCAACCAGCCGCTCCAGCTGCGAATGTCGGAATAGGCCGTACCTGCTACGAGTGTGGAGCAACATGTCACACCCGAAAACCGGAACGGCGGAATCGTTCGGGGGTGGAGGACGTCATGTACAGTATCACAACAATGCAAAGTAGTAAACAAGCAACAACATCATCTGTTGCATTAATAATATAATTTAATACAAGTGTGTTTTGTCAAGTTATATAGACACCAAAAATATGAATCAAAACAAAAGATAAGTCTTGAACGAGCTCCATCTTCTCAAAACCTGGCACCGGTACCTGTCTACTGGTGACCTGAGAATACAAGTTATTTTGAAAGAGTTTATCAGCTTTAAAGCTGGTGAGATCATAAGTATATTAGTGTCATTGTTTGTATGAAAGTGTTTGTAAGTATGTAATGTCTAAGTTTGTAAAAGTTTGTAATTGTTTGAACTCCCTTAGAAAACCCTATGTTTCCTACTAAAAGTAGCCTTCTACCAAGGCATCTAGTATCTGTGTGTGTGTCTCTTGTAAGAGTATGTATTTTCCCAAATCTGACTATCATTAACCAAAAATATAGTTTTTACATTACTGTTTATTGTGTAAATATCACAAATTGAATGCAATGGGAAAATGAAATAGTACTGTAGTGTTGTATTAAGTAACTACTGCTGTCCTAACTACCTTAAACCAATTGTTATTTAAAGTACCATGTGATCGGCCTGTATCCTGCTACCGACTATAGAATGCGACGATGTAAGACGTCGGAAGAAATGACGTTTGGAACCCGTAGACTTGCAAGTCCCACTGTAGCGAGCAACGAGGTGTAAGATTGTCAATCCAGTATAGATCTATACACAAACTCAAACGCTCCCCACTTAAGGAGATTCTGGATACAAAACGGCCATGACAGGTGATGCCATGCCCCGTTACGTGGCTCACATAACTGTAGTAATGTTCTTGTATATGTATGTGCTAGCTGTATTGTGTGTTCTCTCTCTGTCTAGCATATATGTATGTTCTCTCTGTATTGTAGTGTTTGTTTCTAATCATAGTATTCTCTATATGTATGTTATGTTCTCTCTATATGGTATTGTTTGTTTCTCATCATAGTATTCTCTATCTGTATGTTATGACTCATGTATGAACTGACTCTTTGTATGTTCTCTGTTCTAGTAATAGTATTAGTATCTCCCTAAACTATACCTATTATAGTTTACTAGTAATGTTCTTTGTGTATATGAACATGTGTGTATACCTTTGCTACCCAAAGGTATTGAACTGAATGAAAGAAGGAACCTTTATACCTATATACATATACATAATATATAACTACGATTCAAACGACCTTCGGACACATAACCTGAATACCCTAAGTCCACAACCAAACAAGGAACAAGAAGTAAGGTGAGCTATCAGTCCTAAGTCCTTTCAATCCTACTTATATAACTATATCTATATAGATACACATTTAACAGAGTATAAGTTTAAAAGAGTTTAAGTAAAAGTATTTGACATGTAGAAGAGTTTGATAAAAGCATTTGGTATGTAAAAGAGTTTGATAAAAGCATTTGGTATGTAAAAGAGTTTGTAAAACAGTTTGAAGTAAAACAGTTTGGTAATACAGTTTGAAAAGTAAGAAATCCACTTGTTTGGTAGTTATTAATCACATGTGATTGATATAATAACCATAATAGTTCAACTTGTATCCCCCCCCCATAAAAGCATTTAAAAACATTTAAAAGGTTAATTAAGGGGTATGAACTCACCTGTAGTTAGTGGTTTGGATGAACGGATTGTATAGGATGCTAAGTGTCAAGTGAAGACTTGTACACACACAATGATCCTAGTTAACATATAATAACACATATATGTATCCAATTAGTCATAAAACAACTAATTAACCAAGTTAAGACATCCTAAGACATGTAAAACACTTTATTTAAGTGCTACAAGTCCTAAGGATTGCATCTAAGGGTTGTAGGACTTGGCTATTGAGTTTAGGGTCCAAGGGTAAACTCTTTATCAGTTTACGGTTTTGGGACAAACTCCATTTAAGTTTACGGTCGTAAACCCATGAGTTTATGGACCTAAACACATGGTACTTTTACCATGTTGTGATTTAAAGCTTATAAGGTCATGAGAAGCGTTCCTACTTCAAGTCTAAGCCTTTGGAAGTGATTAGGGCACCATTTCACTCCTTTGTGGAGTTTACGTTCCTTGGACCATTTTTCCTTGGGTTTACGGCCGTAAACCCAAATGGTTTATGGTCTTTTTGATGTTTTAAGTCCTAAGAACATCAAGGATGGTATCTAGACTAGTATCCAAGGCTTGGTAAGGGACTAGGGCACACTTTGGCCCCATCATTAGGGTTTACGGTCCAAGAACATATTGGACCGTAAACACCTTTGATCTTGTGTTTCCTTATGTTTTCTAGATGATTTAGAAGTGTAACAAGTCTTATAACATACTAGGGTAAGAGTACTTACTATGTAGAAGCTCGAAAGGGTGTTAAAAGTCCAAGAACACTAGTGTGTGTTCTTGCTGTTCTTGGTGAAACTTGAAGATCTACACATATGGAATGATTTCACAAATGGAATCATGTAAGATCACTAGATTAAGTAATATATCAACTTATTAGGGCAAGAAACACTTACAAAGTTGAAGATCAAGAAGGAAAATCGGATGATACTTGAGAGGATTTGAGTTCCAGTCTTGAAATGGTGAAAAAGTGCTAAAAATGGCTAAGTGCCATATTTATACCCTTTTGGTTTACGGCCGTAAACACCATGTTTAGGCCGTAAACTCCAAACTCTTGGAGTTTTGGGACTTTATTGTTGCACAATAAACCCTTGGGCATCCTCTCTCCAGTTATCTCTTGAAGTACTAAATTTAAAACACACAAACTGACTCTACACAGCTCAAAAGTTAGCAGAAACAGTTCTGACTCCTATTGAAGTGAATTGTTGTACATAATAGAAATTTCGGGTTGTCACATCATCCCCCCGTTAGAAGGTATTTCGTCCCTAAATTAGAGTTTAAGCAAATAAGTAGTTACAAATAACTAAGTAAAAAGACGAGGATATTTCAGTTTCATCTGATCCTCTCGCTCCCAAGTGAATTCAGGTCCTCGCTTGGCGTTCTAGCGAACCTTCACTATCGGGATACAACTTTGTTTCGTTTGCCTGACCTCTTGGTCCATGATCTCTACAGGTTCTTCCACGAAGTTGAGCCTCTCATTGATCTCGATCTCGTCGAGTGGGATTACAAGAGTCTCGTCAGACAGACACTTTTTCAAGTTCGAGATGTGGAAAGTAGAATGTACGTTACTGAGTTCGCGCGGTAAGTTAAGTTTGTAAGCTACAGGGCCGATTCTGGAAAGAATCTCGAAAGGCCCTATGTATCTTGGATTTAGCTTTCCAAAGCGTATCAAGCCCTTCCAGGGTGAGACCTTCAATAGAACCCGGTCGCCCACTAGGAATTCCAATGGTTTCCTTCGTTTATCAGCGTAGCTTTTCTGTCGGTCTTTAGAGGCTTTCAATCGTTCACGAATCTGAACGATCTTCTATGTCATTTCCCTAATGATATCCGGACCCGTGAGAGTGCTTTCAAGAACTCGTCCTTTAGCTAACTGGGTATCACCCACCTCAGCCCAACACAGAGGGGATCTGAACTTTCGGCCATAGAGGGCCTCGAAGGGAGCAGCCTTTATGCTCGTGTGATAACTATTGTTGTAGGAAAATCCGACAAGGGGTAGATGAGTATCCCATGCTTTCCCAAAGTCGATCACACAGGCTCGCAACATATCTTCCAAGGTCTGGATAATCCTCTCACTTTGTCCGTCGGTGTGAGGATGGTAGGCTGTACTCATGTCCAGCCTAGTTCATAGGGAACTTTGTAGCGACTGCCAGAACCTCAAAGTGAATCTACTATCTCTGTCCGAGATAATGGATATGGGAACACCGTGCAGTCGTACAATCTCCCGAATGTAAGTTCTTGTAAGCTTCTCCATCTTGTCTGTTTCCTTGATAGGCAGGAAGTGTGCGGACTTGGTCAATCTGTCGATGATGACCCATATGGTATCAAGTCCACCCGTTGTCTTGGGAAACTTGGTTATGAAGTCCATAGTGATCCGCTCCCACTTCCATTCTGGTATCTCTAGCTGTTGTAGTAGACCGGAGGGTTTCTGGTATTCGACCTTGACCTTAGCGCAAGTAAGGCATTTACTCACAAAGGTAGCAATCTCTACTTTCATGTTAGGCCACCAGTATAAATTTTTAAGATCCAGATACATCTTATCTAAACCGGGGTGGACGGAATAACGAGTATTGTGCGCCTCGTTCATGACCAAGTCTCTGAAACCACCGTGTTTCGGGGTCCAGATCCGATCCATGAGATAAAAAGCTCCGCCACCCTTGACCTCCAAGTTCTTATCCATCCCTCTCAGGGATTCAATCGCCACATTTTCAGGTTTCAAAGCGTCGAGCTGAGCCTCTTTAATTTGTATGGACAAGTGTGAATGGATAGTCATAGTTAATGATTTGACTCTACGACCAGAATATTCTTTCCGACTTAGGGTGTCAGCTACTACATTGGCTTTACCCGGATGATAACGAATTTCGCATTCGTAATCACTGAGTAGCTCGACCCACCGTCGTTGTCTCATGTTGAGCTCCTTCTGGTCGAATATGTGTTGTAGGCGTTTGTGGTCTGTAAAGATAGTGCTTTTTGTACCATACATGTAGTGTCTCCAGATCTTCAGAGCAAACACAACTGCTCCTAGTTCAAGATCGTGTGTGGTGTAGTTGACCTCGTGTGTCTTTAGCTGTCTTGAGGCATAGACGATGACCTTACCTCGTTGAATCAGAACACATCCGAGCCCTTGATTTGACGTATCGCAATAGACAACGAAGTCTTCTATCCCTTTGGGGAGGGATAGTATTGGTGCGGTGCACAAGGCTCGTTTGAGCGTTTGGAACGCTCTCTCCTGCTTCTCTTCCCAGTTAAAGGCCATGCCCTTCTGGGTCAGTATTGTAAGAGGTTTCGCGATGCGGAATAAGTTCTGAAAGAACCTGCGATAGTAGCCAGCGAGGCCTAGAAATTGACGAATTTATGTAGGCGTTTTTGGTGCTGACCAGCTCTCAGTGGCTTTGATTTTGGAAGGGTCCACGTGTATTCCCTCTTCGCTAACCACGTGCCCTAAGAATCCGACTTTTCGGATCCAAAATTCGCATTTCGAGAGCTTCGCACAGAGCTTCTCCGAGCGTAGTGTCACACCCCAAAACCGGAACGGCGGAAACGTTTGGGGGTGGAGGACGTCATGTTCAGTATCACAACTGTGCAAAGTAGTAATAAAGCAACAATATCATCCATTGCATTAATAATATAATTTCATACAAGTGTGTTCTGTTAAGTTATATAGACACCAAAAATATGAATAAAAATAAAAGATGAGTCTTGAACGAGCTCCATCTTCTGAAAACCTGGCTCCGGTACCTGTCTACTGGTGACCTGAGAATACAAGTTATTTTGAAAGAGTTTATCAGCTTTAAAGCTGGTGAGATCATAAGTATTTTAGTGTCTGTTTGTATGAAAGTGTTTGTAAGTTTGTAATTGTATAAGTTTGTAAAAGTTTGTAATTGTATAAGTTTGTAATTGTTTGAACTCTCCTAGAAAACCCTATGTTTCCTACTAAAAGTAGCCTTCTACCAAGGCATCTAGTATCTGTGTGTGTCTCTTGTAAGAGTGTGTATTTTCCCAAATCTGACTATCATTAACCTAAAATATAGTTTTTACATTATTGTTTATTGTGTGAAGATCACAAAGTAAATGTAATGGGAAAATGAAATAGTACTGTAGTGTTGTATTAAATAACTACTGTTGTACTAACTACCTTAAACCAATTGTTATTTAAAGTACCATGTGATCGGCCTGTATCCTGCTACCGACTATAGAACGCGACAATGTAAGATGTCGGAAGAAATGACGTTTGGCACCCATAGACTTGCAAGTCCCACTGTAGCGAGCAGCGAGGTGTACGATAGTCAATCCAGTATAGATCTATACACAAACTCATACGCTCCCCACTTAAGGAGATTCTGGATACAAAACGGTCATGACAGGTAGTTCCATGCCGCGTTATGTGGCTCACATAACTGTAGTAACGTTCTAGTATATGTATGTGCTAGCTGTATTGTGTGTTCTCTCCCTGTCCAGCATGTATGTATGTTCTCTCTGTATGGTATTGTATGTTCTCTCTCTGTACTTTATTATGTGTTTCTTATCATAGTATTCTCTATCTGTATGTTATTGACTCATGTATGAACTGACTCTTTGTATGTTTCACTGTTCTAGTATTAATATTAGTATCTCCCTAAACTATACCTATTATAGTTTAATAGTAATGTTGTTTGAATGTATGAACATGTTTGTATACCTTTTATATCTATACACATATACATGATATATAACTAGGATTCAAATGACCTTCGGACAAATAACCTGAATACCCTAAGTCCATAACCAAACAAGGAACAGGAAGTAAGGTGAGCTATCAGTCCTAAGTCCTTTCAATCCTACTTATATAATTATATCTATATAGATACACATTTAATAGAATATAAGTTTAAAAGAGTTTAAATAAAAGTATTTTATATGTAAAAGAGTTTGATAAAACATTTTAAAGAAGTTTGTTTGATAACACAGTTTGAAAAGTAAGCATTCCACTTGTTTGGTAGTTATTAATCACATGTGATTGATATAATAACTATAATAGTTCAACTTGTATTCCCCCCCCCCCCATAAAAGCATTTAAAAACATTTAAAAGGTTAATTAAGGGGTATGAACTCACCTGTTGTGAGTGGTTTGGATGAACGGATTGTATAAGATGCTAAGTGTCAAGTGAAGACTTGAGCACACACGCGGATCCTATTTAACATATAATGATACATATATGAATACAATTAGTGCTTGTAACAACTAATTATTGACTTGTAACAATCTTAGGGACTAGTAAACACTTATTTTGAAGTGTTACAACCATATATGATTGTATATAAGGGGTATATGGCTATACAAGGGAGTGTATGGTCAAAATGTACACTATTTGTGTGTGTGTGCGACCAGGGTGTGCGGCCGCACACTCCTTATGGAATGTGTCAAATTGTGTTTCCAAGCCTTAGGAATGTTCTAGGGAACGTGTTTTGACCATTGGCTAGCTGGAAGGGAAGTTTGTTGCCATATTAGACCCTTAAAAGGGTGTGTGCGGCTAAACTGGGTGTGTGCGGCCGTACACACTTGAAGATCATATGAAATGGTGTTTTTCATGTGTAAATTCAAGGGTCTTTAGCTTATAACAAGCTATTGCAAGTGTATACTCGAGCTAGAGGCTTAAAAGTGTAGTTAAAAGCCCCAAAAGTAGTGTGTGTTCTTGGTGTTCTTGGTGATCTAACACCAATTAGGTGTTTTCATGGATCAAAACAAGGGAAAAGGCTAGTTAAGGTCATGTATTAGCTAAACCAAGAAGGAATCACTCACTTGATTGAAGATTGGAGTGAAACTTTGGATGATACTTGAGAGAAAACGAGTTCTAGCTTTGAAGAAGTGGAAAAAGTGTTCAAAAATGACAAGTGTAGTATATATATGGGAGAGTGTGGGGTTGGGATGGGTGTGTGGCCGCACACTCTTGTGTGTGGCCGTACACACAAGTGTGTGGCCGCACACTCCATATGTTGGAATGTTTGGCTCATTTTCAAGGTGTTGCACTCTCAAAACTCATCCCACGACTCATGCCTTGATTATAATAGGTTTTAAACACTCTTATTTACTCAAAATAGTGCTAGAAAATAGCAAAAACGAGTCCGACCTTCATTGATTTGAATAAGTGTACAAGATAAAAATTTCGGATTGTCACATCATCCTCCCGTTAGAGAGAATTTCGTCCCGAAATTAGAGTTTAAGCAATTAAGTAGTTACAAATAACTAAGCAAAAAGATGAGGATATTTCAGTTTCATCTGATCCTCTCGCTCCCAAGTGAATTCAGGTCCTCGCTTGGCGTTCCAGCGAACCTTCACTATCGGGATACGACTTTGCTTTGTTTGCTTGACCTCTCGGTCCATGATCTCTACAGGTTCTTCCACGAAGTTGAGGCTCTCGTTGATCTCGATTTCGTCGAGTGGGATTACAAGATTCTCGTTGGACAGACACTTTTTCAAGTTCGAGACGTGGAAGGTAGAATGTACGTTACTGAGTTCACGAGGTAAGTTAAGATTATAAGCTACAGGGCCGATTCTCGCGAGAATCTCGAAAGGCCCTATGTATCTTGGATTTAGCTTTCCACGCTTTCCAAAGCGTATTAAGCCTTTCCAGGGTGAGACCTTCAATAAAACACGGTCGCCCACCTGGAATTCCAACGGTTTCCTTCGTTTATCAGCGTAGCTTTTCTATCGGTCTCTAGAGGCTTTCAATCGTTCACGAATCTGAACGATCTTCTCTGTCGTTTCCTAAATGATCTCCGGACCCATGAGAGTGCTTTCAGGAACTCGTCCTTTAGCTAACTGGGTATCACCCACCTCTGCCCAGCACAGAGGGGATCTGCACTTTCGGCCATAGAGGGCCTCGAAGGGAGCAGCCTTTATGCTCGTGTGATAACTGTTATTGTAGGAAAATTCGACAAGGGGTAAATGAGTATCCCATGCTTTCCCAAAGTGGATCACGCAGGCTCGCAACATATCTTCCAAGGTTTGGATAGTCCTCTCACTTTGTCCGTCGGTCTGTGGGTGGTAGGCTGTACTCATGTCCAGCCTAGTCCCTAGGGAACTTTGTAGCGACTGCCAGAACCTCGAAGTGAATCTACTATATCTGTCCGAGATAATGGATATAGGAACACCGTCCAGTCGTACAATCTCTCGTATGTAAGTTCTTGTAAGCTTCTCCATCTTGTCTGTTTCTTTGATAGGAAGGAAGTGTGCGGACTTGGTCAATCTGTCGACGATGACCCATATGGTGTATCAAGTCCACCCGTTGTCTTGGGCAACTTGGTTATGAAGTCCATAGTGATCCGCTCCCACTTCCATTCAGGTATCTCCGGTTGCTGGAGTAATCCTGACGGTTTCTGGTATTCGACCTTAACCTTGGCACAAGTAAGGCATTTACTCACGAAGGTAGCAATCTCCGCTTTCATGTTAGGCCACCAGTATAACTTTTTAAGATCCAGATACATCTTATCTGAACCTGGGTGGACGGAATAATGAGAATTGTGCGCCGCATTCTTGACTAAGTCTCTAAAACCACCGATTTTTGGGGTCCAGATCCGATCCATGGGATAATAAGCTCCGCCACCCTTGACCTCCAAGTTCTTATCCATCCCTCTCAGGGATTCACCCGCCATATTTTCAGGTTTCAAAGCGTCGAGCTGAGCCTCCTTAATTTGTGTGCACAAGTGTGAATGGATAGTCATAGTCAATGATTTGACTCTACGACCAGAATATTCTTTCCGAATTAGGGCGTCAGCTACTACGTTGGCTTTACCCGGATGATAACGAATTTCGCATTCGTAATCACTGAGTAGCTCGACCCACCGTCGTTGCCTCATGTTGAGCTCTTTCTGGTCGAGTATGTGTTGTAGGCTTTTGTGGTCTGTAAAGATAGTGCTTTTTGTTCCATACAGGTAGTGTCTCCAGATCTTCAGAGCAAACACAACTGCTCCTAGCTCAAGATCGTGTGTGGTGTAGTTGACCTCATGTGTCTTCAGCTGTCTCGAGGCGTAGGCGATGACCTTACCTCGTTGCATCAGAACACATCCGAGCCCTTGATTCGACGCATCGTAATAGACAACGAAGTCTTCTATCCCTTCGGGGAGGGATAGTATTGGTGCGGTGCACAAGGCTCGCTTGAGCGTTTGAAACGCTCTCTCCTGCTTCTCTTCCCAGTTAAATGCCACGCCTTTCTGGGTCAGTGTTGTAAGAGGTTTCGCAATGCGGGAGAAGTTCTGAATGAACTTGCGATAGTAGCCAGCGAGGCCTAGAAATTAACGAATTTATGTAGGCGTCTTCGGTGCTGAGTAGCTCTCAATGGCTTTGATTTTGGAAGGGTCCACGTGTATTCTCTCTTCGCTAACCACGTTCCCTAAGAATTCGACTCTTCGGATCCAAAATTCGCATTTCGAGAACTTCGCATAGAGCTTCTCCGAACGCAGTGTTTCTAAGACTTGACGAAGATGTTGACTATGTTCCTCCTTACTATGAGAGTAAATAAGTAGGTCATCGATGAAGACAATGACGAACTGATCCAAGTAAGGACGACACACCATATTCATTAAATCCATGAATACTGCGGGCGCATTTGTTAATCCGAACGGCATCACCACGAATTTGTAGTGCCCATAAAGAGTTCGGAAGGCTGTCTTCGGAACATCCTCCCCTAGCACTCGTAGCTGGTGATATCCGGATCTTAAGTCGATTTTTGAAAAGAAATTCTCCCCCTGAAGTTGGTTAAATAAATCGTCAATACGAGGTAGAGGGTAACGATTGTTGAGCTCCCTGTAGTCGATGCACATACGAAACGATCCGTCTTTCTTCTTGACGAACAAGACTGGAGCTCCCCAGGGTGAGAAGCTTGGTCTTATAAATCCCTTGCTGAGTAGTTCGTTAAGTTCACAGGACAGTTCTTTCATATCTGCAGGTGCTAGACGATAGGGCGATTTGGCTACTGGGGTAGCCCCAGGAACTAAGTCGATTCTGAACTCGACTTGACGTTGCGGAGGTAATCCTGGGAGTTCTTCTAGAAAGATGTCGGGAAAGTCGCGTACTACTGGAATATTCTGAATGGCTTTCGTTTCTTGGCTCACGTCGACCACATGAGCAAGGAATGCGCGACATTCCTTTCTCAAGAATTTCTGAGCTTGAATGCTCGAGATGATACGAAGGTTCGTGCCGGGTTTGTCGCCATAAACTACTAGAGTTTCGCCAGACGGCAGATTAAGGCGAACAACCTTTTCGTAACACATGATGTCGGCACGATGAAGACTCAACCAATCCATTCCGATGATGACGTCGAAATTTTTAGTTGAGACCGGCATGAGGTCGATCGAAAATGAATGGCTATCTAGTGTTAGGGTACATCCTATGTATATACTGCTAGTGTTCTCTGTCTTTCCATTTGCATTTTTCTACAGTGAACGGTTCTTTAAGTACTCGTGATTTTTGCTTATGTAAATGAGCAAATTTTTGGTTCACGAAACTCCTCTCCGCTCCACTATCAAATAGTATGCATGCATAAGAGTTATCGAGGAGAAACGTACCAGTGACCACTGTGGGGTCGGCAACCGCTTCCTCGTGGCCTATGGCCAGAACTCTTCCCACTCTACCGGCATTCCCAGCCTTAGGGCAGTCCCTATTGTAGTGGCCCACAGAGGTGTGGGTCCTTGAAATGCTGGACGATGGTTTGGGTTTGGGTCTTGAGCAGTTGGGGCTAGGTTGTTGACTTGTAGCTCTGTGTCAGAACCATCAGAAAAACCTTCAGCTTCGTGATCATCCAAAGGGATTCGGTGATCATCTTCTGGCTCCTCTCCCTGCCATCCTGCATTGCCGTGGTTGGGGTAGTACGGGTCTCTGGGAAGATGGAATCCAACCATGATATCTACGCGAGAAAAGGGATAGAAGAAATAACTAAAATAGAAGAACTAATTAGATAATTATAAGATGATCTTTATCAGTTACTTCAACATTTGCGTAATACATACCAGTCCTATATAACCAAGAAATGATAGACCTTCGAATAAGTGACCCTAACTCTAAGCCCACAACCAAACAAGGAACAGGAAGTAAAGCAAAGATCACAGATGCTAAGTCTATGATATCCTAGATACATATAACCTTAGTGTATCCACTCAACAACTATTGACATACTAATAAAGACCTTTAGTTCTCAGATAAGTAATTATAGTACCACAAAATACTCCTATAGTATTTTAAGTTTATGTTATGTTCTAATGTTTTCATTGTAGTAGTGTTGGTAAGTTCTTAGACTTGTTGCAACCTCACAACCACACTTAGGTACATGCTAGTCAACCCTCGGATAACATAGTTGATCAGGCTATATCTTCCCAGCTTTGACTATATGTCTCTAAGTCTACTTGTGTTGTCCAACAATCGTAATACTTTTGTTCTGTCCTAGTGACACTGATTTTAGTATGAATGCAGGCATGTATACTTAGTTAAATATTTTATTATTTAAAATTATAAACTCTTTATCAGAGTATTTTAATCCCGCTGTGTTTATAGTTCGTATATCTTTTATGGGTTGATATACTCGATTCACTATAAACAATGATCTGATACCAATCTGTCACACCCCAAAACCGAAAGGGCGGGAACGTTCGGGGGTAGAGGACGTCATGTTCAGTATCACAACAATGCAAAGTAGTAAACAAGAAACAACATCATCCATTGCATTAATAATATAATTTCATACAAGTGTGTTTTGTCAAGTTATATAGACACCAAAAATATGAATCAAAATAAAAGATGAGTCTTGAACGAGCTCCATCTTCTGAAAACCTGGCTCCGGTACATGTCTACTGGTGACCAGAGAATAAAAGTTATTTTGAAAGAGTTTATCAGCTTTAAAGCTGGTGAGATCATAAGTATTTTAGTGTCTGTTTGTATGAAAGTGTTTGTAAGTTTGTAATTGTATAAGTTTGTAAAAGTTTGTAATTGTTTGAACTCTCCTAGAAAACCCTATGTTTCCTACTAAAAGTAGCCTTTTACCAAGGCATCTAGTATCTGTGTGTGTCTCTTGTAAGAGTGTGTATTTTCCCAAATCTGGCAATCATAAACCAAAAATATAGTTTTTACATTATTGTTTATTGTGTGAAGATCACAAAGTAAATGTAATGGGAAAATGAAATAGTATTGTAGTGTTGTATTAAGTAACTACTATTGTACTAACTACCTTAAACCAATTGTTATTTAAAGTACCATGTGATCAGCCTGTATCCTGCTACCGACTATAGAACGCGACAATGTAAGATGTCGGAAGAAATGACGTTTGGCACCCGTAGACTTGCAAGTCCCACTGTAGCAAGCAGCGAGGTGTAGGATAGTCAATCCAGTCTAGATCTATACACAAACTCATACGCTCCCCACTTAAGGAGATTCTGGATACAAAACGGTCATGACAGGTAGTGCCATGCCCCGTTATGTGGCTCACATAACTGTAGTAATGTTCTAGTATATGTATGTGCTAGTTGTATTGTGTGTTCTCTACCTGTTTAGCATGTATGTATGTTCTCTCTGTATGGTATTGTATGTTCTCTCTCTATACTGTATTGTGTGTTTCTTATCATAGTATTCTCTATCTGTATGTTATTGACTCATGTATGAACTGACTCTTTGTATGTTTCACTGTTCTAGTAATAATATTAGTATATCCCTAAACTATACCTATTATAGTTTAATAGTAATGTTGTTTGAATGTATGAACATGTTTGTATACCTTTTATATCTATACACATATATATGATATATAACTAGGATTCAAACGACCTTCGGACAAATAACCTGAATACCCTAAGTCCACAACCAAACATGGAACAGGAAGTAAGGTGAGCTATCAGTCCTAAGTCCTTTCAATCCTACTTATATAACTATATCTATATAGATACACATTTAACAGAATATAAGTTTAAAAGAGTTTAAATAAAAGTATTTGATATGTAAAAGAGTTTGATAAAACATTTTGAAGAAGTTTGTGTGATAACACAGTTTGAAAAGTAAGCATTCCACTTGTTTGGTAGTTTTTAATCACATGTGATTGATATAATAACTATAATAGTTCAACCTGTATTCCCCCCTATAAAAGCATTTAAAAAAATTTAAAAGGTTAATTAAGGGGTATGAACTCACCTGTAGTGAGTGGTTTGGATGAACGGATTGTATAGGATGCTAAGTGTCAAGTGAAGACTTGAGCACACACGCGGATCCTATTTAACATATAATGATACATATATGAATACAATTAGTGCTTATAACAACTAATTATTGACTTGTAACCATCTTAGGGACTAGTAACACTTATTTTGAAGTGTTAAAACCATATATGATTGTATATAAGGGGTATATGGCTATACAAGGGAGTGTATGGTCAAAATACACACTATTTGTGTGTGTGCGGCCAAGGTGTGCGGCCAGGGTGTGTGTGCGGCCGCACACTCCCTATGGAATGTGCCAAATCGTGTTTCTAAGTCTTAGGAATGTTCTAGGAAAGGTGTTTTGACCATTGGCTAACTGGAAGGGAAGTTTGTTGCCATATTAGACCCTTAAAAGGGTGTGTGCGGCTAAACTGGGTGTGTGCGGCCGTACACATGGTGTGTGTGGCCGTACACATGGTGTGTGCGGCCATACACACTTGAAGATCATATGAAATGGCATTTTTCATGTGTAAATTCAAGGGTCTTTAGCTTATAACAAGCTATTGCAAGTGTATACTCGATCTAGAGGCTTAAAAGTGTAGTTAAAAGCCACAAAAGTAGTGTGTGTTCTTGGTGTTCTTGGTGATCTAACACCAATTAGGTGTTTTCGTGGATCAAAACAAGGGAAAAGGCTAGTTAAGGTCATGTATTAGCTAAACCAAGAAGGAATCACTCACTTGATTGAAGATTGGAGTGAAACTTTGGATGATACTTGAGAGAAAACGAGTTCTAGCTTTGAAGAAGTGGAAAAAGTGTTCAAAAATGACAAGTGTAGTATATACATGGGAGAGTGTGCGGTTGGGATGGGTGTGTGGCCGCACACTCTTGTGTGTGGCCGTACACACAAGTGTGTGGCCGCACACTCCATATGTTGGAGTGTTTGGCTCATTTTCAAGGTGTTACACTCTCAAAACTCATCCCACGACTCATGCCTTGAGTATACTAGGTTTTAAACACTCTTATTTACTCTAAATAGTGCTAGAAAATAGCAAAAACGAGTCCGACCTTCATTGATTTGAATAAGTGCACATGATAAAAATTTCGGATTGTCACACGCAGTGTTTCTAAGACCTGTCTTAGATGTTGACTATGTTCCTCCTTACTACGAGAGTAGATAAGTATGTCATCGATGTAGACGATGACGAACTGATCCAAGTAAGGACGACACACCCTATTTATTAAATCCATGAATACTACGGGTGCGTTTGTTTATCCGAACGACATCACTACGAATTCTTAGTACCCATAACGAGTTCGGAAGGCTGTCTTCGGGACATCCTCCCCTAGCACTCGTAGCTGGTGATATCCGGATCTTAAGTCGATTTTTGAAAAGAAGTTCGCCCCTTGAAGTTGATCAAATAAATCGTCAATACGAGGCAGAGGATAACGATTTTTGACGGTTAGTTTGTTGAGCTCCCTGTAGTCGATGCACATACGAAATGATCCGTCTTTCTTCTTGACGAACAAGACTGGAGCTCCCCAGGGTGAGAAGCTTGGTCTTATAAAGCCCTTACCGAACAGTTCGTTAAGTTGACAGGACAGTTCTTGCATCTCTGCAGGTGCTAGACGATAGGGCGGTTTGGCTACTGGGGTAGCCCCTGGAACTAAGTCGATTCTGAACTCGACTTGACGTTGCAGAGGTAATCCTGGGAGTTCTTCTGGAAAGATGTCGGGAAAGTCGCGTACTACTGGAATGTTCTTTATGTCTTTCGTTTCTTGGCTCACATCGACCACATGAGCAAGGAATGTGCGACATTAATGCTCGAGATGATACGAAGGTTCGTGTCGGGTTTGTCGCCATAAACTACTAGAGTTTCGCCTGACGGCAGATTAAGGCGAACAGCCTTTTCGTAACACATGATATCTGCACGATGAAGACTCAACCAGTCCATGCCGATAATGACGTCGAAACTTTTAATTGAGACCGGCATGAGGTCGATCGAAAATGAATGGCTATCTAGTGTTAGGGTACACCCTATGTATATACTGCTAGTGCTCTCCGTCTTTCCATTACCATTTCTACAGTGAACGGTTCTTTAAGTGGTCGTGATTTTTGCTTAAGTAAATGAGCAAATTTTTGGTTCACGAAACTCCTCTCCGCTACACTATCAAATAGTATGCATGCATAAGAGTTATCGAGGAGAAACGTACCAGTGACCACTATGGGGTCGGCAACCGCCTCCTCGTGGCCTGTGGCCATAACTCTTCCTACTCAATCGGCTTTCCCTGCCTTAGGGCAGTCCCTCTTGTAGTGGCCCACCTCGCCACAACCGTAGCAAGCTTGGCCCACTCCTGTGCCGGGGACATGGTTGAGTGGCCTCGTCGGAGCTTTACAAAAACGGGCAGTGTGCCCCTTCCTGTTGCAGTTCAAACACTGCATTTCCCGGCAGGCTCCCGTGTGGTGGAAGTTGCATTTGTTGCACTTAGGCAGATTCCCAGCGTACTGGTTTACCGGAGCAGCAGCGGCAGGTGCTATCGCAGCATGAACTGCCATGACCTGCTGCTTTTTGGCAGCCTTCTTCTTTTTATTGTCATCCCAGAACTTCCGCTTGGAATCAGCGGTTCTGGCGGGTTCTGATAAGGCCAGGGTTGTTGTTGCGGACAGGGTACGAACCCCATGGTCTATAAGCCGCTGTGCCAATCGCTTGGCACTATCGAATGTAGTGGGGTTTGAAGCCAAAACATTTCCCTGGAATGGTGGCATCAGCCCCCATATGTATCTTTCGATCTTCTTTCCCTCTGTATGAACCATGTTGGGACAGAGGGCCACCAGCTTGCAGAATCTGACGGTATAAGAGACTATGTCGGAGCCCTTCATGGTTAGGCTCCACAGTTCCTCCTCCAGTTTTTGGATTTCGCCCCTCGGGCAGTACTCTTCAATCATTAGATCTCTTAGAGTCTCCCAGCCCAAAGCATTAGCCACTACGAGAGATAGTGACTTGACATGGCTATTCCACCATGTCAAGGCTTTTTCCTCAAATGTGCAAGCAGCGAACTTGACCTTGCTCCCTTCTGGACAGGAGCAGATTTTGAAAACCGATTCGGTCTTCTCGAACCATTGCGAGAGGGCAATGACTCCGCCAGTCCCTCTAAAGGACTTGGGCTTGCAGTTAGTGAAGTCCTTATAGGAGCACCCTCTCAAGCGCACCGGAGCTTCACCATGAGTAGATTGAACAGGGGTTCCTCCTCCCGTGGAACCAGAAGAATGATATTGTGCCATGGATGTAGCCACAGCCGCAGCTACAGCAGCATTTAGTGCTGCCGTATCGATTTGAGGAGCGGGTGGTGTTACAGTGATCGGAGGATCGCGTCTCATTGATCGGCGTGGAGGCATCTTTTAACTATAAGTTTAGAAAGATGAAGATATTGATAAGAATTTAATAGGAAATTGATGAGAATGACTCATGGACTAACTCTCCATAGCCCAACAGCAATATTGAATAGCATGATTGAATGAAGATCTAGTACTAGCAGATGATAGCAATTGGATATTGATTTCCATAAGATTAGATATATGTCAATAATACTGGTATTACAGATATAACAAGTTCGGGAAAAATGACCTAGAAGTAGGCCTTACATCAACCAATATGGGAAAATTTTGACAGAACTACGACCTAAAAAAGACCTAGCAGGTCTAAGATTTACAAGGATAGGAAATTAGACTAGAGTTTTTACACAAATTGGTTATATCCAAAAGAGAAGTCGATGAGACTCTATCGGCAACGAGAACTACTAGAGTGAGTTCTTGACTCCGACAGAAGACGTTCTATGTCCCTCACGCGCTTATCGGATCTTACTTGCTAAGCTCGAAGTTCCCTGCCTTCAGCTTGGGTTTCAGCGAGTTCCCTCTGCAGAACTGCATTTCGGACCTAAGTCCTTTCTTCAGCAGACTCTAGCTGGCGAATGCGGACTGTGTTAATGCCAGAGTTGGCATCAATCTCCACGACTCGGTCGATAGTTGCTCGACCCTGCACGGCGTTCCGAGAAATCCTACGAACCATGATGGGTAGGACCCTGTCAACTGAACCTCCTTCAGTGAGGTTGTAGAAGCTTCTGTCTCCATTGTAGGGAATGGGTTGACCCTGTACCTAACTCCATCTATTCAAGTTTATGGCCCACAGAGGTGTGGGTCCTTGAAATGTTGGACGATGGTTTGGGTTTGGGTCTTGAGCAGCTGGGGGTTGGTTGTTGACTTCTGGCTCTGAGTCAGAACCATCAGAAATGCCTTCAGCTTCGTGATCATCCAAAGGGATTGGGTGATCAACTTCTGGCTCTTCTCCCAGCCATCCTGCATTTCCATTGTTGGGGTAGTACGGGTCTCCGGGAAGATGGAATCCAGCCATGATATCTACGCGAGAAAAGGGATAAAGAAATAACTAAATAGACGAACTAATTAGATAATTATAAGATGATCTTTATCAGATACTTCAACATTTGCGTAGTGCATACCAGTCACATGTAACCAAGATAGGATAGACCTTCGAATAAGTGACCCTAACTCTAAGCCCACAACCAAACAAGGAACAGGAAGTAAATCAAAGATCACAAATTCTAAGTCTATGATATCCTAGATACATATAACCTTAGCGTATCCACTCAGCAACTATTGATATACTAATAAAGACCTTTAGTTCTCAGATAAGTAATTATAGTAACACAAAATACTCCTATAGTATTTTAAGTTTATGTTCTGTTCTAATGTTCTCATTGTAGTATTGTTGGTAAGTTCTTAGACTTGTTGCAACATCACAACCACACTTAGGCACATGCTAGTCAACCCTCGGATAACATAGTTGATCAGGCTATATCTTCCCAGCTTTGACTATATGTCTCTAAGTCTACTTGTGCTACCCAACAATCTTAATACTTTTGTTATGTCCTAGTGACACTGGTTTTAGTATGAATGCAGGTATGTATACTTGGTTAAATATTTTATTATTTAAAAGTATAAACTCTTTATCAGAGTATTTTAATCCCGCTATGTTTATAGTTCGTATATCTTTTATGGGTTGATATACTTGATTCACTATAAACAATGCTCTGATACCAATCTGTAACACCCCAAAACCGGAACGACGGAATCGTTCGGAGGTGGAGGACGTCATGTACAGTATCACAACAATGCAAAGTAGTAAACAAGCAACAACATCATCCATTGCATTAATAATATAATTTAATACAAGTGTGTTTTCTCAAGGTATATAGACATCAAAAATATGAATCAAAATAAAAGATGAGTCTTGAACGAGCTCCATCTTCTCAAAACCTGGCACCGGTACCTGTCTACTGGTGACCTGAGAATACAAATTATTTTGAAAGAGTTTATCAGCTTTAAAGCTGGTGAGATCATAAGTATATTAGTGTCATTGTTTGTATGAAAGTGTTTGTAAGTATGTAATGTCTAAGTTTGTAAAAGTTTGTAATTCTTTGAACTCCCCTAGAAAACCTTATGTTTCCTACTAAAAGTAGAATTCTACCAAGGCATCTAGTATATGTGTGTGTGTCTCTTGTAAGAGTATGTATTTTCCCAAATCTGACTATCATTAACCAAAAATATAGTTTTTACATTACTGTTTATTGTGTAAATATCACAAATTGAATGCAATGGGAAAATGAAATAGTATTGTAGTGTTGTATTAAGTAACTACTGTTGTACTAACTACCTTAAACCAATTGTTATTTAAAGTACCATGTGATCGGCTTGTATCCTGCTACCGACTATAGAACACGACGATGTAAGATCTATACACAAACTCAAACGCTCCCCACTTAAGGAGATTCTGGATACAAAACGGCCATGACAGGTGATGCCATGCCCCGTTACGTGGCTCACATAACTGTAGTAATGTTCTTGTATATGTATGTGCTAGCTGTATTGTGTGTTCTCTCTCTGTCTAGCATGTATGTATGTTCTCTCTGTATTGTATTGTTTGTTTTTCATCATAGTATTCTCTATCTGTATGTTATGTTCTCTCTGTATGGTATTGTTTGTTTCTCATCATAGTATTCTATATATGTATGTTATGACTCATGTATGAACTGACTCTTTGTATGTTCTCTGTTCTAGTAATAGTATTAGTATCTCCCTAAACTATACCTATTATAGTTTACTAGTAATGTTGTTTGTGTATATGAATATGTGTGTATACCTTTGCTACCCAAAGGTATTGAACTGAATGAAAGAAGGAACCTTTATACCTATATACGTATACATAATACATAACTAGGATTCAAACGACCTTCGGACAAATAACCTGAATACCCTAAGTCCACAACCAAACAAGGAACAAGAAGTAAGGTGAGCTATCAGTCCTAAGTCCTTTCAATCCTACTTATATAACTATATCTATATAGATACACATTTAACAGAATATAAGTTTAAAAGAGTTTAAGTACAAGTATTTGACATGTAAAAGAGTTTGATAAAAGCATTTGGTATGTAAAAGAGTTTGTAAAACAGTTTGAAGTAAAACATTTTGGTAATACAGTTTGAAAAGTAAGAAATCCACTTGTTTGGTAGTTATTAATCACATGTGATTGATATAATAACCATAATAGTTCAACTTGTATCCCCCCCATAAAAGCATTTAAAAATATTTAAAAGGTTAATTAAGGGGTATGAACTCACCTGTAGTTAGTGGTTTGGACGAACGGATTGTATAGGATGCTAAGTGTCAAGTGAAGACTTGTACACACACAATGATCCTAGTTAACATATAATAACACATATATTTATCCAATTAGTCATAAAACAACTAATTAACCAAGTTAAGACATCCTAAGACATGTAAAACACTTATTTAAGTGCTATAAGTCCTAAGGATTGCATTTAAGGGTTGTAGGACTTGGCTATTGAGTTTAGGGTCCAAGGGTAAACTCTTTATAAGTTTACGGTTTTGGGACCAACTCCATTTGAGTTTACGGTCGTAAACCCATGAGTTTACGGCCGTAAACTCATGGTACTTTTACCATGTTGTGATTTGAAGCTTATAAGGTCATGAGAAGTATTCCTACTTCAAGTCTAAGCCTTTAGAAGTGATTAGGGCACCATTTCACTCCTTTGTGTAGTTTACGGTCCTTGGACCATTTCTCCTTGGGTTTACGGCCGTAAACCCAAATGGTTTATGGTCTTTTTGATGTTTTAAGTCCTAAGCACATCAAGGATGGTATCTAGACTAGTATCCAAGGCTTGGTAAGGGACTAGGGCACACTTTGGCCCCTTCATTAGGGTTTACGGTCCAAGAACATCTTGGACCGTAAACACCTTTGATATTGGGTTTCCTTATGTTTTCTAGATGATTTAGAAGTGTAACAAGTCTTATAACACACTAGGGTAAGAGTACTTACTATGTAGAAGCTCGAAAGGGTGTTAAAAGTCCAAGAACACTAGTGTGTGTTCTTGGTGTTCTTGGTGAAACTTGAAGATCTACACATATGGAATGATTTCACAAATGGAATCATGTAAGATCACTAGATTAAGTAATATATCAACTTTTTAGGGCAAGAAACACTTACAAAGTTGAAGATCAAGAAGGAAAATTGGATGATACTTGAGAGGATTTGAGTTCTAGTCTTCAAATGGTGAAAAAGTGCTAAAAATGGCTAAGTGCCATATTTATACCCTTGGGGTTTACGGCCGTAAACACCATGTTTAGGCCGTAAACTCCAAACTCTTGGAGTTTTGGGACTTTATTGTTGCACAATAAACCCTAGGGCATCCTCTCTCCAGTTATCTCTTGAAGTACTTACTTTAAAACACACAAACTGACTCTATACAACTCAAAAGTTAGCAGAAGTAGTTCTGACTCCTATTGAAGTGAATTGTTGTACATAATAGAAATTTCGGGTTGTTACATCATCCCCCCGTTAGAAGGAATTTCGTCCCGAAATTAGAGTTTAAGCAAATAAGTAGTTACAAATAACTAAGTAAAAAGACGAGGATATTTCAGTTTCATCTGATCCTCTCGCTCCCAAGTGAATTCAGGTCCTCGCTTGGCGTTCCAGCGAACCTTCACTATCGGGATACGGCTTTGTTTCGTTTGCCTGACCTCTCGGTCATGATCTCTACAGGTTCTTAAACGAAGTTGAGGCTCTCGTTGATCTCGATCTCGTCGAGTGGGATTACAAGAGTCTCGTCGTACAAACACTTTTTTCAAGTTCGAGACGTGGAAAGTAGAATGTACGTTAATGAGTTCATGCGGTAAGTTAAGTTTGTAAGCTACAAGGCCGATTCTGGCAAGAATCTCGAAAGGCCCTATGTATCTTGGATTTAGCTTTCCACGCTTTCCAAAGCGTATCAAGCCCTTCCAGGGTGAGACCTTCATAACAACACGGTCGCCCACCTGGAATTCCAATGGTTTCCTTCGTTTATCAGCGTAGCTTTTCTGTCGGTCTCTAGAGGCTTTCAATCGTTCACGAATCTGAACGATCTTCTCTGTCGTTTCCCATATGATCTCCGGACCCATGAGAGTGCTTTCAGGAACTCGTACTTTAGCTAACTGGGTATCACCCACCGCAGCCCAGCACAGAGGGGATCTGCACTTTCAGCCATAGAGGGCCTCGAATGGAGTATTCTTTATGCTCGTGTGATAACTGTTGTTGTAGGAAAATTCGACAAGGGGTAGATGAGTATCCCATGCTTTCCCAAAGTCAATCACACAGGCTCGCAACATATCTTCCAAGGTCTGGATAGTCCTCTCACTTTGTCCGTCGGTCTGTGGATGGTAGGTTGTACTCATGTCCAGCCTAGTTCCTAGGGAACTTTGTAGCGACTGCCAGAACGTCGAAGTGAATCTACTATCTCTGTCCGAGATAATGGATATGGGAACACCGTGCAGTCGTACAATCTCCCGAATGTAAGTTTTTGTAAGCTTCTCCATCTTGTCTGTTTCCTTGATAGGCAGGAAGTGTGCGGACTTAGTCAGTCTGTCGACGATGACCCATATGGTATCAAGTCCACCCGTTGTCTTGGGCAACTTGGTTATGAAGTCCATAGTGATCCGCTCCCACTTCCATTCCGGTATCTCTGGCTGTTGTAGTAGACCGGAGGGTTTCTGGTATTCGACCTTGACCTTAGCGCAAGTAAGGCATTTACTCACGAAGGTAGCAATCTCTGCTTTCATGTTAGGCAACCAATATAACTTTTTAAGATCCAGATACATCTTATCTGAACCACGGTGGACGGAATAACGAGTGTTGTGCGCCTCGTTCATGACCAAGTCTCTGAAACCACCGTGTTTCGGGTTCCAGATCCGATCCATGAGATAAAAAGCTCCGCCACCCTTGACCTCCAAGTTCTTATCCATCCCTTTCAGGGATTCACTCGCCACATTTTCAGGTTTCAAAGCGTCGAGTTGAGCCTCCTTAATTTATGTGGACAAGTGTGAATGGATAGTCATAGTTAATGATTTGACTCTACGACCAGAATATTCTTTCCGACTTAGGGCGTCAGCTACTACGTTGGCTTTACCCGGATGATAACGAATTTCGCATTCGTAATCATTGAGTAGCTCGACCCACCGTCGTTGTCTCATGTTGAGCTCCTTCTGGTCGAATATGTGTTGTAGGCTTTTATGGTCTGTAAAGATAGTGCTTTTTTTACCATACATGTAGTGTCTCCAGATCTTCAGAGCAAACACAACTGCTCCTACTTCAAGATCGTGTGTGGTGTAGTTGACCTCGTGTGTCTTTAGTTGTCTCGAAGCATAGGCGATGACCTTACCTCGTTGCATCAGAACACATCCGATCCCTTGATTTGACGCATCGCAATAGACAACGAAGTCTTCTATCCCTTCGGGGAGGGATAGTATTGGTGCGGTGCACAAGGCTCGTTTGAGCGTTTGGAGCGCTCTCTCCTGCTTCTCTTCCCAGTCAAAGGACACGCCCTTCTGGGTCAGTGTTGTACTCTCTCTCTGAACAATAAATCCTTTCCAATCGACCTCATGCCAGTCTCGATAAAAAGTTTCGACTTTATCATAGGCATGGATTTGCTAAGTTCTCATCGTGCGGACATTTTATGTTACGATAAGGCCGTTCGCCTTAATCTGCCAAATGGCGAAGCCCTTGTTATTTATGGCGACAAACCTAGCACCCCTCTTCGTATCATCTCTTGCATCAAGGCTCAAAAATATCTACGCAATGAATGTCACGCGTTCTTTGCACATGTTGTGGATGTGAATCGAGGAGTAGAACACATCAAGGGTGTGCCTGACGTTTATGACTTTCCTGATGTCTTTCCTGAGGATCTTCTAGGAGCACCGCCTGCAAGACAAGTCGAATTCAGAATCAACTTAATTCCTGGAGCCACCCCTGTGGCCAAAGCGCCCTATCGCTTAGCCCCAGCAAAGATGCAAGAACTATCCAGTCAACTGAATGAACTTCTTAGCAAAGGATTCATCCGACCGAGCCTCTCACCTTGGGGAGCACCAGTGCTTTTCGTGAAAAAGAAAGATGGATCGTTTAGAATGTGCATCGATTACCGAGAACTCAATAAACTTACCATTAAGAACCGGTACCCCCCTACCACGAATAGACGATTTGTTCGATCAACTCCAAGGAGCAAACTACTTTTCCAAGATCGATCTGAGATCGGGATATCACCAGCTGAGAGTCCTAGACAACGATATTCCTAAGACGGCCTTCCGAACTAGATACGGTCACTACGAATTCGTAGTGATGCCGTTCGGACTAACCAATGCACCCGCCGTGTTCATGGACTTAATGAATAGGGTATGTCGTTAATTCCTGGACAAATTTGTGATTGTATTCATAGATGACATACTCATCTATTCTAAAAGTAAAGAGGAACATGGTCAGCACCTGAGACAAGTCTTAGAGATACTAAGAACTGAGAAGCTGTACGCGAAATTCTCAAAATGTGAGTTTTGGATTAGGAAGGTGGAATTCCTAGGTCACGTGGTCAGCGAAGAGGGAATCCACGTGGACCCCTCCAAGATCAAAGCTATCTAGAATTGGTCTGTGCCAACAACGCCAACCGAAATTCGCCAATTTCTAGGCCTTGCTGGCTATTATCGCAAGTTCATTCAGAACTTCTCCAAAATTGCAAAACCTCTTACTTCCCTGACTCAGAAGGGTGTAACCTACAATTGGGGGAAAAGCAAGATACTGCATTCCAAACCTTAAAGCAAGCCCTGTGTAGTGCACCCATTTTGTCTCTTCCAGAGGGGACAGAAGACTTTGTAGTATACTGCGATGCATCCAATCAAGGTTTGGGTTGTGTACTAATGCAGCGAGGAAAGGTTATTATGTACGCCTCACGACAACTAAAAACGCACGAGGTCAACTATGCCACTCACGACTTAGAACTTGGAGCAGTGGTGTTCGCCCTAAAAATCTGGAGGCACTACCTATACGGTACAAAGTGCACCATCTTCACAGACCACAAGAGCCTTAAACATGTATTCGATCGGAAAGAGCTTAATATGAGGCAAAGACGTTGGGTTGAGCTACTCAACGACTACGAATGTGAGATTCATTATCATCCGGGAAAAGCCAATGTGGTGGCAGATGCCCTTAGTCGTAAGGAGTGCTCTGGTCGAAGAGTGAAGTCACTAACCATGATGATCCATTCACACCTGTCAACGCCAATCAAGGAAGCCCAACTGGAGGCCTTGAAACCCGAAAGCCTGACAGGTGAAGCACTTAGAGGGATGGACAAGAATTTTGAGATCAAGAGTGACGGAGTTCATTACCTCATGAACCGAATCTGGACACCGAAGTTCGGTGGATTCAGAAAGATAGTTATGAACGAAGCACACAAGACCCGATACTCCGTGCACCCAGTTTCAGATAAGATGTATCTGGATCTCAAACAACTCTACTGGTGGCCAAACATGAAAGCAGAAATTGTTACCTATGTGGGCAAGTGCTTGACTTGTGCCAAGGTCAAGGTAGAACAGTAGAAGCCCTCAGGTCTACTCCATCAGCCCAAAATACTTGAGTGGAAGTGGGAGCAGATTTCCATGGATTTCATAACCAAACTACCCAATACACAGGGTGGTCACGATACCATTTGGGTGATCGTCGACAGGTTAACCAAATCTGCCCACTTCTTGCCAATCAAAGAGACCGATAAGATGGAGAAACTAACAAGAACCTACATCCGAGAGATCGTGCGACTTCATGGAGTTCCAATATCTATCATCTTGGATAGAGACAGTAGATTCACTTCAAGGTTCTGGCAAACGCTACAGAAGGCCTTAGGTACTAAATTAGATATGAGTACAGCCTATCACCCACAAACTGACGGGCAGAGTGAGAGGACGATCCAAACCCTTGAAGACATGTTGCGAGCCTGTGTAATCAACTTCGGTAAAGCATGGGACATCCACTTGCTATTGGTTGAGTTCTCTTATAACAACAGTTATCATACTAGCATCAAGACTGCTCCATTCGAAGCCCTTTACGGCCGCAAGTGCAGATCACCTCTGTGCTGGACGGAAGTGGGTGACTCGCAGTTGGCGAAAGGTCTAATCCCTGACAGCACTCTCACTCGCCCGGAAATCATAAGGGAAACGAGTGAAAAGATCGTTCAAATTCGAGAGCAACTGAAAGCCTCAAGAGATATATAAAAGAGTTATGCCGACAAAAGACGAAAACCCTTAGAATTTCAGGTTAGTGACCGCGTGCTACTGAAGGTCTCACCATGGAAGGGCATGATACGCTTCGGGAAGCGTGGAAAACTAAACCCAAGGTACATTAGACCCTTTGAAATTACTGCAAGGATTGGCCCAGTAGCTTATAGACATCAGCTTCCAATCGAACTTAGCAAAGTACATCCGGTGTTTCATGTATCTAACCTGAAGAAGTGTCTGTCCGACGAAACTCTCGTGATTCCACTCGAGGAAATCGAACTGAATGAAAATCTTAACTTTGTGGAAGAATCCGTCGAGATCATGGATAGGGAAATCAAACGAACAAAGCAAAGTCGCATACCAATAGTGAAGGTTCGCTGGAATGCTAAACGGGGACCCGAATTCACATGGGAGCGAAAAGATCAGATGCAACAAAAGTACCCGCATCTCTTCCCTAGTCCATAGACACTTATCGTTATAAATAATTTCGAGACGAAATTCCCTCTAACGGGGGGATGATGTAACAACCCGTTATTTCAGGTCAATGTAATGACTAAAAGTCAAATATTGTAATCTTTTTGTGAAGTAATAAAGAAAAATGTCATAAAAAATGAGATGTTCAACAAGCTCAGTTTGAGTATACTAAGTGGTAGATACCGTAACAAGGTTTCCAAAAAAATAAATAACACTAAAATCTGAGTTATAACGAAAGAGTTATGACCAATCGAAGATCCGCGACAATACCGGTAAAACACTGTTAAGCAGGAACACGAAACTCCAATAAAATGCCTTTTAGCCTTAAGTATCTAAATGAAAGTCATAGATATTACTAAACAATAAGCGTACATAAAAAGAACATCCAAATCTGACTTAGTATGAAGAAGTTATGATTTTTCGAAGTTTCAGACATAGCAGTAGACAGCTAAAAACTCGAAATAGAGATCTAGTGATTTTTAGCCGACACAACCTAAACGAGAATCGAAGCTCTCATCAATAGTTGTACAACGGTGAAAAGATAGACGAAAACGGACGTCGGATGAAGAAGTTATGGATTTTTAACGGACTTTGCCAGTCCCGGCCTGTTAAAAATATAATATTAAAAATAAATTCAATACTAGCCGACGGAGTCTAAACGAAAGTTGTAGATTATACTCCTACCCACGAGTGGATATAAAGAACGTCGAAAACGGAGATCGTACGTGAAAGTTACGGATTTTACAAGTTTTGGGCTCAAATCTCGAGATTGGTCCGAAATGAACGCCATGCGTTCCGAGGGAACGCCCCGCGTTCGGTAATGCTGGGTCTAGGTTCGTCCACGTCGCCCACTAGTCACATCCGGTGCACCATCCAAGGCTGAGGTAAGCGCTGACGTCTGAAGCTGCTGAACGCGCTGCGTACGAGCAGGGAACGCCCTGCGATCCGGAACGCCCAGCGCTCCTCGTAGGAATGCCCTGCGTACGAGGAGTCAGCCAGCCCTATAAAAGGGTGCGAAGACTTCCGGATTTATTTGCTTCTTTACTTATTTCTTTCACCACCCGAAAGTCCCGGTAACCCCCTAGTACACGACGGAAGTCCCGACGCTCCCGACATTCCCGAGAAATCAACTTTTCTAGTCGAAGTTCTGCTCGATTTTTAGTCTTAACTTCTTCAAACCACCACTTCTATCAGGTGAGTTCATACCCCTATTTCCACACTTTCAAATACTTTTAAATGCTTTTAAATACTTTAAAGGGGGGAATACAAGTAAACACCTGGTTAATCCCGTGTGTAAACATTAATCTTTTGATATACATTTCATGTTAATTTCATGACTATCATATAGATCTGTTAACCTGCAAAACATCTTACACTACTTTACCCTCTCGGGATGAAAGATATTTATAAATATCATAAGTCTTTATTTATACGTTTGCATCATATCAAGGGTAACTATTTTCACTATATCATTCTTATACATACAAGAACATACACCTCTTAATTACGCCTTTGTCTATATTGGGAAAAAGGGTAATTATTTCAGGGACAAATATATTCATTTTAATACGTGACTTAATTCACAATCTGTGAGTCATTCATCTTCACTATACCTATTAAGGTACCTCTAGAAGTCCTGTTTTATAACCAGAATCTCTTGTCCGGAGAACATGGCAAGTGTGTATAGATCTATACGGGACTAATGATCCCGCACCCTGACTGTTAGCTACAGTCCCCGGGGTGACAAGTGTCATAACATTTCGACGCCTGAAGAACGTCGCTACAGGAAAATTATGATAGTATGGTTATGAAAACTCACTAGATAGACAATTATTATGGTATTACGTTTTCACGGGAAAAGTAACAGATACAGTTCTTTTCACATTCAAATACAAATCTTCTTATAATTTGTTTTATAATAAGACTATACATCATTCTTTTTGAACATGTCATAGTTGCTTACAGGGTACGGTCTTGGTCATTTGAGACTGCATTTCACAACTAGGAAAATATAGGATTTTCCTGGTTCAAGTACATACGATTTATACAACAATCATTCATACTCATTTCTTTACTTTCTTTATATGTTATGGTGGTGTGTACTTTCTTTACTATTCAATTGTTATGATACTGTACACGACGTCCTCCGCCCCCGAACGTTTTCGCTGTTCAGGTTTGGGGGTGTGACATAGTTACCGGTCCTCCCACGCTTATAGCAAGTCATTTCTCCACCGCATCTTCCGAAGTGCTTCTTTTTGCATTTCTCACACCACTTGGTTCGACCACTACCCTTGTACTTTTGGTCGTCCAGGTTAGACTTTGAGAATCTTCCTTTCTTGCCGGATCTTGAGGATCCTTCAAGCTTCCTCTTTTCTCCTGCCTTATCTTTTTCTAGTCCATTTTCTCTTATCCGGTGTAACGCCCAGATTTAGGGCTAGTCGAATTAGAGACAAGAAATGTCAAAATGAATTTTTCAAGAAAATATTATTTAGAATGAATAATCATAACTAAGTTGTATCATATGTCACAAGGGTTTCGTACATATAAAGAACGCTGAAATCAACGAATATGTTATGACTTGTCGAAGTTTCGCGACAAAACCGGTACGACATTGTGTGACGTAAAAAGTAAGTTTACGATAAATTACTTTTTAGCCTTAGCGATCAAATCGAAAGTTATAATATACGTTAAACTGAGAGGGTGCATAAAAAGAACACCCAAATCTGACTTCGTATGAGAAAATTATGATTTTCCAAGATTCGGCATAACAATATGCAGCCCGAAGTTCGAATATTAGATCAACCGATTTTCATCTGTCACAACCTAAACACGAATATAATAACTCGTTAATAAGAGCTCAACGGTAAAAATACAGACGAAAACGGACATCGGATGACGATGTTATGAATTTGTAACGGGCGTTTCCTATCCCGGCCTGTTAAAAATATAACTTTAAAAATAAAGTTAAAATTAGCAGACCGAGTCTAAACAAAAGTTGTAGAGTACGTCTCCACCTACGCATGGATATAAAGAACGTCGAAAATGGAGCTTGTATGGAAAAGTTACAAATTTTAAAAATTCGGGAATTTAATCTGCGAGATTGCTTAGGGAACGCCCCACGATGGAGGAAGGAACGCCTTGCGCTCTCGTAAGGCTCGGTCCGAAGGAAGCCACGTCGTCAAATTCAAAGTCCGACACGTAGCCGTCTGAACGCGTTGCGTACGTCCGAGGAGCGCCTTGCGCACCCAAGGCCAGGGCCCTATAAAAGTGATATGAGGGCTGCCTCTTTTATTCACTCATTCACCAATTCTTTCTCTCTCTACTCTCTCTCTAAACCTCCCAAAACCCTCTTAAGTCCATAGTAACCTCAAGGTGCTAGAGGAAAGCCCTGGAGCGCCCAAAGGCTCCGAGAAAAAGAGTTTTTCGACTCGGGAAGCTTTGCCCCTGCAGGGCCCGGTTTTTAGCAAAACTCATTGTATGTGAGATACGCTTACCCTACTTTAAATATAGCTTTTATTTAAAAATAGTATTGTTATTATGAACTTATAATAAATATTTGGGCTACTATTAATACTTATAAAGTATCGTTATAATATCTTTTTAACTACTCGCAGTACGGGGAACCCGGTTTGAAGGGTCGCCTGGGTTGTTGGATTTCAGAAGTGCTTTAATGCCAAAATGGTCCTGCCCTCCAGTGTTTCATGTCTGGACCCTGTCTGTACATAGCGGTTGGAAAGTATTGTTTAAACACTTATATAATAATAATAATAATAATAATAATAATAATAATAATAATAAGACTAATAATTAGTCACGGTAAATATTAGACTAAAATAAAGTGGAAATGATAGTAGGTTTCATCGATGGAAAGTAAACTAATAGAAGCTAAGTGTTGTCTGATTTCGTAATCACCACCTTAATAGGAGAGTACATAGTCCCTTTCATGAACATGATTTTAATACAAGTATTAATAAAAGTGTTAAATATGTGTTGAAAGTTCATATGTGAGTTATATGCTCATTATCTAGAAATATGTGTTATATGTATATTTTATGATATATGCTATGCGAACTAGACGTGGTTCTTTATGTGTTGAGATGTATTTACATGGTAATAATTATGGAAGTATTAATAACAAGAAAATGTATGTATGTTAATACTTATGGCCCAGTATAAAATATTACACTAAATTAAGATAGTGTTGGCATAATAGAGCTAGTACTGAAAGTTGATTATAAGCATTGTAGGCTTGCTTAGTGATGAGATAAGACTTAAAAGATACTTAGTTCAATTAAGTTGGATATGGGGTAGTATCTTATTAAGGGTACGTATGTGATCGAAATTGAGATTAGAAACTCTGTTCGAGGAGATTGATGGAGTATGTTCTACATACACAAGTACTTTCTAAGTACCAAGCCTTTTTCAAAGCTCTATGTCGTAGATGTTGCTTATGTTTTTGGGTACGATTCCAACTCATACCAAGGCACTATAATGTGCCAGAAGTACTACCATGTACAAAGTCTTTCTTTTTGACACTATGGCGTGTTGGGGTAAGGGAGCGTATGGAGGTGCTTTACTAGTATTTCCCCATACTTTTTAGAGCTTTGGATTCATCATTTCTTTTATGAAGTGATCAGTCGAGATTCATGTGTCATCATTTCCTTTTTACGAAGTAATTGAGGGAACTTCGTAGACTGCCTAATAGAGTGTGTCGATAATAGACCACTAATAGGTATGTATGTTGTTCTATTGTCGGATAGGGTGAGTCTGGAGGTAAAATACCTCACGATGTCAGACCACTGCTAGGCAAAGTTTGATGTAGGATAGGGTGAGTCTGGGTGTAAATTACCTCACGATGTCACACCATTGCTAGGAATAGTTATCTAGATAACCACCCTTGACTTAATTGTCTCGTGGTCTTTTTACAAATGGAGGTTCATAGTAAAACTTATTCCATTTCCCTCATTTGATCCTTGTTCGCTGCCAGGGAATTCCCGAAGCTGCGTATTCAATTTGTTGTTCATATTGATCCTTTAGGCTAGATCTTGTAAGTTTTGCGTTTTAAGCATTCTAACACTCCTATGGTGTACATGGAACCCTATGTGCTTTGGATCTATGTTATCTCTATTATACATGCATACATTCAATATTCCAAAGCATCATCCTAACTAGCATATCATAGAGTAACTATACTACAAAATTTTAGTTGGATGACATACCTTTTGGTGTAGCTTGAAGTCTTGAGCCTTTAGGAGCTTAGTGCCCCAAGTGTTACACCTCAAATGGAATCACACAACACCATCAACAATTGGAATAACTTTAGAGAAGGTTACTTTCACTCTAGAAATCGGCTTTCCCTCTTTGTGTATGCACTAGTTCCAATTTCACCAACCAAGGGGCTTCTTATATAGTGTGGCTCATTTAGGGTTACACCATGTAAACCGTAATGTGCATGACTTTCCATATTTTCATGCTCCATGGGTTTTAACCTCCATGGAGTAGCCATGGGTTACCACATGGGTTAATCCCAACATGAAGAACTATGGATCATAAGCCCACATATATAAGAATGAATGATTTACACAATCTATCCCCATATATTTAATTAGTCTCTTTTGATCACAAAATTAACTTCAAATTAATTCTTGATCAATAGTAATTAAATAATATGATTTCATATTAATATATTAGAAGTTATAATATATTAATAAATCATAAATATCCTCTTCTGACAAAAAGTCTATCCAAATTATTCTGATGCCATGCAAACCAAATGGACCATGCCAAAGCAGGTCAAGTACATACCAATTATAGTTATGGACTTAGACACTAATCCAACAGTCTCCCACTTGGATAAGTCTAATAACTACTATTGCAAGTATGACTCTGCAACCTGACTAGCAATCGTAGCTCTTAAAAGCCGTTTTCGAACTCTAAACAAATCAATAACGCGTCCATTAGATAAGGGATCATATATTCCTCCATTCTAGATATCATATGGACTAAGACATGGATTATTATCATTCTCTCTGTCCATCTGTTGTTTCTCGATTTCCGATTTATGACGACCGACTAATTGAACAAATCATATCAGTCTAGGCTTGGCCAAGCACTTAGGGTGTCATAACTAAATCATCGAGGGCCAACATATATCGCTTTTATCCCTCCAAGGGTAAAAGGAATGGATAAAATTCGACTCATATGGTTGCTCTATCTACTCATCAAATTACACACAACGATATGTTTTATAACACCGAGTTACCGGTGCATTTACATATCATCAATGTGCAACCGACTTGTAGACTACAACTATATCTCTCCGTTTGAAGAATATAAGATATTACCGTCTCATGATTCACTCGTGATAAAATCCATGAAGTGATTCAAATGAGCGTGGGTTGAATTCAATACTCGAATCTTATTCCAAGAGCACTCATGAATACTGCAGCTATGTCTAAGAACACCTATACATACTACACACCCATTCATGACAGTCTTGTCTCAATACCTACTTCCAAAGTATGATCGACTGTGGCTGGTTTGAATAATCTAGTTATTCAGGAAGTCAAAACATGCAAAGTGAAACACAAGAATAATACTAATCCTATATGGCCCCAAAAAATTTGATCCATATTGATTATTTATTTTTTAATGTTTCGAATAATCAACTTAATACTTGAATAAAAACAATAGTCATGCCATCCTCCAAGCATGCACACTATGTTTACCTGTGGTCCTTTTTTTGTGAAAGAGATCAATTGAACATGATTCCAATGATACTCATTTCACAATCCCAATCCTTATTGTAAATGTAAGAATGCCAAACTCTTGACATTTACTGTAATCTGTTAGATTCTAAACTTATATGCAATGATCCCCTTGTAATGACTATGCACAAAAGTCACAAAGACTTGGCAACATACATTACAAAGTATTCCAATGGAGAGCAATTCCATGGAAACGAAGTCTCACATTCAAAGTACATTCCTTTGAACATCCTTCTTGCATTAAGTTTTCTAATCTTACACAGAATTAAAGAATAACTTCCACATATGAAAAGATTTCCATATTCCCATCTTGACTATCACTTCTGAACAAGAGTTGCCTCTTTCAGAATATGTAAATATGGTCCTTTCCAAAAATTTACACCATACTTCCAACTGTCCATGAGCAACCAATCTTTGGTAAACCTCAGATTGTCCTCGGCAATTGCTTAATCATTTTAGTCATATCCAGTTCTATTCCTTTTTCCCTCTTAATGCCCTAGGCATCTGGAAAATTTAGAACGGATAAATATTACAGCACATGTAATCGATCCTATATCCGAAGCATATGGGACATGATTCGCGATGTCTTACATAAAACATGATACTTGACCAGTCTTTTGCTATAATATTTTTATTTGCCAAGTTCTCACAATTCGAACTATGAAGAGGGATTTCGTAATCATAATCGAATTTGAGAACGCAATTAATATTTCCATATATAGAATTTCCTTATGTTGAACCATTCCAACATAATATTCATACATATTCTTAACTAAATTTGATTAAAACTCAATCTAAGCTTTTAGAATTGAAATGAAGTATGATTTCCTCTCCCTTAATTATAGCAAAACAACTTTTCAAACCCTGCAACTTTGCAATTTGAAACTTTTGTTTTCTATAATTAGCATTGCTAGCTTACAATACATAACATAATAATCATGCTCCCACTAGCATGATAATTATTATCTTACTAGTATAACACTTATGCTCCCACTAGCTTTGACATGTATCCAAAAATCAGCTGGACTTCTAGAAATCAATACTTATTGACTTTCTTACCAAAGTTCAGATTTCTGATACGAGATGCTTCAATAAGACTTTATCTTAGCTTCTTAAAATCATACACCTTTCCTTAGATAGCTCACATGTGTGTCTAAACAATTTTAGAACTATGAAGAGGTGTGTGGTAATCATAATCTCAATTGTTTAGACCTTTGCCATTTCTCACAATTCTAACTATGAAGAGGGATGCCTTAATCATAATCGAATTTGAGAAATGCAAATATCACAATTCCTAACTATTAAAATCTACTTAGTGAAAGAGTTTCCTCACAATCATTTTCATGAAGCGGAGAGAAACCTTATAACACTTAGATTTTATGGTGTATGTGTTCCTATCCATGTGAATTTGTCAACAGCATAATCACAAGACAAGGTTACTGACAAATCTAAACTCATATGAACTGAACTTCTTCAATCTTAATTTCTTGCCACATCGTAGCTCAAGGGCATACCATTGCTTCCCAGTTGTTATGCAAACAACTGAGAACTCATAGAACTCACATGCATAGTCAACCAACTGGAATGGGCACAGAAACAAGAATATGTCAACACAATAGGTTACAAACCACAAGTTATGTGGTAGTGATTAACAATAGGGTTATTCTTGATTAGTTCTTGAAACTTTTTCAAGATCTTTAAGACTCGCACTGTCCTCTTGACATATAAGATTCTCTTGTCAAGAACCATTCCATGACGAAACAAATATTCAAGAGTTAGTGCGGATTCTTATCAAGATAAACACTTCTGACAATTGGTCTTAGTTGGTCTTAGTTTTATCCAAAACATCACAACTTACCAATTTCAAATGTACAAAAGTAAAAAAACACTTTACTCTACATTTGACAAGTGTTATAAACCTTTCTTAAGATTATGTTACTCAAGTCACAATCTTGGAGTATGACTCTAAGACTTGTTTTGGAACGAAGTATGACTCATCTTCTTGATTTTAACCATTTCAACAACCCATGATTCCTCTTCTCAGTCATACAAATAAACTAAGATGTCCTTAAAGAATCAATTGTGATATGGTTTCATAATCATTTAGATGATCATAAAACACGATACTAAAGCACTCTCCCATCTTTTCAGATTGGAGAAACTTTTATCTTTCTGCCTAATTTGATTCTTCTCATTCGTCCTGTAATATATTGAAACTTTTCCAATGTTTTAGAATTACACTTAAACTTGTAAGCATAACCATATTTACTAAACTTTAGTAAATCATGACGAATAGTCTTGTCGATCTATGTGGTGGACCTGACCAGCGCACAACCTAGTGTACCCGATCCTTTAGTCCTTCACTTGACTCACATATACATGTGAACAAGGAATTAGTCTTAATTTCCGAAAGATGAAAATTCTTATTCATCATACAATACAACTTGCATGATTCCAAGTTTCTATCCAACTGAAACTTGGGTGATGAGAGTCTTTGCTTATTTGGTAAATTATGACACTACCACAAACGAAAGAATCTAATTCATATTGCTTACAATAGAAATATACAAACATCAATTTTCACAAATGCCATTGCAAGGAGATATAATATAAAAAACAAAAACAAAAATTTTATTTATTTATAAAATGCGGAATAACTTTTCCATACAATGCAATTATAAATGAAACTATGTTATTACATATTTCCTAGCAATCTATCATAACTCCTAAGCAGCAGCTTAAAAATCCGATCTTCGAACCATGCGATTAAAATCCATCTTCGCGATCAGATTCAGCATGCTCTTATTTTAAGCTTCCTTCCCTTTTCTTGATCCTACAAAACATCAAAATGCAACCCTGTCACATCATGTAATAAGAATCAACAATTAGGAACTTAACATAGTTAGATAGTGAACTTACCTGAAGCAGGGTCAAACCTTTTGATTCTTTCTTCTCTCAGATCTTTCAGGTAGTCATGGCAGCTTCGCAACCAACGCCCCTTTAAATGGCAGTTAGAAACCAATGATTTCTTTCACATTTACACATGAGACACTCCCAGAGCTGGCCTTTCTCTTAAGTTCAAACTCTTTGTCCATGGAAACTTCGGAAGTAGATCTTCCAATCAAATTTGCTTTACCAGTGCTCCAAATCATTGCTGATTTAGCAGCAACAAGCAAATAGGTAAGATCGATAAGGATCATGTCGTGATCTATCATCAGGGAGTGACTGAAGAACCAAGTCAACAACCAGCTTCCTCGAGACATCGACACCCAACTATCTCGGCCTGTCAATATGTAACTTGATCTCCAAGACCTGATCAGACATAGACTTTTCTTGCCAATAGGGATTGAGTGACCTTGAAGTTTTCAAGTCTTTCAACTTGTGGGTTAGGGATAATAATTGAAGGAGGTGATGGAAGTGAAGTATGATTTCCAGTTCCATTAATGCACGACAAAGGGATTAATCTTTCACCTTGATCGCCATGTGGGGGTATCATCTTCATTAGGAAAGCTTGTTGGGTAGACCATAGTTGTCTGCATTAGACATCTACAAAGGAGAAATTCAAGTTAGTTAATTTAAGTCCTTAATATAACACCCAATATAAAATATTAAGGCTAGGACCCAACACAATATTTTATAACTTGGTAGAGGGATGTCGTAATCCAAGCTAAAAAATATTTGAAGGTAGGTAAATGACGATTTACCAATTTCCACCATGAAAAACGAAAAAGAATTTTCAGTTTTAATTGGATTGAAACTCCTAGTTCCTTTGAGATTCATCGAACTATGCAATGGCATGTTTAAATCTCGATTGTTCCCTTCAAGTTTGTGACTGGGATGCCGAGGATCACAAACAAGGAGTGAATAACCATACAAATTAGCTTGGTATACCCAATATTACAACCACCTAATCAATGTGCTGGTTAACCACACATGTTCCATTGATCTATGATTAACATCAAGCTACCCTTTGCCATGCATTATTAGTCACATGTTAGTGTGCCGGTTAACCACACACGCTCCACTAGCGACTTAACAAAGGTGTAAAGTGCAATTTCATGGGTTAGCACGAAATTCACATTTTCCTAAAGTAACTAAGATTGGGAATTTAATAAAATTTTAGTTACTTTATATTTATCATTATACTTTTAATGAAGGGAGAATTAGAGTCTTATCCTACCCGTTCGGCTAACGACCCTCCACCAGTCAAGGAAGTGGTGGGTGAGAGTGGACACCCATTAAACTGCCATTTTATAGGTAGTAACCTTATACCCCCCTTATAGATTGGCTTCGTGAATGAGGCCTACTAACGGTAAGATTGACTTTAATCTTATACATATATATATAAATATTAAACCTATAATATTATAATAGTATAAGGGTTGAATTTTAAACTATTAAAATTCTAGGGTTTGGAATTAAAGTATTCAAAAGTGTAACTTTACAAATTCCAAAACTTGAGAGCAAGTTTTGAAAAATTCAAAAAAACTTTTGGAATCCATAACATATGAGTTTAATGTAGGTTTAAATGAAAAGACTCTTGAAAATCCATAACGTGAGGACAAGTTATGGAGGTCATAAAACAATTTATGGAGAAAAGAGTTTTCAAGTTCATAACCTATGGTTTTTAATAATCTTACAAAAAGTCTATCCAAATTGTTCTGATGCCATGCAACCCAAATGGACCATGCAAAATCGGGTCAAGTACATAACAATTATAGTTATGGACTTAGACACTAATCCAAAAGTAAGATCGTTGTGTAGGATCTATGCGTAGGAATTGAAGGGATGGGATAAATAGTTTTAGAGACATGATATATTTGGGTTTATAATATTAGTTGGATTTGCAGGTTGAAGATATACTTTATTATCACATTGTGGTATTTAAATCCCTATGTACTCAACAGGTTTCCCAACCTAACCCACTCAGTTTATTTGTATTATAGGTGTTGATATGAATCTACATTACACTGAGGGATTAGGGAGATGTAAATCACTAGTGTAAATGAATGTAAGGTCTGTTTATGTTTATGTTCCTGTACTGATGATGACATCCCGATGTTTTAAAATGAATAAAATACATTTCTTCGGATATGATTTGATAATATATTTATCATGTTTTCTGGAAATAAACTCCGCAACATTTTATTTAAAAGGATACTCTGATTTTCAAAATAAAGCATAAACAAATCGGTCTTTTCTGGCCGTGAAAATAGGGATGTCACATCCGGGTCTCTACATTCTTAGCTGCCCAGATGGTGGCTTTCAAGGTGGTTGCTTGTTTGACCATTGGACCAAAGTCTACTGGCAATCCATTAGCAAACTTGTTGACCTTGGAGAGTTCAGTTGGAACCAAATAAGGAACAAGCTTCATTTTCTTCGTAAAACTTATAGCATACTCGCCGATGCTTATCCTTCCCTTCTTTAGATTTTGAAACTCGTTCTTGATATCTAGAAGATCCTGCTCAGAGCAGTTCTGCATTTTCAGTTGCACCAAAAAGTCTTCCAAAGACATCTTGCTAGCTTCTCCCTTGGGCATGGTATCACCGTTTTGATGAGGAGTGTCAGTACACGAGGACTGTGTATGGTACCATTAGAGGCAAGTAACTGAGTAAAATCATTAGAGGTATATTCACCCCCTAAGTCACATCTGAGGCACCTAATCACAGCCGAATGTTGAGTTTTAACAAGAGCTCTAAAATTGTTGTAAATATCAAAGAAATCAGATTTGCGTTTCATAAGATAAACCCACGTATATCGAGTATCATCATCTATAAAAGATACATAATAGGTTGATCCACGCTTTGTGGATACTGGTGCAGGACACCACACATCAGAATGAATAATGTCAAAAGGAGTAGTAGAACAAGACATACTTTTATTGAAAGGTAATTAGAGAATTTTGCCAATTTACAACCACTACAATAAAAAAATATCACAAGTGTTTAAATGACCCAAATCACCACTAGATGCTAAAAAACTCAAACGTGATACAGACACATGTACCAAACGAGAATGAAAAAGATAAAACTCAAACGACGAAGGACTCAAACAAGAAGAAGATAAATCAATGTTGGAGGCAAGAACAACAGATAGATTGAGAACCTCCAAGACATACAGTTCCCCCACCCTACGGCCGATCCCAATCACCTTATCGGTGTGTTGATCATGTATAACACATAAATAATCAAAAAAGAACACCTAGTTACCAGACTTACATAACTGACTAACTAAGGCAAGATTAAAAGCATGTTGGGAATGTAATAAACATCAGGGATAATGATATAAGAAATAGAGAATGATCCAACACCCTAGACTAGCATAGATGTATTACTAGCAGACATAACAGAAATAGATGACACTTATGACAAAGAAGTAAATGATGACAAATGAGGAGTCATGTGATGGGTTGCACCAGAATCTAAAATCCATAAAGATGAGGGAATACCTGATGTACCGGATAAGTAGGACTAGAATGAGCCATTGATGCAGACATAGCAGTGGGATTAGAGGCCAAATACTGTCTGAAACTCTCAAAGACCTTGGGATCCAATGCAGATGGTGGCATGTTTCCAACAGATTCTGTGTCAACTAGTGGTATAGAAGCAGCAAACTGTGGAAGACGAGGAGTCCATGGAGGAGTACCAGAGGAATATGGCTGGAACTTCTGTTGACCAGAACTATTTTGTTGTCTCGACTAAGGCTGACCATATTTACCCTTGTTGACTAATAATGGACACTGAGCTTTCCAATGATTTTTCTGCTTTCCGATATGTATAATTCTTTCCATCCAGATGAGTACTGATTGACTGAAGGGAATCATCCTTTCCAATCATGTTGACAATGAATAAATAACCACAACAACAATATAGCAATCTAAGAATGAGAGGAGTAACAAACTAGCTGAAGCAATCAATTGGACAATAAGAAATTGAATAGCAACAACGAATCAACAACAACAGCAAGCAAATACCAACAAGCAAACGAAATTCACCAACGAAGTAACATCAATAGTTTGAGCGAAACTTCATTCGAAACTGCTACATTAACCCTACTAGCTAGACAAAACCCTAATGGGCTAAAGACTAAAGGGCCCATAAAAAGTGGGTAAATAATATATAGGCTAACAAATATGAGCCAACATCTCATGGACATTAAACAAATGATTGATATATCCTTTGGTATGGTTCTTACATGTGTAGCAGATGCACCCATCAACAATCCGTGATGCATCTTTCCTACACCAAAATAATAAGTTAATATTAATGTTTTTCTATCATATAATAATTAATTAACTAGAAATGAGACATGTCAAGTAATAATACACCTATAAATGGTTGCTTTTAGAATTATCTTTCGGCCATGACTAGCCATAGCACTTAGTTCGGATAGACACAGACACAAGACGTGCATAGGTTTACACTATCCATCGCGTGGGGAGACAAGCACAAAGCCTCCAAGGGTAAGATGATAAATATACATGTTCAAACATTTATATCAGCTTACATTGAACAAAAAGTCAAAGCAGTTACGGAAACCTACTTACGTGGAGTCAAAGAGGTCAATGCGTGCATCGATATCATGCAATACCACCTCTACATTCACGGAAGAAATATGCTTTGGTTAATAAAAGAACAAATGTCAACTATATTATTTTCATGATTCATGAAATATAAAAAGTTTCTAAGATATGTAGACAATTAAAATGAAACATTAAGTAAAAAGTTCAAGTGTGGTAAAAATTATACCCGGAAGTCCAAGGCCACAAACATGGCGGACTTTTCTTTTGGTAACAAGTTTGAAAACAACCATTAAATCTCTCATAACATCAATATTTCTTCCAAGAATAACATGAAACTAGCATTAAAAATTCAGAGTCTGAATTTATACTTTTTCCATATAATTACAAGGAATATATAAATGAAGGCACTTGTGGTTGTAGAGCTGCGGTGGTGATCGTCGCCGAAGACAGGAGGCATAGTGGCGGTGATGCGGTGGTTCCAATAGCAAGAGATTCGAGGAATCTCCTTAAAACCACCATAATCAGCAAAATTAGAAAAAGAAAGAAGAGGAACAGAAAGAGAAAGACAAAAGACGGTAGAAATGAGAAAGGGAAACATACCTCTGTCGGTGGTGAAGTTCATCGGAGACGGTGGCAAGATGAGGTACTGATAGTCGTCGGTGTAGCAACTAGAACGCCGGTGAGAAGCTGGATATCCCTCCGACAGAAGAATTCGGTGCTGCGGCGATTTTTATGACGCAAAATACGACGTCGTCGGCAAAACGCTTCACCACTTATCGACCGAAAATGAGAGACAACCGGTAATCAAGTTCTACGACCTGGTGGGGAACAAAAGGTGGAACCCTTCAGGGACGACACCTTTAGCGGCACCATTTAATTTTTAGATATGACAATTTGGAGGGAAATTCACGTGCCCATTTTTCACGACCTTTAGAGGCGATATTGTTGTCACAAAATGGCGTCGTCGCTATTGCTGTGAACACTAGCTAATCCCAGCCGTTGGATCGGGATGCAATCGTAGGGGCATTAATTGATCCAGAGGCATTCATGCCCCGGGGGGGGGGGGGGGGGGGCGAGGGGGACGCAAGATTTTAGAGTAGGAGTTGTACAGGAAAGTTTGCACCATATTATAAAAAAATAAACTTTTTGAAAATTTTTCCACTTTGGCCGGAAAAGTCAGGGGTTGTCAGTGCCACCTTGGACCCCCCCTAACACCGCCCCTAATTCACACGGATCGCCAATCAAAACCTTTAGTGACGCCCTTATTAGTGACGACATTACTCTTAGCGACGACAAAAACACATATAGTCTAGTGTCGTCTCTAAAACTGCTTATCGTCCATAATGGTGTCGTCCCTAAAACATATATTTCTTGTTGTGCTTTAAAATGCTAATAAGAGTTTTATTTAATTTTAGAGCATTATCTTATTCGAGAGTTGAAATTACAAGATTAACATACACAACAAACAAAAGTAAACGTTTTCCACAACATTCAATTAAATGTCCATTTTTAGCTAGTGAGGGGTATAGGTATAGCAACAAGTGGTATTGCCTTAAGCAATGTAAGACCGAAAATGGTATTCATGTCCATTTCTTCTTTCTCATGAGGAAGCTCCCAGTCAAAATGATAAACAAATGAGGCCAGTAGCAAACGTACCATCCTATGAGCCAAAGGCATTCCAGGGCACCTCCTTCGACCCGACCCAAATGGTATAAACTCGAAATGTTGACCCTTATAGTCAAGTTGATTAGCTAAGAACCTTTCTGGCATAAACTCCAATGGGTTTTCCCAGTATCTTGGGTCCCGTGCTATGGCCCATGCGTTCACAAGAATTTGTGTGTTTGTTGGAATAATATAGTTTCCGAGTTTCACTTGGGTCTCGGTTTTATGAGGCGCCAATAGTGGTGCAGCTAAGTGAAGTCGCATTGTTTCCTTAATGACAGCATCCAAATACGGCAAGTCAATGATTTTGTCTTCTTCAATTTTTCCATCTTCTCCCACTATTTGTCTTACTTCTTCGCGGACTCTATATAACATATCAGGGTTAAGTAATAATTCGGTCATTGCCCATGTTATCGTGTTTGAAGATGTATCTGTTCCTGCTATGAATATATCCTGTAATTTGAATCAATTATTTTCAGTCACTTGAAAATATCTACGAGAAAACGGATATCGACATATATAGTGGATGAGACATGCATGTGGGGACTCAAAACAGTCATATAGATTAAACAATAGGAATTTAATATATCACAAACAATGATCAAGAAAAACGACAAGGTGCTAGCAGATGCTGGAGCTTTGGTTCTCAATAAATATCTATGCGTAGTTTCTGTACATAAGAAATTAATTGCATCAACTCATGGTTGATCTTTATGTGTTTGTTCAGTAATGCAATATCTTGGTGGCCTAGGAATTATCTTTTCAGATCAAGAGATTAAACATATATGAAATGAAAAGGAAAAGAAACGAGGGTATTTACCACAAGTAAAGCCTTCATGTGTTGGAGATTGAAAATGGCTTCGTTTTCTTGACTGTAGTCGAGTAGTGAATCTAACATATCACCAGAACTCGCCGCCTTCAACAGTCGATTCTTTTGTCTCTCGCTTACGAAACCATCTATCACTTCATCCAACAAGTTGAAAGCTGACTTCGCCTGACGCCGTATGTTCTGTGGGTCCAATGGTTTCAGCACCGGAAATATGTCTGCTATGTTGAACTTCCCCAGCATCTCCATATATGTCTCCACAGCCGACTTGAAACCCCCGATATTCTCAGAGATATAGTTGGTCACGTTCTGTGAAAGAATCGTGTTTGACATTTGGTTAAGTGCCACCGCAAACGCCAGCTGTCCGATGTCCACTGTGGCCTTTTTCTCCGCCGACTCCCGCAGGAACTCAACCATCCCGGCAACCACGTTTTGGCGGAGGTAGCTGAGACTGTCGAGTTTCTGTCGATTGGTAAGATACAAGTTGAGGGCTTTCCTCATAGCCCGCCAGGTCTTGTCAGGCGGCATCCATAAGATCGCTGCTTCAGGGTGTTTCAGGGCGCTATTTACATCTGGTACAAGGCGACCGGAGAAAGCGTCATCATTGAGTTGGAGGATTTGTCTGGCAGCATCTGGTGTCGATGCCACCACACTGGTGATGCTGCCCAATCGGATGGTCATAAGAGGACCATGTTTGTGTGCGAGCTTGGCTAGGGATTCATGGGGTTTTGAACCAATGTCGAGGAGGTTTCCAATGATGGGGAGCCTGACGGGGCCAGGCGGGAGTCTTCTTTTCCGGTAAAGATCAAGGCCATGGAGGAGAATGAAGAGGATAATGACGGAGGAGAAAATCAGATGAAGATGATCCATTGTTATTTTTCTTAGTTTCTACTTTCTAATACGTAACATATATAGTAACTAGTTGAACCGGAAGCTGAATATATTAATACGTATGAAACTTGTATTTAATTCATTAAAATGCCTTCAGGATTGGTCAGTGTCGGTCTCGAGATACTCAAAGTTACATAAGTATATTTCCACGTGACGATTAAATTAATACTACACACTGAAAACGTGTTCTTCATCAGTATTTTCCAAAATATATGAAGCATCTAGCCTAGTGGAAAACATTTCAGCAGGTGGATGCATTTCGGCGTTTCAGCAGGTGGATGCATTTCGGCATTTATAAAAATATATTTATATAATAATAAAATAAAAATAGTAATAATAAATATGATAATAACAATAATAATAATAATAATAACAATAATAATAATATATTTTAAAAACTTTCGGTGCTTTATGTACTATATAGTACTATATAGGAGAAAAGTTAACATAACAACATCGAATCGAACTAGCCTAGTGGTAAATAAGGTATTTAATAAGGGACATATGTTGGGTTCGATTCTTACAACCTACATTTCAGTCTTTGTTTCAAGTTTTTCAGATAAAGAGGTTGCTGAAACCACGTTAGCTCCGTAAGCTGGTCACCTTAAGCATAACAAAACCGACATTAGTCATAACCGAATATTTTGTGTAAATTTGAGTGTTTTTATAACAATAATCATTTTGTTAATATCAAAGCAGGGCCGGCTCAGACGTTGAGGGGCCCAAGTCCAAACTCAAATTAGCCCAAATAAGTTAACAAAATGGCCTGATTGTTTGTTTCAAGTGTAGACGTTTGGGAAAAATTGGAACAGCCAAAGGAAGCGGGAGTTAGCCATTACTCCATTACGGGCGCCTTTCAAATTCGATAATGGAATCAACATATTTGATTACTAAATCTTCTCTCCATCAGGATGAATCGAAATCACAGCCTTATTAATCGACATCCCTCTCCTGCCTTGAATAGACCGTTTGTCACGTATGCATTTCTTATTCTCTCTTATAGCCACAATCTTCAATCGATCCCCTAATACCTTCTGCTTCTAAGCCTCGTTTCTCATACTCTTGCATTCTTGATTCTCCTTCTTCTCTTGATTCAACGATTCTCTGTTTTTATTCTGGATCGTTGCGACTTGCAACATAAAAGAAGGTAATTGATATGATTTCTGAATTTTACTTCTCATTCTAGGTTACATCAGATTAACATATTTTTAGTTTCTGATTTTTGGTTCTGAAATCTTATATCTTTTCTTCACATATTAGATTCTGAAGTTGATTTATTCTTAAACAATGAAAATCAATGCTCCAAGTTTCATAATTTTCACTCAGTTAGGTAATAAATTTTTAGCTTTTTGCATGTATATGTATAATTAGAAATATTATGTCCTAAATTGTCTAATGTTTTGCTTCTTAATTGATGCTTTCAGAATTTCAGCTTGAAAGTATTAAATATCCGACTTTATAAGGTAATATTATAATATGAATTGTTGGTTATAAACTTAACATTTTTTTTATTTTATTTTACTTATCATATTTATGTATTTTGTTACTGATTTGTTTAAAGCTTTCTTTGGAATTAGACTTCCACATATTTGACATAGAAATCATGTGTATTCTTTGCTAAAAGTAGTCTTTATTTATTGTCAATCGTAAAATATTTTTTTTAAAGCATTTATCTGGAAGTGAAAATGACTTTGCCTAATAATATAAGGGAAGTGATTCGTACACAACAATTTTTATCCTTACACAACATTTTATGCTTAATAGAGTTGTACAATACAACATTTTAAAGCACAAATTGTTGTGTATGGAGAATTTTTGTTGTGTACGAATCAGCTCCCATAATATAATGTCCACGGTTGAAATTTTGGAATTCACGATGTAGGGCTGATTGCGGCCGTGAAGGGATTACGGTCGTGAACTGTTCTCGGTCGTGAACGGTTTACTGCGTTTGAAGGGTTTACGGTCTTTGAATGGTTCACGGTCGGTTCTTGATGTTCTTGGTGAAAATATAAAGGTTTGAAGGGTTCACGTCCGTAAACTGATTTCGGCCCTTGAAGATTTGAAGATTTGAAGGCTTTACGGTCTTGAACTCATGAACCACAATTCTTGATTCGATGAAAAGACACACGTTTGATGCTCCAAAACGAGTTCTAAGGTGGATTGAGTGGTAGATGAAGAGAAAACTTGGGTTTTTCGAGTGGTGGTTTTTAGAGAGAGAGAGAGAGAGTGTGTATGTGTGGTCTTCAGCCAGAAAAGTATAAATGAGGGCAGGACACACATATATATAGGTTGGGTTCATGGTCGGTAGTGGGGTCCACCAGCCGTGACCGGTTTACGGCCGTGATCGGGTTCACGACCGTGAACACCAATCAGACCGGATTTTGTTGACTCTCGAAAAAAACTTGGGTTTTCGCGTAATTTTGGTTCCAACTCTTATAAAAACGATTTTCTAAAGCATAAGAATTTAACGGAACAAATAAAATTTAAAATTTATTTAACGGAATCAGGCTAACGTTAACGGAAAAAGGTTCGGGTTGCCACATCATCCCCCCAATAGAGGGAATTTCGTCCCGAAATTCTAACATAGAATACAAATCATGGACTCGGAAAGAGATCAGGGTACTTCTGTTGCATTGAATCTTCTCGCTCCCAAGTGAATTCAGGTCCCCGCTTGGCATTCCAGCGGACATTCACTATCGGTATGCGACTTTGTTTCGTTCATTTGACTTCTCAATCCATGATTTCGACGGGTTCTTCCACGAAATTAAGGTTCTCGTTGATCTCGATCTCATCAAGAGGGATCACAAGGGTTTCGTCGGACAAACACTTTTTAAGGTTCGACACGTGGAAGACAGGATGAATGTTGTTAAGCTCTTGGGGTAAACGAAGTTTGTAAGCTACGGGACCGATCCTAGCGAGGATCTCGAATGGTCCAATGTATCTCGGATTTAGCTTTTCACGCTTTCCGAAGCGTATCATGCCTTTCCAGGGTGAGACCTTTAACAGAACGCGGTCACCAACCTGGAACTCCAAAGGTTTTCGTCTCTTATCGGCGTAGCTCTTTTGTATATCTCTTGAAGCTTTTAGTCGTTCTCGGATTTGTATGATCTTTTCTGTGGTTTCTCGGATGATTTTTGGGCCAGTGAGAGAGCTATCAGGGACGGACCTCTAGCCAGCTGCGTGTCACCCACCTCAGCCCAGCATAGAGGGGATCTGCACTTACGGCCATAGAGGGCTTCAAACGGTGCAGCCTTGATGCTAGTGTGATAGCTGTTGTTGTAAGAGAACTCGAACAATGGTAAATGGGTATCCCACGGCTTATCAAAGTCAATAGCGCACGCTCTCAGCATGTCTTCTAGGGTTTGAATGGTTCTCTCACTCTTCTCGTCTGTCTGTGGATGGTAAGCTATGCTCATATCCAGCTTAGTTCCAAGAGCCTTCTGCAACAAATGTCAAAATCTCGACGTGAATCTGCTATCCCGATCGGAGATAATGGACACAGGCACACCATGGAGACGAACTATCTCTTGGATGTATATTCGGGTCAGTCTCTCCATCTTGAATGTTTCTTTGATTGGTAGGAAATTGGCAGACTTGGTCAATCTATCGACGATTACCCAGGTAGTCTCATAACCACTTGGAGTCTTGGGCAATTTGGTGATGAAATCCATCGTGATTCGCTCCCACTTCCACTTAGGTATTTCTGGCTGCTGAAGTAGACCTGAGGGCTTTTGATATTCCACCTTCACCTTGGCGCAAGTCAGGAACTTGCCCACGAAGGTAGCAATTTCTGCTTTCATGTTTGGCCACCAATAGAGCTTTTTGAGATCCAGATACATCTTATCCGAACCTGGGTAAAGGGAGTATCTCGTCTTGTGAGCTTCGTTCATGACAACCTCCCTGTAACCGCCGAATTTTGGGGTCCAGATTCGTTTCATGAAATAATAAATTTTGTCTCCTTTGATCTCTAAGTTCTTTTCCATTCCCCTCAAGGCTTCATCCACCTTGTTCTCTGGTTTTAAGGCTTCCAGCTGAGCCTCTCTGATTTGTGTGGACAGGTGGGAATGGATGGTCATTGTAAGTGATTTCACTCTACGACCTGAATACTCTTTCTGGCTGAGGGCATCTGCTACCACATTGGCCTTTCCGGGATGATAGCGTATTTCGCACTCATAATCACTAAGTAGCTCTACCCACCGCTGTTGCCTCATGTTCAACTCTTTCTGATCGAAAATGTGTTGTAGGCTCTTATGATCAGTGAAGACAGTGCACTTGGTTCCGTATAGATAATGTCTCCAAATCTTTAATGCGAAGACCACTGCTCCCAACTCCAGATCGTGAGCTGTATAATTGACTTCGTGTGCTTTCAGTTGTCTCGAGGCATAAGCAATTACTTTTCCTCGTTGCATGAGCACACAACCAAGCCCCCGATTGGATGCATCGCAAAAGACCACGAAGTCCTCCGTCCCTTCTAGAAGAGACAAGATAGGTGCACTGCATAGGGCCTGCTTCAATGTTTGGAACCTAGTGTCTTGACTTTCTCCCCAACTAAAGGTTACACCTTTCTGAGTCAGGGTGGTTAGAGGTTTAGCAATCCTGGAGAAATTCTGGATAAATCTACGATAGTAGCTAGCAAGACCCAAGAATTGACGGATTTTTGTGGGTGTCTTCGGTGCTGACCAATTCTTGATTGCTTTGATTTTGGAAGGGTCCACGTGTATACCTTCTTCGATAATCACATGACCGAGGAAAGTTACTTTTCTGATCCAGAATTCGCACTTTGAGAATTTTGCATATAGTTTCTCCGCCCTTAGAGTTTCTAGCACTAGCCTCAAGTGTTGTCTGTGATCTTCCTCACTCCGAGAATAGACAAGTATATCATCTATAAACACTATTATGAAATTGTCTAGGAAAGGGCGGCACACCCGATTCATCAGATCGATGAATACCGCGGGTGCGTTGGTTAGACCAAAGGGAATTACTACAAACTCGTAGTGACCATATCGAGTCCAGAATGTTGTCTTAGGAACATCACTCTCATGGACTTGTAACAGATGGTACCAAGATCTCAGGTCTATCTTTGAGAAGTAACCGGCTCCTTGGAGTTGATCGAAGAGGTCGTCGATTCTCGGAAGAGGGTAACGGTTTTTTATGGTAAGCTTGTTCAATTTGCGATAATCTATGCACATCCGAAAGGACCCGTCCTTCTTTTTCACAAATAAGACCGGGGCTCCTCAGGGTGAGGAACTTGGTCTGATGAATCCCTTGTTGAGTAGTTCATTGAGCTAGCTGGATAACTCTTGCATTTCTGTTGGCGCTATACGGTAAGGGGATTTAGCTACGGGGGTAGCTCCGGGGATTAAGTCGATTCAGAACTCGACTTGGCGCTCGGGAGGGATTCCGGGAAGATATTCGGGGAAGACATCAGGAAAATTGCAGACCTCGGGGATGTTCTCGAGGTCTTTAACTTCCTATTTCTCGTTAACGATATGGGCTAGGAATGCATGGCACTCCTTTCGCAGATATTTCTGGGCTTTGATGCATGAAATTATACGAAGGCTTGAACTGATTTTATCACCATAGATAATGAGGGCTTCGTCAGATGGCAGATTGAGGCGAATGGATTTTTCATAACAAAGGATATCAGCACGATTGGGGCTCAACCAATCCATGACGATGATGACATCGAAGCATTTATGGAAACTGGCATAAGGTCGATTGGAAAAGAATGGTCTTTTAAGGTAAGGGTCCAGCCTATGAATACGTCGTTAGTCCTCTCTTTCTTTCCGTTAACCATCTCGACGGTAAATGTTTTGGTTAAAGGTTGGGATTTATGCTTGAGTAGATGTTTAAATGCATGACTAACAAAACTTCTCTCCGCACCAGAATCGAAAAGAATGCATGCATTAGAGTTGTCATGGAGGAACATACTCGTAACTACGGTGGGATCAACGACAGCTTCCTCCTGGCCCATGGCTAGCACTCTCCCTGTGTTTCCAGCTGATGCTTTTGGGCAATTTCTCTTGAAGTGTCTGGTCTCCCCACAACCATAACAGGCTTGACCAACACCCACTCCAGGAGCCTGATTGGTTGGTTTGACTTGTGTCTTGCAAAATCGAGCTGTGTGTCCCTTTTTGCCACAGCTATTGCATTGCATGTCACGGCAGGGCCCATGATGATGAAATTTACACTTATCGCACCTTGGAAGGGTACTAGTATATCTACTGGCAGGTGCTGGAGTGGTAGTAATAGCGGCAGGAGTGGTAGCAGCATGAACTGCCAGTACTTGTTGTTTCTTGGAGGCTCCTGCGAAGACTTTCCCTGGCGTTTGTTCCAAAACTTTTTCTTCTCACCACTCTCCTTTGGTGGTTCAGGAACGGCTGCCACAGCTCCATGATCAACCCCGTGATCTATCAGGGTCTGCACTATACACTTGGTGCTGTCAAAAGTGAGAGGTTTAGCAGCCAAGACGTTCCCTTGAGTTGGGGGTGTCAATCCCTAAATTCTTTCTTTCCGGGGTGACCATAACATAGAAGAGCCAGATTGCAGAACCTAGAAGTGTACGTAGCAATGTCGGAACCCTTCATCTTCAGGTTCCAGAGCTCGTTCTCTAGCTTTTGCATCTCGCCCCTTGGGCAATACTCCACAAGCATTAATTATTTCAAACTCTCCCAGCCCATATCATTGGCTACCGACAGAGTTAGGATTTGACTCGGCTATTCCACCAAGTCAGTGCTCTATCAGTAAAGGTGCAGACGGCGAACTTCACCTTGCTTGCCTCAGGGCACATACAAATCTCGAAAATTGATTTGATCTTCTCGAACCAACGGGTTAGGGCAATGACACCTCCATTGCCGTGAAAGGATTTGGGTTTCGCATTCATAAAGTCTTCGTAGGAACACTCCTTCGGGTGTCCCTGACCACCATCAAGATTAAGGGGATCGGTACTACTTCCTGGTCCACTAGAGCCGCCAGAATTGATCTGCGACATTGTGGTAGCCACAGCGGCCATAAATGCTGCTTGGAACATAGCAGGATCGAACTGAGCAGGTGGTGGAGGCAGATATGTCGGAGGGTTGTTGCTCTTTCTATTGGGTCTCTTCCTAGGAGGCATCTTTCTCTAAAATATACAAGGGGAAAATGATGATAAGCCTTCTACATTGATCATGAATCAGATATTTTCGAGCATGATATATCTTAATCCTACAGCGATAACAGAGATCTATAATAAAGGTTTACTAAAATAAACAAGGAATTGCAGGTCTTTAATTTGTGAGGATTAGTACTACTTGTAACATTTCTGTGCAGTGTTATAGAACCATAAAATACTCCTATAGTGTTTTAACTATGTGCTTCATTAGTATAGGATTTGGTGAGTTTTAGACTTGTCCCAACATCACAGTCACTCCCAAACACATGTTGGCCATATCTCAGACAAATATAGTTGAACATGTTATATTGGCCCCACATATGACTACATAACTATTCAGGTTTAACCGTAGTGCCCAACTCGCCCTAAATACATTTATGTAATTCTTACTATGTTACAGCTTCTTGTACGTATGTATACTTGTATACTTCTTGTAAAATACTTATATTTTAAAGTATACTTTTAGTTTCGGAGCGCTTCGGCCCCTTTAGTATTTATAGTTGTATACCATATAAGGTTCGGTATACTTAGTTCACTATAAACAATAGCTCTGATACCAATCTGTCACACCCCCAAACCGAAGCGGTGGAAACGTTCGGGGGTGGACGACCTCATGTATAGTATCACAACAATTGCATCATAGTAATCAAAGTAAACACAACCATTACATTAGATAAGTAAAATATTTACATCTGTTTGATATATATTTGTATACACCAAAAGTATAGCAAAATATAAAAAGACGTGACTCTATACGCTCCGTCTTCTCAAAAGTTGTGGGAGTACCTGTCTACTGATTTCCTGAGAATACAAGCGGTTTTGAAAAGAGTATCAGCATTAAGCTGGTGAGTTCATAAGCATGTTTTTGTAATGAAAACCTGTTGATGAATCTGTAAAAATGTTTGTATGTTTCCCAGAAAATCCAATATTTTCTTACATGTGAGTTCGTTACGGTGTTCCATAATGTATTAGCTCGTATGTTTGGTTACCACTAGATGTATTGTATAATATTGTTTTGAATGAAAACCCTTTTGTATGAAGACCCTGGCTATCACTAGTATGTATAGAATATTCTATTTGAAAACCCTGGATAGCGCCAGTATGTATAGTATTTTCATTAATTAAAATAAAACCATGCGTTGAAATCCCTGGAATCCTCCAGTTGTAGTATGTAGTAGTTCTATTAATGAAAATAAAACTAATGAAGAATGAAATCACGTAAACAAAAGGTTAGTTTATACTGTTGTGAGTTCGTATAACCATGCTTGATATGACCTAGTGACCTCTACGACGTTCTTCAGGTGTCAGACGTTATGACATTTGTCACCCCAGGCATGTCTGCCTAACTGTAGCTAGCAGTTCAGGTGTGGGATAGTCAATCCCGAATAGATATATTCACAAATCTCACGCTCTCCCTCCAGAAGACTCTGGTTATACTATGATAGGATTTAACCCGCACCCCAAATGGTACAATTGAAGTGAGGTCTCACAGCCCGGTATTAACTAGTTTACGTGCAGTGTTATGTTCTCTTGTACTTGAATCTAAATGTATGTCTTGTAGAGTAAAAATAATTATACTTAAATAATTATTTAGTAATATACTTTTTTTATCCGAAATATAGTAATGTATATCATAAACTAGTTCTACCATAGTTTATATGTTTGTTAATGTATAAACTCTGAAATTGTGAAATAGTGTATTGAAATTCCAAACTATACCTATTATAGGTTGCATGTATGCTAAGTACTTGGTTCGTGTATTGTTCTGAAAACTATGCAATTATAGTTGTGAGTTGAAAACTTCCTTTATGCTCAGCATGTTACAAAAGGGATAAGATATTTAAACATTTCATAAAATGTGGTGATCTTTTGGTTGTGTCAATTGCATAAGTTTTAATCCTGTTTCAAATTCTGTGTATAAGGTTCACAAAAACTATTTGTGATTGGCTTGAATCCCCCTGAAAACGTTAAAATAATAAAAGCGTAGGGGTATGAACTCACTGTTGATTTCGTGTATGCCGGACAACAAGACTGGAATGAGGACCCTCGAGTTATTGTAAGCGGAGTTAATGGAATCCTAATAATAATTAAACACATATTTGTATTTAAATTAGTGAATCCATTAATTAAAGTGTTAGAAAAACACTTGTTTTTGGTTAAGGAATGTTACCGAGACTCGATCAAAGTGGAAAAAGTGGGTTTGCAGCCAAGATTCATGATGTAGGGTTGATTGCGGCCGTGAAGGGATTTCGGACGTGTACTGTTCTCAGCCGTGAACGGTTTACTGCCTTTGAAGGGTTTACGGTCTTTGAATGGTTCACGGTCTGTTCTTGGTGAAAATATGAAGGTTTAAAGGGTTCACGGTCGTGAACTAATTTCGGACCTTGAAGATTTGAAGATTTGAAGGGTTTACCGCCGTGAACTCAAGAACAACAATGCTTAATTCGATGAAAATACGGACGTTTGATGCTCCAAAACGAGTTCTAAGGTGGATTGAGTGGTAGATCAAGAGAATACTTGGGTTTTCGGGTGGTGGTTTTTAGAGAGAGAGAGAGAGAGAGAGTGGTTTTCGGCCAGAAATGTATAATTGAGGGTACGATACACACACACACACACACACACACACACACACATATATATATATATATATATATATATATATATATATATATATATATATATATATATATATATATATATATATATATATATATATAGGCTGGGTTCATGGTCGGTGGTGGGGTCCACCAGCCGTGAACGGTTTACGACCGTGATCGGGTTCACGACCGTGACACCAATCACGACCGTGGATTTTGTTGACTCTCGAAGAAAACTCGGGTTTTCGCGTGATTTTGGTTCCAAATCTTATAAGAACGATTTTCTGAACCATATGAATTTAGCGGAACAAATAAAATTCACAATTTATTTAACAGAATCAGGCTAACGTTAACGGAAAAAGGTTCGGGTTGTCAGAACAAGAGACATAACAGGCTGCCCTACGTATGTAAATTATACACAGAACAGGATCAAATAGACTTTCGAATAGCAGACTCTACCCTACGACCACAACCAGCCGAGGAACAGGAAATAAAGAGAAATCAATTATTCAAAGGCCATAAAATTCTAACCATATACAATTTTTAAAGCACACACATAACAAAATCCATCCGACTATCATATTCCAAATATTAGTATAGCATGGCTAACATATTGGGGAATCACTTACTTGAGCTCGGCCGATTACATGCATTACACTCTCCCTTTTTCGGTTTTAAGAAGTTTTTTTTTAACTTTTGATTTTTGAGAAGAATTTTATCATTTCCTTAGTTTGAGTCCTGACCCACCCGAGAGTGTGCTCGAATCCCTCAAACCAAGGCTCTGATACCATCTTGTAACAACCCAAATTTCCAATAAAATTTATCATTTTTAATTAGCCAAAACCTTTCCATAAATGTAAAATTTCCAAACAAATTTGTTTTCAAAATCCATAACATCATATGAGTATTTCATAATATCAGAGTGTCCCAAATAAAACGCCAGAGAGTGCATGCCGCACCATCACGTCAGGCTCTTGCCCTTAGATCCTGAAGTACCTAAAACAACCAACAAACTATAAGCTAATGCTTAGTGAGTTCCCCATAGCAGACCCCCACACAATCCATATAATCACATAAACCATATTAGCTATATCATCTGTTGGATTTGGTGTCTAAGCCCATAACTATAACTGGGATGTACTTGACCCGATTGTAGGATGGTCCTTTTCGGTTGCCTTCACCAGTGCAACTTGATAGGATGGACTTTTGAAAATAAAGTTATTTGTGATTTATTAATATATCGTAAGTATAATATATTGAGAAATCATATTATTTAATTAGTATTGATCAAGAATTAGTTTGTAATTAATTTTTGTGATCAAAAGACTCTAATTAAATATATGGGGATTAATTGTGTAAATCAATGATTCTAATAATGTGGGCTAATGATCCATGATTATTTAGATGGGCTAAACCAATGAGATAATCCATGGATAGTCCATGGAGGTTAACCCATGGATCCTAAGTAATATGAAAGGTCATTAGGGTTTACAAAGTGTAACCCTAACATTTGCCACACTATAAATAAACCCCCCCTAGAGCCAAAATCGGTTGCCACAATATTCTTGGAGAGTGATATTGATTTTGGGCAAGTAACTTATTCTCTCAAGCCTCCTCTGGCATATTGGTGTTTGTGAACCATTACAGGCATCACACTTGGGGAGCTCAAGCTTTCAAATGTCAAGAACTACAAGTCCTTCTAAAAGGTAAGTTATCTAACTAGTTGTATTGTTTATTTGACCAACTTGCATGCTAGTTAGGGAGAATGCTTTCGAAAATTGAAAATATGCATTTATAATAGAGAAAACATAGATCCAAAGAATTTAGGGTTGCATGTGCACCATAGGAGTGTTATAGTGCTCAAAACCCAACAGTTGTATCAGAGCCTATGGTTGTTTTATGTTATACTTCATGTTTGTTAGTTTTCCAAGTTGAAAAAATCGAATTTTTTGCATCTGACTAATGAACTCGCCGAGTCCACTGGCTGACTCGACGAGTCCACTCAATAACAGAGCAACTCGGCGAGTCAGTTCATGCACTCGACGAGTTGCATGCTCTGTTTGCAGAATTTCGAGTTTCTTGGCCTGGATTGGATGGGAACACTACCACAAACTGTTTTGGATCATTAAAAATGTTTTTTCTGATTTGGTAGTGCTTGTACTCATCAAACCACAAGATAATTGTCAAAATTTTGAGAAATTTTTGTCTTTCTATGATAAACAAAGTTGCTTGAAAATTGTTGACTTGATATTATCTTGTTTATGAGTTTAGCTAGATCTATCTTGAATTATATGATTATTTTAGTTGTTAGAAAATTGATCTAAATGAATTTTAATGACCTCCATAACTTTTCCTCAAGATATGGAAAATGAAAGGTCTCATCCATTAAAATGCAATTAAACTCATAAGTTATGAATATGAAGAGTTTTGACAAGTTTCAAAACTTGCCCTCAAGTTTTGGAATTTGTAAAGTCTCACTAATGGAACTTTAATTCCAAAGCCTAGAGTTTTAAAAGTGAAAATTCAACTCTTATATTTTATAATATTAGACGTTTAATCATATATATACATATATATATATATATATATATATATATATATATATATATATATATATATATATAAGACAAGTCGGTCTTACGGTTAGTAGGCCTCATTCACGAAGTCGGTCTATAAGGGGGTTATAAGGTTACTGCTTATAAAATGGTGATTTAATGGGTGTCCACTCTCACCCACTGCTTCCTTGACTGGTGGAGGGTCGTTAGCCGATCGGGTAGGATAGGACATTAATTCTCACTCATTAAAAGTATAATGATAAATATAAAGTAACTAAACTTTATTAAATTCCCAATCTTAGTTACTTAGGAAAATATGAAAATGGTGCTAATCCATGAAATTACACTTTGCACCTTGTTAAGTCGTTAGTGGAGCGTGTGTGGTTATCTGGCACACTAATCTAGGACTGACAATGTGTGGCAAATGGTAGCTTGATGTTAATCATAGATCAATGGAACGTGTGTGGTTAACCGACACACTGATTAGGTCACTTGTAACATTGAGTGTACCAAGCTAATTTGCATGGTTATTCACACCTTGTTTGTGATCCTCGACATCCCAGTCACAAACTCGAAGGGCACAATCGAGATTTAAACATGCCATTGAAAATTTCAATGAATCTCAAAGGATCTAGGAATTTCAATCCAATTAAAACTTAATAATCTATTTCGTTTTTCATGGTGGAAATTGGTAAATCGTCAATTTACCTACCTTCAAATATTTTACAATTGGATTACGGCATCTCTTTTCGCAATTGTAGAATATTGTGTTGGGTCCTAGCCTTAATATTCCATTTGGGTGTAATATTAAGGATTATCATCTAATCTAAACTTTTTTCTTCTTCTTTTACAGATGTATATCCCAAACAATGCTTCCAACCCAATCCCTTCAGGCTCTTTCTCCCCCATCGACCTATGTGGGAGGGTCATTTCAGTGGCTCGAACTTCAATGACTGGATCCGAAACATCCGAATAGCTATTCGCTATGAGGACAAAGAATATGTCAAAGATAAAGAGCTTAAGGAGATTGATGTCAGCACTGCTACTCCTGAACAAATCGCTAAACATACTACTCATGAGAGGGATACGACAAAGGTGTTGTGTCTAATGATTGCTACCATGACTACTGAGCTGCAGAAGTCCTATGAGGACTACTATCCTTTTGAAATGTATCAATACTTGATGGAAAGATACCATCAAAGTGCTCGACAGGAGAGGTATGAGATCATTGCCTTCATGATCACAACCAAAATGAAGGATGGTGAACCGATCACGGCCCACTTGCAAAAGATGCAGAGATTTGTGGACCGCTTGCTTAAATTGAATGTCAATTTTGATGAAGAGTTGGTCATAGATATTATTCTACACTCTTTACCTTCTTGTTATGATCAGTTTCACATGACTTGTCATATGAACAAGCAGGAGGTCACTCTTAGCAACCTTCAAGGCCTTCTGAGAACTACAAAAAGAAACTTGAAAAGCAAGTCGGTTGTATCTACTCCTACTACTACTTATGCCCCTGTTCTAGCAATCGGACATGGGAAAGGAAATAAGAGGAAGGCTCCCTACAAGATCCGCAAGGGAAAGTCTCTTGATGGATCCTCTTCAAGTGGAACCAAAGTTGGTTCTGCTAATCCCTCTTCCAATCTGAAGGAAGCAGAGTGCTTCCACTGTCATGAAAAAGGGCACTGGAAACAAAGTTGCCACAAGTACTTGCAGGACATAAAGATGGCAAGATCAAGCCCTTCTTTGCAGGTATTTACACTATTTAATCTAATAACTGATCACATGATAATTCTTAGGTCCTTGATACAGGTTGTGGTATTCACATTTGTTCTGAGTTGCAGGGACTAAAAAGAAGTAGGAATGTGGAGCAGGGGCAGATAAACTTAATCATGGGAAATAGGAAAGTGTCGTCTGTGACCAAGATTGGAGTTTATTCTTTATTGCATAGTAATGGTTTAAATTTAGATTTGAATAATTGTTGTTACTTGGTAGATATGGCGAGAAATGTTATTTCCTTTCACAGTTTGTATAAACAAGGTTTTACCTTTTCTTTTAATAATGAAAATGGTGGTATTTATGCTTATTATAATGGTGTTTTATATTTTGAAGCATTACCTTGCAATGGTATATATGAAACTGTGATGGTTGTAGATAACTTAGGAAATAATATGTTGAATATTGATTCTTCCAATGATTTGGACAAGCCATGCTTGTGGCATTGTCGTCTTGGACATGTCAACAAGAAGCGCATAGCCCAACTCCAAAAGGATGGAGTCTTGGAGTCGTTCGCCTTGAAGTCGGATGACACTTTCGAATCTTGTTTACTTGGAAAGATGACCAAGTCACCCTTCACTGGTACTTGTGAAAGGGGTGAAGGTTTGTTGGATATCATACACACTGATGTGTGGACCATTTAGAACTGCTACAAGGGATGCTAACCGCTTCTATGTGACTTTTACTGATGATTACAGTAGATATGGGTAAATTTACTTAATCAAGCATAAGTCAGAAACGTTTGAAAAGTTCAAGGAGTTTGAGCAAGAAGTGGAGAATCAATTGGGCAGGAAGATAAAGATATTGTGATCCGATCGAGGAGGAGAGTATCTTAGTATCGAGTTCTTAGACTACCTTAAGGAATGTGGAATTGTTTCACAATTGATGCCACCAAGGATACCACATCTTAATGTTGTGGCTGAAAGGCGCAATCGAACCTTGCTAGACATGGTTCATTCCATTATGAGTCGAGCTTCGTTACCTATCTCATTATGGGGGTATGCCTTAGAGACTGCCGCCCATATCCTTAATCCAGTCCCTACCAAAAAGGTTTCCAAAACACCTCACGAGATGTGGACAGGGAAAGTTCCCACATTAGACCACATCAAAGTTTGGGGTTGTGAGGCTTTTATGAGAAATGAAACTTACGAGAAGCTCGAACCTTGGAGTGAGCGATGTATTTTCATTGGCTACCCACAGAAGTCCTTTGGATATCTCTTCGATAGACCAACTGACAATGTTGTCTTCATTGTAAGGAGAGGAGTCTTTCGTGAGAGAGAACTCATATGCCAAGGAAACTGTGGGAGCCAAATTGACCTTGAAGAGCTTCAAGAGTCAAGCGGTGAAGGAACTTAAAACACTAGCAATCAACCTGAGGAGGAAACTCCGGTTGATCCAATTGACGAGTCCTTACCTCTGAGGCGTTCCAGTAGAGTTAGAAATACACCGGAGTTTTATGGTTTCCATATTACTACAGAAGGTGATACATTTATCAGTGATAGCACACTGGTAAACTTGGATGAACCTAATAACTACAAGGAAGCCATGGCAGGCCCCAAGTCTGCAAAATGGAAAGAGGCTATGGACAACGAGATTCAGTCCAGGTATGACAATCAAGTTTGGAACTTGGTTGATAATGTACCAGGTCGTAAGACAGTCGGATGCAAATGGATATTCAAGAAGAAGACCGGCATGGATGGGAAAGTTCACACATATAAAGCGCGACTGGTTGCGAAGGGATTTACTCAAACTCCAGGAGTTGACTATGATGAGACCTTCTCACCAGTAGCGAAGATTAAATCCATAAGGGTTATGTTGGCCATAACTGCATTTCATGATTATGAAATATGGCAAATGGATGTTAAAACCGCTTTCCTTAATGGAAAGTTGGCTGAAGATGTTTACATGAGTCAGCCAGAGGGTTTTATCAATGCAAATTACCTTAATGGAGTGTGTAAGCTAGTGGGAGTATAGTGAGCTTTCTGGTATTGTATGTAGATGACATACTACTCATAGGAAACGACATCCCAACCTTGCAGGAGTTTAAGTCCAGGCTTGGGAAGTGTTTCTCTATGCAAGACCTGAGAGAAGCTTCTTATATTCTAGGGATAAGGATATTGAGAAACAGGAGTAAAAGACTAATAGGACTTAGTCAAACTATCTACTTGGACAAGGTGTTGAAACGCTTCAGCATGGAGGACTCCAAGAAAGGTGACTTACCTATCCAAAGCAATACCAAACTGAGTAATACTCAAAGTCCGAGTATAGAGTCTGGGATAGCAGAAATGAGTCGAATATCATATGCTTCCGCAGTTGGCTCGATCGTGTATGCTTTGACTTATACTCGCCCTGATGTGGCCTTTGCTTTGAGCATGGTCAGCAAATATCAAGGGAACCCTGGTAAGGCTCATTGGACTGCAGTTAAGAACATTCTTAAGTGCCTACGAAGGACTAAGGATTGGGTCCTTAGCCTTGGTGGGAGTGATAAATTGAGAGTGATAGGTCAAAGTGACGCCAGCTTTCAAACCGACCAGGATAATTTCCGCTCTCAGTCGGGCTGGGTGTTTACCCTGAATGGGGCAGCAGTGACATGGAAAAGTTCCAAGTAGGAGACTATATCTGATTCAACGTGCGAATCAGAGTATATAGCAGCAAGCGAAGCATCAAAGGAGACGATATGGTTGAAAAACATCATCGAAGACCTTGGAGTCATACCATGCATAAAGGAGCCTATGGAGATTTTCTGCGATAATGAAGGGGCGGTTGCTTTAACCAAGGAACCGAGAGATCATGGTAGATATAGGCATATTGACAGAATGTACCACTTCATAAGACATCAAGTAGAAGAAGGACTCCTCGTGGTAAAGGGGATATCGTCAGAGGACAACCCAGCAGATCCCCTTACAAAGGGACTGACTATGGTTAAGCACTTGCAGCATGCAAGGGGCATTGGGCTAGCGGGCGATATTAGTTTTAGCGGTTAGATAAATAGAAAATTGTAATAGCTAAATTGCAATTGGCATTTGATGATTAAATAAAAGGAGTTTTATTTATAGGTAAAGTTATTGTCTTGTGCCAATTATTTACTATTGTTTCACTTTGCATGTTTTGACTTCCAGAATAATAAAATTATTCAAACCGTCCACAGTCGATCATACGTTGGAAGTAAGTATGAAAGAAGACTGTCATGAGTTGGCTTGTAGATTGTATAAGGTGTTAGACATAGCAAAAGTATGCTACATCATTCATGAGTGCTCCTGAAATAAGATTTGAGTATTGGATTCAACTTGCGCTTACCTGAATTACTTCATGGAATTTATCACGAGTTGGTTGTGTAGTGATGGAATGAAAACGCATCAGTAACTTGATGTTATAAAAGATGTCATTGTGCATGATTGGATGAGTAGTTAGTACAAGCATAAAATGTCGAATTTTATATGTTCCTTTTATCCTAAGAGGATTAAAAGTGATATCTTGGGCCCCTCGATGATTCTGTTTTGACTATGTGTCGGGCCCGGTCAGAACTAAATTGATGTGTTCAGTTATGTTCTATGTCAGACGAATCGGAAATCGGGAAACAAATTGCAGGCTAATAAGTATGACTATGTTTCATGTATTTGTCCGCATAGATATCTTGAGAACAGAGCAGTATATGATCCCTTCTGAAGGATGCGTCACTGACTAGGTCAGAGTTCGACAGCGGCTTTTGAAAGCTTACGATTGTTAAGTCAGATCCTGAAGTCACATTGGCAGCTATAGTTATTAGACTTATCCAAGTGCGAGACTATTGGATTTGGTGTCTAAGCCCATAACTATAACTAGGATGTACTTGACCCGATTGTAGCATGGTCCTTTTGGGTTGCCTTCACTAGTGCAATTTGATAGGATGAACTTTTGAGAATAAAGTTATTTGTGATTTATTAATATATTATAAGTATAATATCTTGAGAAATCATATTATTTAATTATTATTGATCAAGAATTAGTTTGGAATTAATTTTTGTGATCAAATGAGACTAATTAAATATATGGGGATTGATTGTGTAAATCAATAATTCTAATAGTGTGGGCTAATGATCCATGATTATTTAGGATGGGCTAAACAAATGAGATAATCCATGGATAGTCCATGGAGGTTAACCCATGGATCCTAAGTAATATGAAAGGTCATTAGGGTTTACAAAGTGTAACCCTAGCCTTTGCCACACTATAAATAAACCCCCTAGAGCCAAAATCGGTTGCCACACCATTCTTGGAGAGTGATATTGATTTTGTGTAAATAACTTATTCTCTCAAGCCTCCTCTTGCATATTGGTGTTTGTGAACCATTACAGTTATCACACTTGGGGTGCTCAAGCTTTCAAAGGTCAAGAACTACAAGTCCTTCTAAAAGGTAAGTCATCTAACTAGTTGTATTGTTCATTTGACAATTTGTATGCTAGTTTGGGAGAATGCTTTGGAAAATTGAAAATATGCATGTATAATACAGAAAACATAGATCCAAAGCATTTAGGGTTACAGGTGCACCATAGGAGTGTTATAGTACTCAAAACCCAACAGCCACATAAACCACATAAGCCATGAATATAAACATATGGGGGTTCCCATCTGTCACACCCCCTAAACCGAAACGGCGGAAATGTTCGGGGGTGGATGACATAATATGTAGTATCACAACAATTGCATCATAGTAATCATAGTAAACACAACCATTACATTGAATACATATATGAAAAGGTATTTACATCTGTTTGCTTCATATTTATATACATCAAAAGTAGCAAAAAGAAAGACGAGACTCTATACGCTCTGTCTTCTCAAAAGTCTGCCGAGGTACCTGTCTACTGATTTCCTGAGAATACAAGCAATTTTGAAAAGAGTATCAGCATAAAGCTGGTGAGTTGATAAGCATGTTTTTGTAGTGAAAACCTATCTTTGAATCCGTAAAATGTTTGTTTGCTTTCCAAGAAAAATCCAATATTTTCTAACATATATGTTTGATACTGTGTTCTGTAGTAATGTATATAATGTGTTCTGTAGTAATGTATATAATGTGCACTTGCTAACGCGTCGAGTTCCTTCATTTCTCAAAAAACCGGGAAAACCCCTAGTCAATTCGCCGAGTTGACAGGACAACTCGTCAAGTTTGCATAGTGTCTATAGGATCGGGGAAACCCGAGTCAACTCGTCGAGTTTTCCTAGTCTCAACACATTCAGCCACTTTTCCAGCGAGTCGAAAGCCCCAAACAATAGATCTGATCCACTAGGGTGAAGATACCATGTAAAGTTGCTAACTTTACGTCCATTCATGGCATTAAGGGGGCTAAAACACTCAAACATAGCTTATTAAGGGATTAAGGGCATGAAGGAGGGCCAAGACTTAATAAAGATGACACTTTAAGTCCATGGAGGCCCTAAGATGTCCAGATCTGAACTCACAGCTTCAAGACATGCTCAAATTCAAGCATGACCCAAGAATAAGCTAAAAATAGCACTAAACCCTATAATGGGGAGATCTAGCAAATGAATGATCAAGGTATCGACTTTATACCTCAATGTAGCTGCAACACTGGAGGAAATCCCGGATCTTCTGCCTTCCACTCAAACAAACCTCATCAAGCTTCAAGTTCCTTCCAAAAGAGCACCAAAAATAACTCTCCAAGATCACACACACAAAATGAGAGCACGAGCACGAACTAGGGTTTCTCTGGACAAAGGGGGCAGTAAGGGAGGCTAACAATGAGGCTTAAGGCCTTTAAATAGGGTGCAAACCCTAAAAATTAAGGTTTTCATTTCCAGCGTCTACTCGTCTAGTTGAGGCTCCCCAAATTGTCAAGTTGAGTCCTTATCCGGCGTCCAAATAAATCCCTACACTATGAGTTGGAGCTCCCCAACTCGTCGAGTTCTAGTCAAAACCCTAAAATGCTGAAAATTGAATAGTGCTTTAACCAAGTCTTACACCTGTACTTGCTAGCTACAACCTTGATGGTTGAATCACAACATACATAACTTTCTAAACTATTTTACGACCTCCGATGAAGCGTCGTGTGGGGAAAATATCTAGTAGAATGCTCGATAATAAGAACTCATTGTAACAACTCTATTTAAATATTCCGTTGAATCCGGTTGAAATTACATGTGTAGGGGCTATGTTGGCATATATTATGCAATATTCTGCCATTTATCTTCCACCACCATGTTAGGCATTATAATACATACATACATAATATATCATAGAGTTCTATCTCAAATGGTCGTGTCGCATGTTATATTATATGATGAATATATCATCATCGTCAGACAACGAGTCGAATGGATCCATAAAAATTTTTGTTTGAAATTTGTATAAAAAGATATGAAAAATAATAAGAGTTAGGTGTAAATAAAAAAACTATAAAGAATTGTGTTGTATTTATAAAGAAAAAACACAAATTTTTATTGAATTTTGGCCGTTCAACGGTCATATATTCAAAATCATTCGCGTTGAGGGGTGTTGGAGTGACAACGTGAATTAACTAAATGTTATAGGGGCTTTGTTCAACGACTGTTAACGCCGTTGAGGGTGGCCACCTCAACTAACCTCACTTTGTTGCTGGACCATACCTGATAGTCTAAGGAGGGAGAATCGTAACACTTAGAAAACATGAATACATACCGAATGTAATAGAGCTTTTGTTTACTTAGAAGGTGATTTTGGAGGTAAATAGTTTACAAAAGTAAATAAAAGCCGACGTGTTAGTAAGAGGAAAAATAAATAAACACCAACACGATAGTTATTGTATTTGTTGAGTGAAAACGAAAAGAAAATACATTATTATAGCTTTGTTATGAGATGTAAGTTAAGAGGAAATGGATAAAATATTTAGTATTAATTCAAAAGAAAAAAACATGGCAAAGTCCAGGGTTCTTTGCGTCTAATTGTTCTAAAAAGGGTACAAAAATTACAAGAATGTCACCCCCTCCCGGGGCATTCTCGATCACACGGAAAAGAACCACACACATATACACACTCACTCACTCAATATGTGTGTATCGGTTGCCAAATAGAGACAAATATCGCGATGAGGGGATAATCGAGTCTAAAGGAGAAGTAAGCAGCATTGCCGCCAATGTTGGGCGGAACGACGACGAGCAACAACAGCCAGGGTGGTGACATTATCTCCCCTGAGCACAGGTCCGGTTATCACTGTCTCTTCAAATTAACAGATCTAGAAAAGGTATTTTAAGGATATTAATTAATTTGGTTATTTGATGAATTACAGTATGATTTTTTCCATGACCGGACCTTTAGTGAAGGGCATTTGGGTAGTTCCTTAGATGATTGGATGAGTTTTATTTTCATTACTGGATACGATGGTAGTATAACGTTGATGATACACTGAATTCAAGGTATTACCTGATTGGTTTTTTTATTTATACTCAAAATTTGAATATGCTGAGGATTTTGAATTTAGATGTTATATCATAAACTAGGTTATAACCTGTGTGCCACACGGGACAACTTAAAATAGTTTAAGTATTAATAACATTGTACTCTAAAAGTACAACGTTGTAATTGGGAGGCTATATCTTTCTTTTATACACAAAGTGCAACACAAAACAAAGACTGAGTTCTTATAAATGTCAACAAATAAAAAACAATTTAAATGATTTCCTCAGGTTGAACTTCATATAATGAATCTGTAAAGATAACCAAGTGTGTTGTCACGTGGCGAAATTGGTTTTATTTATTAGATTAGGGGATTCTATTTGTGTAAATTTGTGGTTGACTTTTTGAGAATATATCTGGTATAAACATGAGTTGTGATTAGATAATATTATTTACTAACTAATTAAATTCCAAACACATATGTAAAGGATGCCACATTTATAAAACTTATGGAATAAAAATAACTATACAAATATTTTTAATCAATTGCCGATATATAATGTTAAATTTAAATTCTAGCATTAATACAAATAAGTTACATTTGATTAGGGACAACACAATGGCTACTACATATCACAATGCTTAGAACAACCTTTTTACCCTTCTTGGGTCCTGCAAATGGATACAATGAAAAGAGGGATCACAAAAGGAGGAAGAAAGCAACTTATTTATTATTAATAAATAACTTAGAATTAATCAAATCATGCATCATTTCCTCGTAAAGGTTTGTTTTTATTGGTTTTTACTCTTCATCTTATGAGCAAATAAGAAAATGGAGTTTTTAATGCAAACCTGATAATCAAAATTCATAATGTACTTTCAGCTACAACCATTTTTTGAAAGAGAAATGAAGTTTTTCTTTGTTACCGCTGACTCTTTCAGCCATGTCCATAAATGCCTTAAAGAGGGGTATAAAACATTAGTCATTAATTAATATCATAATATGAATATTCAAAGCATACAAACTATAACATGATGACCTTCAAACTTTAAATAAACATCAAGGGTAAAAAGTCTTACAACACTACTTGCAAGGATCTTGATTTTTTTTAATAGGCATAAAAGATGTAATAGTTGCTAGTATTCCAACACCCATAGGCCTAACCGAATGCGTCTCGAACCCAAAAACTACATTAACAAAGACAATTACCTTGTAAAAAGTGCAAATAAACTTAAATGAACAAAACATTAACTTCATTCTGATGAAGAAAATCAATCCATGGGTTAAAATCATACCTATAAAGAGATAGATATATGATATGATGAAATATACAAACTAATTGCTGAAAGGTGAAAACCTTTGATATATAGGAGGATCATTTGCTTGAGTAGGCGTCGAATTTGGTAGGAAACTATCAACAAACTGTCATAATCAAGAATCAAAAACAGGGTACCATCACATACACAATTGAAAGCCATCAAAAATCAACTAAACACATTAATAAGCCTATGTAAAACACCAACAGAAGTATCAACCTCTAACAAATTCAAAGAAAACACAATATTTAGTCCATCAAGGTTTGAAATCTTATGGAAATATGGGTCTTGGTTATCTTCGAGTACCTTGATTAGAGAAATTTCATGTGGTGAAGAGTATGTTATTATCAAAATAATAACAAAAAAAATGATATAGCTTCCAAAATTAAACATCATAATTTCATTCTTCTAGTTGTAACAACTTCACTGGAGGACCATTTTGCCCCCATCAGTACATATGGCAACACATATGAAAGTGGCATTTAATCAATTACCTGTGATGCATGTGCCTCTTGGTCCTAAAGCATGTATGATGTAATTAATGAAATTACACATATCAATAATCCACAATCTGCATATCATCAATCATCACAATCTGGTTCCCGATAGCGTAATTTGTAGAATGTAATTAGCATAGTAGAAGAAATAATACTACATTCACACACTTTTCAGTCATCTACAATGTATCATATTAAGAAATCACGAAATCATTATAAAAGTTTAACCAACATGCTGAAATTCAATGAAACACAATTAAATTAAAAGGTCACAAAAAAAAACTTTATATCATCCATAAAACATATAGAAATGTGTTTATTCCACTATAACTTCCTTTTTTAAGTTTCTAAACAATAACACTACCTATTTAATCATTTAAACCCCATAATATTAAAAACATTCCAGATTCACTGTCATCTCATTCTCAGTTTACGATCAAGTTTATTAACTCATACATATTTGTCACGATGCTCACCATTTGCATCAAAATCAAGATTCCATTGAGTGAATCCTTCCATTACAGCATAACCTATAGTGAAAATGACCTATGAAGATTCAGAGTAGCTACAACTTGACATTATGCAAATATTAACCTCCACTTTAATAAAATAATGAAAATGAATACTTGATTGAACTCATTGTAATATCATTATCAATTGTCTTCGAGATCCTATCTACTACAATTTGAATGTGACACCTTTCAACCATTCAAAAAGTATACCGATTAAAAGATTGAATTATCGTATCTGATTGGTATCCGATTGTGGTACGGGGAATTAGAAATAAGATATGGTTTATGCATTACATCTAGAACTTAGTGAGCATAATCAAACTTCTCACATTTCAAAATACATCCTTCTCTTTTTTTTCCTCATTCATTGTAACGCCCGCAGATTCGGGCTAGTCAATTTAGAGACAATGAGCGTCAAAAATGACTTTTTGATGGAAGATTATTTAGAAGGATTAATCTTAACCAAGTTATAATATATGTCACAAGGGTTCCGTACATATAAATAACGCCGAAATCCGAGTTATAACGAAGAAGTTATGACCCGTTCAAGTTTTACAGCAAAACCGGCACGACACCGGGAATTGTAAAAAGTGAATTTACGATAAAATACTTTCTAGACTTAGTAATCTGAACGAAAGTCGTAGTATATGTTAAACCGAGAGTGTGCATAAAAAGAACGTCTAAATCTGACTTCGTATGAAGAAGTTATGATTTTTCTAAGATTTAGCACAACATTGCACAGCCCGAAATTCGAATTTTAGATCGGTCCATTTTTAACCGAAACAGTCTAAACAAGAATTAAATATCTTGTTAATAGGAGCTCAACGATAAAAAGACAGTCGAAAATGGAGCTCGTATGCGAAAGATATGGATGAAACTTAGTCCATACTCTTCAAGCGCGGCGAATTCGATACAGTTTTGTAAATTTGAGATAGAGTGAGAATTAGCCGACGGGATCTAAATGAAAGTTGTAGTACTCATAAATAACAACACGTGGATATAAAGAACGTCGATAATAGAGCCCGTATGCGAAAGATATGGACGAAACTTAGTCCCTACTCTTGGAGCGCGATAAATTCGATACAGTTTTGCAAATCGGAGATAGAATGAGAATTAGCCGACGGGGTCTAAATGAAAGTTTCATAAATACCAACGCGTGGATATAAAGAACGTAGAAAATAGAGCTCGTACGCGGAAGTTACGGACGAAACTTAGGGTCTACTCTACGATAAAACCCTTTTAAATAAGAGATGAACTCTTCATATTTTCTTCACACCATAAGCCTTTCTTTCTCTCTCTAACTTCTCTCTAGACTCCCAAAACCCCTCTAAATCCCTAGTAACCTCAAGTTTCTAGAGGAAAGACCCGGAGCGCCCGAAGGGTCCGAGAAAAAGAGCTTTTCGGCTCAGCGGAACCCGGTTTTTAGCAAAACCCGTTGTAAGTGAGATACGCCTACCCTACTTTAAATATAGATTATATTTAAATGTAATATCGTTATTATGAACCTATAAATAAGATTTATCAGTGATTCAAATTCTTTATATTGATTGATCTACTTACGGGGATGATGTCTAGGCTGTGATTTAGTGAGGTGTTTAAAGTGGGATTTCCAAATAGTATACTTCATATCCCAAACGGACCCTACCTCCGATATGATCCTACCTGGTTGTTCCTTACTTGATAGATCATGAAGTAGACTTTGATTTAATGAGGAATCTAGACTAATAATTAGTCGTAATAAAGATTAGACTAAAACTTAGCGATAATAATGCTAGGTTTCGTAATCATTAGAAGCGAACCGCTGCCCGAGTTTGGAATCATCACTTTAGCAAGTGAGTGCATAGTCCCTTTCATGAACATGATTTTAATACAAGTATTGATTGAAGTATTAAATATATGTTTTTGTGCGAGTTATTTGATGTTGCCTGAAATACATGTTAAAGAACATACCTGATTATATATGATGATTTAGGATAAAGAGTAAACCTAAATTAATTATGAGGAATATCGGGTAGTATCTTCTTACGAGTACGAGTGAGTTATACTCAAAAAATAGAACTTTAATATATGTCATTGATCCGGGAGCATGGATTAGAGATAGTCATTGTCCCATGTCCGAGAGTAAGGATTGGACATAGTCAAATGTCATTAATATGGGAGTATGGATTAAGACATAAACAGTTGTCCTTAGTCCGGGAGTATGGACAAGACATAGTTATCCGTCATTAATCTGGGAGTATAGATTTAGACGTAGACACTTGTCCCTAATCCGAGAGTATGGAATGGGCACAATTATTGATCCGAGAACATGGATTAGATCTGGGAGTAAGAGGTAAAATTTAAGGTCCGAGAGTATGGATAGTCTCATTGTGAGGATTGACGGGGTGGGGTAAGAGTTGATTATAAATATGGGAAAATTGAATATTTTGTGAATTCTAAATTTTATATATGATATAACATTGTGGGATTGAAATCCCTATGTATTCACCAGGTTTCCCAACCTGACCCGCTGAAGCTTATTTGTATCACAGGTGTCGATATGAAGTTACATTACATTGAGAGATTAAAGAGATGTAGATCAATAGTGTAAATAAATGTAAGTTCTGTTTATGTTTATGTTTATGTATTTACGATGACATCCCAAATGTTTTAAAATGATGAAAATATATTTCTTCAGAAATGCTTTGATCACGTATTTATCATGTTTTCTGGGAATAAATTCCGCAACACTTTTATTAAAAGAGGTACTCTGATTTTTATAAAGAATAAACAAAATCGGTCTTTTTTGGCCGTAAAAATGGGGATGTTACAGTTGGTATCAGAGCATTAGTTTAAGCGAACTAGGAATTTGTAGGATTTCTAGACTTAAACATAGAATGCTAAGAGATGATTGTGAGATGAGTGTCTACTATATTTTAGACATAAGCACTAGTTTATTTTAGGAAAGATACCTAAAATGATTTTATGTGCTATATGCTATTATTTGTTCGGATCTATGGTCTGTTGCCGACCGGATCTGGAAACTTTATGTGTTCAGATTTCTAAACGTTTAAATATGGTATTAGAACTGGCATGTAACTTTTCGGAGTGATGGGGTGGTTTACACGTCGATCGTAAATAAAATCTTTCCTATCTTAAATCTCGTCATTTCACACGAAATGCCTAATTTGGTGTATAAGATCGAAATGGCAAGAACCTGAAGCGGAGCCGGAAACGCGAACAGAAACAAGAATCAACCCCCAGTGATTGAGCAAATACCGGTTGTGGTAGCCGCTCCTAAGCCAATCATTATGGCCGGAGTACAAGCGATGATCCAAATGATGTTGGATCGTCAAATGGAGGAGACCAGACACTTACTTCAACAGAACCGAGAGGAAGCTACAATACCGAACGTACAACCTGAACTGGTCCCTGAGCAATCGGAGGAAGGGAACTACACCCGCCCTGTGAGTCAAGCTGGGACTCAAGGAGAACGAAGAAATGGCCCAGAAAGGGGAAACGACAAGGATGGGCGAATGTATAAGAACTTCTTGAGTGCAAAACCACCGAGTCTCTCAGGAAGCCCGAAGCCTCTAGAGATTATGGACTGGATCTCCGAAATGGAGATGGTGTTTGCGAGTTGCGACTGTAGCAACAAGCAGAAATCCATCTTTGCGGCCAGACAACTGAAGACCGAAGTCTTGAGCTGGTGGAAGTTATTGGCAGATATGATGCCCAAAGAAGAAGCAAGCAAGATGTCTTGGGCAGATTTCCTGGTGCAACTAAAAATGCAGTACTGCTCTGAGCAGGATCTACTAGAGATCAACAACAAGTTTCAGAACCTAAAGAAAGGAAGAATGAGCGTTACCGAGTACGCTGCAAGTTTTACGGAGAAAATGAAGCTTGTTCCTTACTTATTTCCAACTAAACTCTCCAAGCTCAACAAGTTTGCCCATGGATTACCAGTGGACTTTGGTCCAATGGTCAAGCTAACAACCACTTTGAAATCCGCCATCTGGGCAGCCAAGAATGTTGAGACCGAAATAAGGGAAAAGGTTCTGGAAAAAGCTGAAGTTGGCGAGAAGAGGAAGCTTGAAGAATCCTCAAGACCTGATAAGAAAGGAAAGTTCCGGAAGTCTAACCCGGATAACCAAAGTTATGGAGCCAAGTGCTGTGAAAAGTGTAAGAAGAAGCACCTCGGAAGATGCGATGGAGAAGTAACCTGTTACAAGTGTGGGAGGATCGGTCACTATTCTAAGGATTGTACACAAAATAATAAGGTATGCCACGGATACGGAAGCAAGGGGCACATGTCTAGAGACTGCCCAAAGAAAAATGAAGCAGCAAGGCCAGAGGCACCACCAAAGCCAAGGGCATTCCACGTGATCCTTGATGCAGCAGATAACAACACCAGGAATCAAGGATGAGGACTTCATATCCGAAGATCGAGTTATGCAGCAGCCATAATATCGTATGGTGTAGCCTAATAGAGGCCTAGTCTAGGGTGAACTTGAACACCTATGTAATCCTTTCAAGGAATAATATAAAACCTTCATTTTGTTATCTGGTGTGTTAAGTTCTTATGTGATTTTCTTGAATGGTGACTTGGAAAAACTGCGAGACAATACTTGGGACGAGTATGAGTAGGTGTGAATGGTAGTAGAGGCCTATACTACCGGAAGCACATGACTCACACTTGGATCAGGGAAAGTCACAAGGTTACCAAGAAACTAGTAATTGATTCCATTTTGTTCGAGTAAGTCGTTACAATTGTTTCGGTAATGACTAAGAAGATGACTATTATTCCGACCCGAGTGGTCATATCATACCGACTCCGACTAAGATATGTATTCTACGTGGTTCACAGATCCAAATTAGATGTAGCATCTGACTGAAGCCGGAAGATTGAAATAAAAGATAATCAAAGCGATCAGTAGAGGTATCGCGATAACTGCTTGTAGCTAGAAATGCTACCATTTAAGATGTAACGTCCGTAGATCAGGGCTAGTCAATTTAGAGACGATAAGCGTCAAAAATGAATTTTTGATAAAAGATTATGTAGAATGAATAATCTTAACCAAGTTGTAGTATATGTCACAAGGTTTCCGAAAATATAAAGAATGCCGAAATCCGAGTTATAACAAAGAAGTTATGACCTGTCGAAATTTCGCGACAGAACCGGCACGACACAGCGCGACGTAAATAGTGAATTTAATTTAGAACGATATTTGGCCTTAGCGATCTAAACGAAAGTCGTAGACTAAGTTAAACCGAGAGCGTGCATAAAAAACGTCCAAATCTGACTTCGTATGAGGAAGTTATGATTTTTCTAAGTTTCAGCTTAGCAGTATGCAGCCCGAAGTTCGAATATGAGATCGAGGGATTTCTAGCCGAAACAATCTAAACGAGAATCTAATATCTCGTCGATAGTAGTTCAATGGTAAAAAGACAGACGAAAACAGACATCGGATGAAGACGTTATGAGTTTATAACGAAGTTTTCCTGTCCCGGCCTACTAAAAATAATATAATAAAAATAAAATCAAAATTAGCCGACGGAGTCTAAACGAGAGTTGTAGAGCATATTCTCACCTATGCGTGGATATAAAGAACGTCGAAAACGGAGCTCGTATACGAAAGATATGTATTTCTAAAGTTTGGGGCGCAAACCCCAAGGCTGTTTTAGAGCTCACGACATGAGCACAGTACTCACGACGTGAGCAGATGATTTACGTCTTCCAGAGAAAGTGGACGAGTGACGAACGCAGTGACCTACTAGGCTCATGACGTGAGCATTGCAAACTCACGATGTTTGTACTGAATATTGGCCCTATAAATAGAAATCGAGGGTCAACCGAATTTGGGTGCTCCATCTCTTCTCTCTATCTCTCTCCCGATACTCTCTCTAGCCTTCTTGAAGTACCCCCGAAGCCCCGGTATCATCCGAAGCTCCAAAGATCCCGAGAAGAAAAGAGTTTTCGAGCCGAAACTCTGCCCGCGAGAAGTCCGGTTTCTGAGAAAACATTCCGGTTTCATCGAAGAATATCACTTTAAGAGTCGTAGTGCTGTCCGAGCATCGTCTTATCAAGTGAGTGCATAGTCCCTTTCATGAACTTGATTTTAATACAAGTATTGTTTGGATGTATTAAATATATGTTTTGTGTGAGTTATTTGATGATGTCTGAATTAAGTGTTAAAGAACATACCTGATTGTTTATGATAACTTAGGTTAAAGAGTAAACCTAAGATTGGTTATAATGGTTATGGGGTAGTATCTCTTTATGAGTACGAGTGAGATATATACGGAGAATAGAACATTAAAATATGTCATTAATTCGGAAGCAGTGATTTGACATAGTTATTCGTCCCTAGTCCGAGAGTATGGATTGGACTTAGTTAATTGTCATTAATCCGGGAGTATGGATTAAGACTTAGTTAGTTGTCATTAATCCGGGAGTATGGATTAAGACATAGTCAGTTGTCCTTAGTCCGGGAGTATGGACAATACAGATAATATATCATTAATCCGGGAGTATGGATTAAGATATAGTTAGTTGCCCTTAGTCCGGGAGTATGGACAGGACATTGTGGGATTGAAATCCCTATGTACTCACCAGGCTCCCAAGCCTGACCCACTCAGTTTTCTTTGTATCACAGGTATCGATATGAAGACATATTTCAATGAGAGATTAAAGGAGATGTAAATCATTAGTGTAAATAAATGTAAGTTATGTTTATGCTGATGTGTTTGTATCAGAACAGGACATCCCGTGATTTTTTTAAATAATGAAAATACATTTCATTAAGAAATGCTTTGATAAATTCTTATCATATTTTGTTTTGGGAACAAATTCCACAACTGTTTTCTTTGAAAGATTACTCTGATTTTAAAACGAAGCATAAACAAATCGGTTTTTTCTGGCCGTGAAATTGGGGATATCATAGTTGGTATCACAACATTAGTTTAAGCTAACAAGAATTTGTAGGATTTCTAGACTTAAACTTAGAATGCTAAGTGATGATTGTGAGATGAGTGTCTACCATATTTTAGACACGAGCACTAGTATATTTTAGGAAAGATGCCTAAAATTCTTTTATGTGCTAAATGCTATATGTTTGTTGTATATGATATTGTTTGTTCGGATCTATGGTCTGTTGCCGACCGGATCTGGAAACCTTATGTGTTTAGGATTCTAAGCGTACGACTACGATATTATAACTAGCATGTAAATATTTCGGAGTGATAAAGATGATTTCAATATCTACCGTGAATGAGGATCTAAAATCACCTTATTCTGTGTATAGATCAAAAATGGTAAGAACCAGGAGTGGAGCTAGAAACATGAATGAAAACAGGAATCAACCACCTGTGATTGAGCAAGTAGTTGTTGCAGCAGCAGCACCTGAGCCGATAAGAATGGTTGGAGTACAATTGATGATTAAAACAATGTTGGATTGTCAAATGGAGGAAACTAAACGTCTGCTTCAGCAGAATCGTGACGAACTTTCAATACAAGTTGAAGAGCCCGAAGTGAATGGAGGGCTGTCGGATGGAGGAAACTTCAGTGGGACTGTTGGTCAAGCCAACCCACCGATAGTTAGGTGAAACAACCAGGATGGAGGAAATGATAGACGGGGATGCAAATATAAGGATTTTATGGCATCCAAGCCACCGTGTCTATCTGGAAGCCCGACACCAGTGGAAGTTATGGAATGGATCTCCGAGATGGAGACAATGTTCGAGAGTTGTGAGTGTAGCAACAGAAAGAAGACCGCTCTCGCGATTCCTCTGTTAAATTCTGGAGAAGTGAGTTGGTGGAAGCTACTAGCTGGTTCGATGCCCAAGGGAGAAGCTAGCAAGATGTCTTGGAAAGATTTTGTGGTGCAACTGAAAATGCAATACGACTCTGAGCAGGATCTTCTGGAAATCAACAATGAGTTCCAGAATCTGAAGAAGGGAAGGTTGAGCGTCATCGAGTACACTATTAGTTTTACGGAGAAGATGAAGCTTATTCCTTACCTGGTTCCAACTGAACTCTCCAAGGTTAACAACTTTGCCCGTGGATTCCCAGCGGACTTTGGTCCGATGGTCAACCAAGCAACCACTTTGAAAGCTGCCATCTGGGCTGCTAAGAACGTCGAGACCCAGATAAGGGAAAAGAATCTGCAGAGGGTCGATGTGGGCGAGAAAAGAAAGTTTGAAGGATCCTCAAGGTCCGATGAGAAGAGAAAATTCTTGAAGTTTGATTCGAAGGAGTTCGAAGAAGGAGCACAATGGTGTGATAAGTGCAAGAGGAAGCATATTAGGAGATGCTCTAAAGAGATGATCTGCTTCAAATACGGGAAGACTGGTCATTATACCAGTTAATGCTCAACCAAAAGAGAAGCCTGCTTTAAGTGTGGTGATGAAGGACACTTCAAGCAAAACTGCTCAAGAAGAGAAGGGGCTACAAGACTGAATGTGCTGCCACATCCAAAGGCAAGAGCATTTCCAATGTTCCTTGACGAAGCAGATGACAATGCGAAGGATCAAGGATGAAGACTTCATATCAGGATACAGCTAGTATCAGGAAGTGTTAGACGCATAGTATAGGTTGAACTTGAACCTTTGCGTAATCATTTCAAGAATTAATATAAACCTTGGTTTTGTTATCTGATGTGTTGAATAATTGTGTGATTTTGTATGGTGACTTGGATCGACTGCGGGACAATACTTGGGACGAGTATGAGTAGGTGTGAATAATAGTAGAGATCTATACTACTGGAAGCACATGACTCACGCTTGGATCAGGGAAAGGCACAAGGTTACCAAGAAGCTAGTAATTGATTCCGTTTTATTCAAGTATGTCATTACCATTATTTCGGTAATGACTAGTAAGATGGTTGTTATTCCGACCCTAGTGGTCACATCGAATTGAGTCCGACTACAATGAGTTTGTTACGTGGTTCGGAGAACCAAGTTCGAGGTAGCATCTCCCTTAAGTCAGAAGATTGAAATAAATGCAATCAATAGCATCGCGCTCGTTGTTAATGAAGCTTGTAGCCAGAAATGCTATGTGATAAAATGCGATTGTATCACATTAGAATATGAAGGATGGTATATTCCATTCTGGAATTTTACTCAAAGAAACTTGAGTCTAAGAGTTGCATCAGGCGATGAGAGGTCATTAGAGCACGACCCATCGATTTGTTATAATAGATAAAGGAAAGTATTTATCCTAATAAGAAGAAGGAGTCCACAATAAGGACTTATTTTGTAACTCGAAGGTTATGATTGAAAATCCAACATAGTACGAAAAGCAGATGCAAGATTGAGCATCGTCTGCAGTCAAGAAGCCCTAGAGTTAGATACTCTTTCGAGGAAACATAGAAGTTACGGTTATTACCTATGATGAAAAGATAACGTGTGGAATCATTATGTAAGCCCTATTTCGTTGATGATTCCGGGACGTAATCATCCTAAGGGGAAGATAATTGTAACGCCCATAGATCAGGGCTAGTCAATTTAGAGACGATAAGCGTCAAAAATGACTTTTTGATAAAAGATTATGTAGAATGAATAATCTTAACCAAGTTGTAGTATATGTCACAAGGTTTCTGAAAATATAAAGAATGCCGAAATCCGAGTTATAACGAAGAAGTTATGACCTATCAGAGTTTCGCGACATAACTGGCACGACACAGCGCGACGTAAATAGTGAATTTACGTTAGAATGATATTTGGCCTTAGCGAGCTAAACGAAAGTCATAGAATACGTTAAACCGAGGGCGTGCATAAAAAGAACGTCCAAATCGTACTTCGTATGAGGAAGTTATGATTTTTCTAAGTTTCAGCTTAGCAGTATGCCGCCCGAAGTTCGAATATGAGATCGAGGGATTTCTAGCCAAAACAATCTAAACGAGAATCTAAGATCTCGTCGATAGTAGTTCAACGGTAAAAAGACAGACGAAATTGGACGTCGGATGAAGAAGTTATGAGTTTATAACGGAGTTTTCCTGTCCCGGCCTACTAAAAATAATATAATAAAATAAATTCAAAATTAGCCGACGGAGTCTAAATGAGAATTGTAGAGCATAATCTCACCTACGCAGGGATATAAAGAACGTCGAAAACGGAGCTCGTATGTGAAAGATATGAATTACTGAAGTTCGAGGCGCGAACCCCAAGGTTGTGTCAGAGCTCACGACGTGAGCAGGTGATTGACGTCTTCCAGAGCAAGTGGACGAGTGCCGAATGCAGTGACCTACTAGGCTCATGATGTGAGCATTGGAAACTCACGACGTGAGTACTGAATATTGGCCCTATAAATAGAAATCGAGGGTCAGCCGAATTTGGTTGCTCCATCTCTTCTCTCTCTCTAGCCTTCTTGAAGTAGCCCCGAAGCCCCGGTCTCATCTCGAGACCCTAAGCGAGTTCCGAAGCTCCAAAGATCCCGAGAAGAAAAGATTTTTTGAGCCGAAACTCTGCCCGTGAGAAGTCCGGTTTCTGAGAAAACATTCCGGTTTCATCGAAGAATATCACTTTAAGAGCCGTAGTGCTGTCCGAGCATCGTCTTATCAAGTGAGTGCATAGTCCCTTTCATGAACATGATTTTACTACAAGTATTGTTTGGATGTATTAAATATATGTTTTGTGTGAGTTATTTGATGATGTCTGAATTAAGTGTTAAAGAACATACCTGATTGTTTATGATAACTTAGGTTAAAGAGTAAACATAAGATTGGTTATAATGGTTATGGGGTAGTATCTCTTTATGAGTACAAGTGAGATATATACGGAGAATAGAACTTTAAAATATGTCATTAATTCGGAAGCATTGATTTGACATAGTTATTCGTCCCTATTCCGAGAGTATGGATTGGACTTAGTTAATTGTTATTAATCCGGGAGTATGGATTAAGACTTAGTTAGTTGTCATTAATCCGGGAGTATGGATTAAGACATAGTCAGTTGTCCTTAGTCCGGGAGTATGGACAAGACATATAATCTGTCATTAATCCGGGAGTATGGACTAAGACATAGTTAGTTGCCCTTAGTCCGGGAGTATGGACAGGACATAGTTATTTGTTATTAAATTCGGGAGTAGGGATCAGGTCGAGAGGTTAGTTTTAGATCCAGGAGTATGGATCAGGTCGAGAGGTTAGTTTTAGATCCGGGAGTATAGATCAGGTCAAGAGGTTAGTTTTAGATCCGGGAGTATGGATCAGGTCGAGAGAGTGGTTTTAGATCCGGGAGTATGGATCAGGTCGAGAGGTTAGTTTTAGATCCGGAAGTATGGATCAAGTCGAGAGGTTAGTCTTTAGTCTCGTTGAGAGGATTGACATGGTGGGGTAAGAGCTGGTTATATATATATATATATATATATATATAGAAATTTTATATTGTGTGAATGATAAATTATATATATATATATATATATATATATATATATATACCATCTTATAAAGACTATATAATTGAGGGTCCCACCATTTTTAAGACAAGAATTAATAACCTTCTATTAGGTCTTAAAGTAATCTAGACCATTGAATTCATTTAAAACTATTTATCCAAATGTTCGATCCTTATCAACCAAAATCCACCAATCAAAACAAAGTGCTTGAAAGTATATATATATACATACAATCTATTAAGGACTTTTTATGGATTATTCGTCCTCTCACACACATGATATAATCTTATTTAAGAGACTCTTCTCTATCCCTCTTTACAAGATATATTCTCCCTCTCAAGAATTCTACATCTATACAAGCTTCATTACCGCTTCTATCACAATACTAATGATTCTACCATTGTACATGAGCCATGTCACCATTGCCACAGCAGCTATCGCACTAAGTCTGCAAACGCTAAAACCACCAGATCAACGACTGCACCAATGCCGACATTACCACCACTACTTCTACACTATTCATTCTTCTTATCAGATCTTACAACAGAAAAACATTCGCTTCAAATATGTAGGATCAAAGTAGTATGATCAAGGGTTTCTTTCAGGAAGTTAAATATAGATCTCATTTGTGTAAATAAAATCTAGATTTGTAGTACTCATGTTGATCACCACACAAATGCCAGTTCAGTAATCCATGTATATGTTGTAACTGTATATATTTAGATTTTTTTAGCAGAAAAAGATGATACACTCTTTTAGTTTTTTGTATTGTCGAAAAAAAAAGTCAAGAAAAATATTTGAACCAATCTCAACGATCTGAGGCGGAAGTGAAACTAGATCAAGATCTAGATCGTCATACCATATTCACCAAATAATGTAGAGTATAAAAAATGCATCATGTTCTAATATGTATCAACTATGGGTTTGCATCGGTTGTCTATTTGATATGTAAAGAAGAATATCAAAATTTGGGGGGTTTGGGAATCAAAATCAGAACAAAAAAATTTGAACTTAAACTAAACACAATAAAATTTACATGAGAACGTAAATCAAAAAGCCTGTTATTGTTTCTGCATAAAAGCGATTATTTTTCTTCTGTAAAAGAATAAAAAAACCAGATAAAGTAGACCTTTTTAGATAAAGAAAGGAAAATACTTATTGTTGACAGGTTTGAGTAAAGATTGAGATGGTCAAGAAACTTCATTTTATTGGTTTTGTTTTCTTTCTTTGTAACAACATTACCCATTAAAAAAAGTCAGACCACCATAACCATGTCACCACCAAACCACTAACAGCCATCGAACCACTGATAGCCATAGACCAATCCACAAACGACAGTTGAAAACTCGAACATCTACAAAACTCGAACCACTAACGGCTACAAATCAATCCATCACCACCGAACCGCTAGCATACACGAACGTCGACTGCATACCTTCTTCGACCATGTACAACACCCCCATAACCATTGCCGACCACCTTAGCCCTTACGACATCACCAATTTCAAACCAGATCTGACATTGGCATCATCCCACCACCAGATGCAAATTAGCAAAAAACTTTGAGCCATCAACTACCGTGAACAAAGAAGGATGTCTTGCGGCTGAAAGAAAATAAACAATTAGGGCACAAGTTTAAGAAAACTAACTCCATTTGTGGGCTTAGTTTTTGATGGGCTTACGTGTTTTTTTTTTCTAATCACAACACAAAAAAAACATATAATAACTCAGTCTTTATTAATTATTTTTTTAATATTACATATCAAAAAATATTTATTTTTTAGTATCTGTTTATATTTCCTATTCTAACAAAAAACATATAATATTTATTTTAAATTTCTCAAAATATACATGATCAATATATTATTAAATTTATACGAAAACATACATATTTAAAACAAAATCAATATTATATTGTTATTTTTCTAGTAATATGACCATTACATAAATTCAAATTATTAACTTCGTACCGATAATATATTAGTTTTAATTTTTTGGTTTTGCATGTATTAGTTTTAATTTAAAAATGACATGGGGAAAGTAAATAAAAAAGCTGCAAGAAAAAAATACAAGCATGTATGGTCTTGGTTAGCTGTCAAAATAAAAAAGACTATAATTTTTTCTCATTTATCCATAGGTCTACTCCCCTAATGATTTATCAATGTTTATATTATATCAAGCTTAAGTTGTAGACATGAAATTCTTAATAATTTTATAAGTTTCGAGAATTTAATATGGATTATAATATTTTTCATGTTAATCTAATGTCTGAAGAAGGTTAAATATGTTAGAAAAACGACGATAGTAACTAATATTTATCTGATGATGCTTTTGTCTCTCTGTAATTCTTTTTCTTCGAAAATATAAAATATATAAAATAATATTCTGATGATGTTTTTTTCTTTTTTCGTCGAAAATATTAAATATATAAAATAATATTATGATGATGTCGTTGTCTTTCAATAATTCTTTTTGTCGAAAATATTAAATATATACAATAATATAGTTATTCGTTAGAAGATAAAAATATACAATATTTAATATGACTAATTTAAAAGATAACAATCAAAATAAAAAAAAATTAATATTATATTACTTACAAAATAATTATAAAATATTAAAATTTATTCAGGACCGAATATATGATCACAACAATATTTTTATCTTCTATAAAAAGTTTACACTATAAATGGCCTAAAATCCATAAAAAGACGTATGTATTTTTCAGACATAAAACATAGAAGGCATCTTATTTCGAAAGAAAAAACTTGCTAATTTTTGTTTCAAATTAAAGAATTTCCTCAAAATCACTAAAAATTTATTTTAAACAAAAACCAAAATAATTTCCTTTTTAACCCAAATAATAATGAAATTTTATGTTTAATGCCCAATACCTCGTCCGAAGGAAACAAATCGTTGTTTTAACGCCAAATAGGCCATCACTAAAAACTAATCGTTCGAAAACTAATCTCTGGAATCCAACAAATCTCCGCCACCACATTTTTAACCAAAGAGATAAAAACTCTTATTTTTAACCAAAAAAAATTCAAAAAACAGTACAAATATAAGTTTTTATTACAAAAATATTTTTAATCGTATATGTTTTCAAAATTAAGCATATCACCACATAATAAAATGAGTATACAATCAAACTTTTTTTTTCCAAAAACTATCTTAAAATGCCATAAAAAATATTTTTTTTACAAACTACACTACTATGTAATGCAACATACCAAAGACTTTGATCGATAGGAGTTTTACCAAAATTAAAACATATTTTTCTTTTTATCTAAATTCACTATATATTTTTCTTTTTAACTTGAAATACCATGTCTAAAGAAAAAACTGAAAAATATTCTTAGAAATAAAATAATTAACATGCAGAACCTATTCTCCGCATACCGCATTACGCATCTACACACCAACCTAGAATATGAAATGGACCATCTAAGAGAAAACAGTTCGACAAAAGGCCAAAAGGAACTATCCAGTACCAAAAAGGAAGTAATAGCCACATGGAAATTATTTGCCGAAAAACTATTCGGCGTCGCCACAACGTGCGGGTACCCTCCTAGAAAGAAATTATTCGTCAAATGAAACCAACCGCCGTCCGTTGCCAGATAAAGAGTAATAGAATGAAATTACTATTTGTTGGCCGTCTAGAGACAGCTGATCGCCGAAAGAAACAAACCGTCATAATGAAAAAAATCGAAATGAAACGATTTGACGACCGCCGAAATGACATTAACTTTCGTTCAGAAACTAATCGCCGGAATTAAACAAATCGCCGCCGCCGCATTGCGCGGGTACGCTACTAGTATATATATATATATATATATATATATATATATATATATATATATATATATATATATATATATATATATATATATGTTATAACATTGTGGAATTGAAATCCCTATGTATTCACCAGACTCCGAAGCCTGACCCACTCAGTTTTCTTTGTATCACAGGTATCGATACGAAGACATATTTCACTGAGAGATTAAAGGGGATGTAAAAGCATTAGTGTAAATAAATGTAAGTTCTGTTTATGCTTATGTGTCTGTATCAGAACATGACATCCCGTGATTTTGTTAAATAATGAAAATACATTTCTTTAAGAAATGCTTTGATAATATTCTTATCATATTTTGTTTTGGGAACAAATTCTGAAAATGTTTTCTTTAAAATATTACTCTGATTTTAAAACAAAGCATAAACAAATCGGTCTTTTCTAGCCGTGAAATTGGGGATGTCACATAAGATGTGATTAGAACATGAAGGAAGGTATAGTTTGTTCTGGAATTTGACTCTAAAAGACCTGATTCTAAGCGTTGCATCATACGATGAGAGGTCATTAGAACGTGACCCATCGGTCTATTGTGGTAATCAAAGAACTTATCCTAAGTTTGTAAGAAGAATGAGTCTCCGAAAATGATCGATATTGTGTCATAAAGGTCATGATTAAGAGTATAACATGAGACAGATAGCGGGTGCAAGATCGAGCACCGCTTACAATAAAGAGGACCAAGAGTTAGATACTCATTCGAAGAAACATAGAAGTTACGATTATTACCTACGATGAAGAGGTAACGTATATAGTCATTATACAAGCCCTGTTTTGTTGATGATTCCGGGACGTAAACATCCTAAGGGGGGAGATAATTGTAACGCCCACAGATTCGCGCTAGTCAATTTAGAGACAATGAGCGTCAAAAATGACTTTTTGATAGAATATTATTTAGAAGGATTAATCTTAACCAAGTTATAGTATATGGCACAGGGGTTCCGTGCATAAAAAAATGCCGAAACCCGAGTTAGAACGAAGAAGTTATGAGCCGTCGAAGTTTTACGGCAAAACCGGCACGACACCCGGAATCGTAAAAAGTGATTTTACGATAAAATACTTTCTAGCCTTAGTAATCTAAACGAAAGTCGTAGTATATGTTAAACCGAGAGTGTGCATAAAAAGAACGTCCAAATCTTACTTCGTATGAGGATGTTATGATTTTTCTAAGATTTAGCATAACAGTGCACAGCCCGAAATTCAAATTTTAGATCGGTCGTTTTTTAACCGAAACCGTCTAAACAAGAATTGAAGATCTCGTTAATAGGAGCTCAATGATAAAAAGACAGTAGAAAAACGGTGCTCGTATGCGAAAGATATGGATGAAACTTAGTCCCTACTCTTCAAGCGTGGCGAATTCGATACAGTTTTGTAAATCTGAGATAGAGTGACAATTAGCCGACGAGATCTAAATGAAAGTTGTAGTACTCATAAATACCAATGTGTGGATATAAAGAACGTCGATAATAAAGCTCGTATGAGAAAGATATGGATGAAACTTAGTCCCTACTCTTCGAGCGCGATAAATTCGATACAGTTTTGCAAATCGGAGATAGAATGAGAATTAGCCGACGAGGTCTAAATGAAAGTTGTAGTACTCATAAATACCAATGCATGGATATAAAGAACGTAGAAAACGGAGCTCGTACGCGGAAGATAGGGACGAAACTTAGGGCCTACTCTACGATAAAACCCCTATAAATAAGACATGAACTCTTCATATTTTCTTCACACCATAATCCTTTCTTTCTCTCTCTAACTTCTCTCTAGACTCCTAAAACCCTTCTAAATCCATAGTAACCTCAAGTTGCTAGAGGAAAGACCCGGAGCGCCCGAAGGCTCCGAGAAAAAGAGCTTTTCGGCTCAGAAGCTCTGCTCCAGTGGAACCCGGTTTTTAGCAAAACCCGCTGTAAGTGAGATACGCCTACCCTACTTTAAATATAGATTATATTTAAATATAATATCGTTATTATGAACCTATAAATAAGATTTATTAGGGATTCAAATTCGTTATACTGATTGATCTACTTACGGGGATGATGTCCAGGCTGTGATTTAGTGAGGTGTTTAAAGTGGGATTTCCAAACAGTATACTTCGTATACCAAACGGACCCTACCTCCGATATGATCCTACCTAGTTGTTCCTTACTTGATAGATCATGAAGTAGACTTTGATTTAATGATGAATCTAGACTAATAATTAGTCGCAATAAATATTAGACTAAAACTTAGCGATAATAATGCTAGGTTTCGTCGAAGGAAAATAGAATCGTTAAAAGCGAAGTGCGAACTTAGTTTGGAATCATCACTTTAACAAGTGAGTGCATAGTCCCTTTCATGAACATGATTTTAATACAAGTATTAACTGAAGTATTAAATATATGTTTTTGTGCGAGTTATTTGATCTTGCCTGAAATACGAGTTAAAGAAAATACCTGATTATATATGATGATTTAGGATAAAGAGTAAACCTAAATTAATTATGAGGAATATCGGGTAGTATCTTCTTACGAGTACGAGTGAGTTATACTCAGAGAATAGAACTTTAATATATGTCATTGATCCGGGAGCATGGATTAGACATAGTCATTGTCCCTAGTCCGATAGTATGGATTAAACATAGGTAAATGTCATTAATTCGGGAGTATGTATTAAGACATAGTCAGTTGTCCTTAGTCTGGGAGTATGGACAGGACATAGTTATCCATCATTAATCCGGGAGTATGGATTTAGACGTAGACACTTGTCCCTAATCCTTGAGTATGGAATAGGCACAATTATTGATCCGAGAACATGGATTAGATCTGGGAGTAAGAGGTAAAATTTAAGGTCCAAGTGTATGGATAGTCTCATTGTGAGGATTGACGGGGTGGGTAAGAGTTTATTATAAATATGGGGAAATTGTACATTTTGTGAATTCTAAATTATATCTATGATATAACATTGTGGGATTGAAACCCCTATGTACTCGCCAGGTTTCCTAACCTAACCCACTCAAGCTTATTTGTATCACAGGTGTCGATATGAAGTTACATTACATTGAGAGATTAAAGAGATGTAGATCACTAGTGTAAATAAATGTAGGTTCTATTTATGCTTATGTTTCTGTATTGACGATGACATCCCAAATGTTTTAAAATGAATAAAATACATTTATTCGGAAATGCTTTGATTGCGTATTTATCATGTTTTCTGGGAACAAATTCCGCAACACTTTTATTAAAAGAGGTACTCTGATTTTTATAAAGAATAAACAAAATCGGTCTTTTCTGGCCGTGAAAATGGGCATGTCACATTCATGTTATCATTTATTTTATTTTATCTCTACATCAAATCCAAAGCTTCAACATTCTAAAATATATCAATGCAGGCACAGATTAACATGAAAATATCAACGTTGGTTATGAATAAAATCAAGGGGTAGTTCACCATAATGAAAATATGTAACACCAGTCAAAATAGGTCAACAACAATCACATGTGATTATGCCAATCATGTAATGTGATTTTGTTAAACTAGTAATATGATAAACATACTATGTAATTCATGTAAAAGTATGAACATTCATACAGAATTTATGATATAACTCAAAGTATACGTCCATACGATTCCAAATATATAGAGAACATCTAAATCTGACTTCGCGTGAAGAAGTTATGATAAACCGAACACTATAAAATCTTTATAACAAGAGGAACTTAAAATAGGCTTAGAATTAGCTATTATAATCTATTAGAGAGTTGTAGTACTCGGAATTACCTACGTGTGCATATAAAAAACGTCAAAAACAGAGTTCGTATGCAAAAGTTACGACCTTCTGAAGTTGCAGCTGTCTGAGAGCATGACACGTGGCAGTAACCCTAGATGTCTGGATTCACGACGTGAACCATAGATTCACGACGTGAAGGCAGTCCAGGACACATTTTGGATCTAGCAGGTGCGTGACGAGGCTATGCAGGGGATAAGTCCAATCCTCACGACGTGGACATCAAATTCACGACGTGAAACTGGAATTGTGACACGTTCCGAAGCTAGAAGACGGATGGCAAGCCTACGAAGAGATAAGATCCAAACTCACGACGTGAACAAGGAGTTTTTCACGTCATGAGGGCCAAAAATCAGCCTATAAATAGCCATTTCGGCTATAAGCTTCCTTACACCTAAATCTCTTCTCTCTCTCTTGTTTGTTGAAGCCGTTTCGCTTCCCGAGCCCGGTGATCGCGAACCGCTGACTGTTTTCACCTAGATTCTATCGAAGCACGATATTAAGGTGAGTTTCACGGCCCCACTTTCTAATATTTCGGGGGAAAACGCATGCTAAATATTATATATACGTTATTATTATAGCTATATGATAGTATATTAGCATCAACGTAGATAGTTATAATAACCGGGATATAGTTATTTCGTATTTGAAAGTATACAACTATCATAAAGTTGTTAGCATGTTATTGTTATAGTAGTATACTTAGTAGATCTTGAGTTATACTTAGGATTCTATATATATGTTGTGTGCGATATAGTTCCAAAGTTATACTCGGAAGTTCTATATGTTAATTGATAAGTATGTTGTTATTGTTGATTTTATGTCAAGATAAAACCTGGTTTTAATTCTAATTATAGTTGTTGTACTGCCTAAGTATTATAAATATTAGGAGTAATGTTAAAAGCATAGTCTAATAACTTAGGGTTTTAGACACGAATATGATTTTACTACTAGAACTAACGGAACTCGACAAGTCAAAATGAGCTATTGTATTCATCAACTAAGATTGGAAATCTTAGGGAAAATCCTCTGACCTGTAATGGTTAATCCCGTATGAGCGAGGAAGTCGTGTATGAATAAGATACGGGTTGACAACCCCACTCGTGGTTGCTAGCTACAACAAAAAAGTGTGCGAGTGACGAACTGTACTTTTGTTTGTTTATTGTTCTGACGTTGATGAAGCGTGTGGAACTTATCTCAAGATGCGAAACTTGTAGCATCAAGCAGAGGTTTGAAACTAGTCATATAGCCGCGGTTACGGACTCATGGTAGCAAATTGTTAGAAGCATTATACTTTGTCGTTATACAAGTATTAATGTTAAGTATAAGTTTCTCAAACACTTATACTCTAGGTACAAGAAACTGGTAGGTATACTACTTGTATATTAAGTAGATAATTATACCTAACACACATACTCGTATAGAATTGAAATAGATTTATACGTAGCGGTTTTACTCGTATAGGATTGAAATAGATTTATACGTAGCGGTTTTTACTCATATAGAATTGAAATAAGATTTATATGTAGCAACCTTCGTTTGTATGGAATTACAAACACTTATATTCATATTATATGAGACTTATAGGTAAACTACTTATTTGGTAAGTAAACTTTTATACCTAGGATATATATACTAAACGTTGGAGAGTCAAAATGATACTTTCAAAACTATAACTTTTGAACTTGGAAAATGTATTATTTTATGGAGTCAAAACCTGTGAACTCACCAACTTTATGTTGACGTATTTTAAATTGCATGTGTTTTCAGGAAGTTGATAACTATGATACGAGAAATGGCGTTACACTGCCCGGTGTTTCCGCCGACGGCCGGGGTGTGACAAAATCACATATCAAAATGATAGCTAATAGAATAAGCTTATATTACATTGGTGGAAGTAGTGAAGTTACTAAAAAATACAATACCTAATCACAAATTATGTAGTAGCCATAACGTGGTCTCATCCCATTGGTCTGATTCCAAAATTGCAGATATAACCATCCAAAACTTCACAAGGAAGCGATGTTAAAGTCTCAAGAGTATTTGGATTACCTATAGAGATTTGGAGTGTAGAAATATACAGGGGAAAGGATGATAATGAAGTAACTCAAATGCCATGTTATGGATGAACATGAAGGTATTCTCCGATCGTTTCTTTTGGGAGTTTTGGTTGCTTCAAACAACGACATGGGGGAGGCGAGCCCTAACCTGAAAACCGAGACATGCAGCAATAGAAGAAGTAGCGGAACCTGTCGATTGCAGAACCAAAAAAGGTGTGGTATCAGCTCACAGCAGTCCAAGATAACCCTTCACATCAAAACATACCTGAAAGAGAGAGGCGATAAAGAAGAGAGAGAGAGAGAGAGAGAGAGAGATAGAAGAAAACAAAAAACCAAAATTGAAGCTTACTTGTACACTCATTTGTTGTCGAAGAATAAGGATGCAAAGAAAAAGAGAAGAAGGAGAAAGACAAATAAACCAGATGAAAAGGTGGAGGCGGTGGAGCTTGGTGGTGGTCGATTAAATATTGTAAAGCCTAAATCCAGAGAAAGTTTGTGAGGATTAGGGTTTAGATCAACAGATATGGAGTGATCTCTTCCTGATTTAATGGGATTATGCTTGATGATCGGTTAAAGATTATATGATTTGCTGATATTATGGGATTGATTGCAATGAGAATTGAAGAATACATCGAGTTCTACAACATTTGAGCGGAATGACTGCATAAGGGCAAAGTAGGAATTTCACATAGATGATTTGAGCGGGAAAAGTCAAGACTGAGGGACTAAGGTAATGCCACATGGCGGTTAATGTACTGTTTTATTAGAAGAGAAGATTAGTGGTAGCTTGAGAAAAAAAAAGGATGATGTTGGAATTAAATGGAGCTTGTATAAAGTGATGATATTAATAGTGAGTATCATTGCTGAGATGAAAAGGGATTTGGTGATAAATAAACAAAATATATATGCATTTGATGTAGTGGTAATTTCCATGTTGTAAAAGAATAATGTGAAAAATAATGTATATTTAAGGCTTGAATGTATTTCAAGTATAACACATGTAACCCTAAGCCTTATGCGCATGTTTATTAATTGAAATTGTTATTGTTTATTTGGACAACCATCTATTCTTTATTGAACATGATGGAAGAAAGGGGTTAGGACTTAAGTGACGTTGTGCAGAAATTCAATATTTATGCTATATATGAGTGTTTAATTGGTACCTGTTGGAGGTATAATTAACTATGATGCATAGAAACTTCAACTTGGTCGCCGTTCCTGTATCTGATACTCCATGGAAACGCCTAGGAAACGTTTCCATGACATATCTGGTAAACACGATACGTTTCTGTGCAGTATCCTCCAAGTTTCCGCCAATTTCCACCAAGTTTCCATTTTTTTTAGGGTTTGCATATGCCTTTTCAGTCCAACAAAGTCTAATGGGATATATTAATCAACTCTTAACTTAATACCCTACAAGCGAAAATTGATCGCCCCTCAATTCTGTCTACTACCTCGTCGATCAGACGATCACTCATCACAGTGATCTTATTTTGGAAATGACAAATGATTAAACAGAAGCCTACTCGCATATTTTAACGAGCACCCCGAGTTCGAGCTCCTTTACAGGGCACACCCAGCCTTCATAGGGGTTTCCTAGGGAAAATTTCCCCACATGTGGCACAAGTTTAAGAGGCACCCAAATTGGATTTTGCAGGGATTGAACTCCCGACCTCTGACCTCACGTGGGTATTAAACCCGGTACCTCTTCCCAGCTAGGCTGGAAGTCATTGGTACTCATCACAGTGATCATCTAACACCCTAAAACTAGTATGTCTTGAAACCCTCAAGAAATTGCATTTTTCTATAAATGGTCCTTTAACTACGTTGGGCGTACTTAAGTGTACGCTTAGCATACTATGCATGGATGGACGAGGAGGAGCTGTGTCACATCCCCAAATTTCTCGGCCAGAAAAGACCGATTTAATTTATGCTTTTTAAGATAAAATCAGAGTAATCCTTTTAAAAGATGTTGTGGAATTTGTTCCCAAAACAAAACATGATAAAAATTTATCAAAACCTTTCTTTAAGAAAGTATATATTTTCCTTTTATATCAAAACCTCGGAATGTCATGTTCCGATACAGATCAAAAGCATAAACAAGACATTATAAACCTTACAACCGTTATTTACAACTATTGGCCTATAATCAAAAAATCTCTCATCATCATCCGACTATGCTCGGGTTCCACTACCTGTAATAATAAAAAGCTGAGTGGGTCAGGCTTGGGAGCCTGGTGAGCATATAGGGTTCTCAACCCACAATAAATAAATTTATTATGCTTAAACATCAAACAATCAACCAAATTACCCCAACCCCATTATCTTATTTATTTCTTAAGGATTTACCCTAAGAATCAACTACCACTCATTCCTAAGGATTCATCCTAAGGAATAGGCACGAAGTCACATCGTCGCCAGGGTTTATACAAGAATCACTAAGTCCATAGCTGTCGGGGTTCATACAACATGTGCTAAGTTCATAGCTCTTATTTATCGACTGTATTATTCACGGGAATCCCCCTGCAATACATGCCAATGGGTTTTTAGAGTACAACTGATGAACATATAGTTCACACACTTACAGGTTGCGATCCTCCTAGTGTTCCACATATCATCTATAATAGTCCATGGTTGTCATCCATACTCTGCTGAATGACGGAGACCAACGTTTGGGTAAGTGATTCTCTCATAATTCACCACTCACCCTCAACTCATGATCTATATCACTGATCATCTCATTTATCCAACTCATCTTTCATCACACACCCACTATTTCATCTAGCCATGTTTTACCCAACACTTTTGTAGATAAAAATACATATACAGTTTAAATTATTTAAAAAACATGTATAAATCATTCCTTCAATATCCATCTCAAATAAACAAACAATATATATTCATACAACAAGTATTTTATATAAAATATTTCATATCTATGTGTAAGGTGAAAGTAACTACACACTCACCTGATTTAATGATAATCGGGCAGCAGTTCGTTTCCTAAAACGATCGTTTCTAATAAAACCGGGAGTTTTATTGAGAAACCGGGCTCTGCGAGGGTCGGGCTTCAAAACCGAAAAGATAAAATTTTTCGGGTCTTCGGGCACTTCGGGGCGTGTTCCGGGTGTTTGGTATGATACCAGGGCTTTGGGGGAAGTGAAAATAGCTAAAATATGAAATTAAGGGTGAAAGATGGCAAATTTCCAAAGTTACCCGGGAAGGCTCGCAGCCTTCTATTTATAGGGCCGAGGTTCGGACACGAAGCAACGAGAAGAAGACACGTGTCACAGCTGCGAGGTTCGGAGGCAAGGGAAGGTTGATGGCGGTGCGAGGCTCAGACACGTGTGGTCTTCGGATTGGTCCAACTTCGGATTACTCACCTGCTTCGGATGACTCACTGAGATCGGACACGGAGAAGGCACGGGGCAGCTTCTGATTAGCCGAGCCTTCGGTGCGAGGAGGGCGTGACACGCCTTGCTAGCTGGCCTCAGGTGACTCAGCAATTCGGACACGTGGCGCGCATAGAGCGAAGGTGACGTGGCCGAAGCATGACTATGCGATTTTTCTCAATTTTTGTGCAAAAACTTCTAAAATCCATAACTTTCGCATACGAGCTCCGTTTTTGACGTTTTTTATATGCACGTGTAGGTAAAATTACGCTATACAACTTTAGTTTAGACTTCGTCGGCTAATTTTGAATTTAATTTTTATATTATTATTTTTAACATACCGGGACAGGAAATCCGTTAAAAATTCATAACTTCTTCATCCGACGTCCGTTTTTGTCTGTCTTTTTACCGTTGAACTACTATTGACGAGACCTTCGATTCTCGTTTAGGTCGTGTCGGCTAAAAATCACTCGATCTAACATTTGAATTTTTAGCTATCTACTTCTAAGCTAAAACTTAGAAAAATCATAACTTCCTCATACGAAGTCAGATTTGGGCGTTCTTTTTATACATACTCTCGGTTTAATGAACACTATGACATTTGTTTAGGATTGCGAAGGCTAAAAAGTAGTTTATCAAAAACTCACTTTTTACGTCATTCGGCACCGTGCCGGTTTTGTCGCGAAACTTCGACAGGTCATAACTTCTTCGTTATAGCTCGGATTTCGGTATTCTTTATATATCTGTAACCCTTGTCACGACCACTACAACTTCCTTAATAGATATCGGCTTTATCTAATATTTATTTTCGACGCTCATTTTTACTCTTAGTTAATTAAACCCTAATAATTAAGCATAAAACACATAATATTCACATAATTGCTTTTCATTTCTTGAAAATTAGTTGCAAAGGTTAACCTAGACTATTAAGTCAATATTAATGCCTAGCCTAGAAACACGGGCGTTACAATTCTCTCCCCCTTAGAATGATTCCGTCCCCGGAATCACACATCAGCAAACAAATACGGGTAGCGACTCATCATGTCACTCTCCGTTTCCCAGGTGAGATTTGGCCCATTCGTATGTTTCCAACGCACAAGCACTAAATCGACCATCGTGCATCGCAACTTCTTAATCTTATGGTCAACGATTGTCTCAGGTTCTTCAATTAACCTCTTGTTTTCATCCAACCTTAATTCAGAAATTGGAATTATGTCGGGCACATCTCCCGTGAACTTCCTCAAATAACACACATGAAAGGTATTATGAATACCCTCTAGTTCTTATGGTAATTCTAGCTTGTAAGCTTGATTCCCAATCCTCTGAAGAACTTTAAACGGTCCAATAAACCTTGGACTCAACTTTCCCCTTTTACCAAATCTTATAAGTCCCTTCCACGGCGAGACTTTAAGTAAAACTAAATTTCCAACTTCGAATGATATCGGTTGTCTTTTCTTGTCAGCATAGCTCTTTTGTCGATCTTGAGCTGCTAACATCCTCTCCCTAATCACTTTTAACTTTTTAGTAGTCTGTTGGACTATTTCAGGTCCCATAAACTGCTTTTCCCCAGCTTCCAGCCAACATGACGGCGTTCGACACTTTTCTCCATACAAAGCTTGATAAGGTGCCATCTTAATGCTCGAGTGGAAACTATTATTATAGGAAAATTCTACTGGAGGTAAGTGTTCATCCCAGTTACCTTGGAATTCGAGGGTACATGCTCTCAGCATATCCTCCAACGTTTGAATTGTTCGTTTGCTTTGACCATCGATTTGCGGATGGTAAGCTGTACTCAAACACAACTTGGTACCCAATTCCTCTTGTAGACTCCTCTAAAACCTTGTGGTAAAACGGCTGTCACGATCGGATACAATCGTTAACGGAACACCGTGAAGGCTCACAATTTCCTTCACGTAAGAATTCGCAAGTTTATCCATAGACCATTTCTCATTGGCTTCTATGAAAATGCGCACTCTTAGTGAAGCGATCAACGACTACCCAAATCATGTCGTGACCGTTCCTTGTTCTGGGCAGTTTAGTCACAAAATCCATGGTGATATCTTCCCATTTAGCCATGGGTATAGGTAAAGGTTCTAAACTCCCATACGGTTTCTGATGTTGTGCCTTAACCCAAGCACATGTTACACACTCGTCCACATACTTAGCAACATCGATCTTCATCGTTGGCCATCAGTAATAGGGTTTTAGATCTCTATACATTTTTGTACTGCCGGGATGAATCGAGTACATGGTCTTGTGAGCTTCTTCCATCAGAAGATCTCTTACTCCTCCCGTCTTAGGTACCCAAATCCTATCTTTGAATACCTTCAGTCCTTGACCGTTTGTATCAAACACTACCATTTTGCCCAAACGTTCTTCTTTTCGGTTATTTTTCTCTAAAGCTTCCTCCTGAGCTTTCTTTATACTTTCCACAATTGTTGACACAACTTCAATTATCAATGCTCTTGGCCTTTTCTTTTCAAGATTTACCTTCTGACTGAGAGCATCAGCCACAACATTTTCTTTACCAGGGTGGTAAAGTATCTCACAGTTGTAGTCCTTGAGTAATTCTAGCCAGCGCCGTTGCCTCATGTTTAATTCCTTCTGATTAAAGAGATGTTGAAGACTCCTATGATCAGTGAAAAGTTTGCATTTAGTGCCATAAAGATAGTGCCTCCTTATCTTTAAGGCGAATACTACCGCTGCCAACTCCAGATCATGAGTGGGGTAGTTTTTTTTCATGCTCTTTCAATTGCCTCGATGCATACGTTATCACTTTATCCCTTTGGGTCAGAACACAACCTAACCCAACTCTAGATGCATCACTATAAGCTGCGAAGTCATCAACTCCTTCAAGTAAAGAAAGAATCGATGCTTTACACAACTTCTTCTTTAACTTCTCAAAAGCTTCCTTATTCTTCTCATTCCATGTATAAATAGCTCCTTTGTGGGTCAAAGTTGTTAGTGGAGTAGCGATCGAAGAAAAGCCTTGGATAAACCTTCGGTAATATCCAGCTAATCCTACAAAGCTGCAGATCTCCATAGGATTTTCAATTGTAACCTTCGAGTTACAAAATAAATCCTTATTGAGGACTCCTTCTTCTTCTTAGAATAAGTACTTTCCTTCATTTATTGTAACAGACCGATTGGTCATGTTCTAATGATCTCGCATCGTATAATGCACTACTTAGACTCAGGTCCCTTAGAGACAAATTTCGGAACAAACTATACCTTCCTTCATGTTCTAATGTGATACAATCACGGTTCAACATGTATCATTTCTAACTACCAACTTCTTTAACAACGAGCGCGATACTTCTATTGATCGCTTTGATCATCTTTCACTTCAATCTTCTGGCTTAGGTCAAATGCTACATCAAACTTGGTTCTCTGAACCACGTGACATACTCATATTAGTCGCACTCGATTCAATATGACCTCTAAGGTCGGAATAACAATCATCTTCGTAGTCATTACCGAAACGATGGTAACGACAGACTAGAATAAGACGGAATCAATTACTAGCTCCTTGGTAACCTTGTGACTTTCCCTGATCCAAGTACGAGTCATGTGCTTCCGGTAGTATAGGCCTCTACTACCATTCACACCTACTCATACTCGTCCCAAGTATTGTCTCGCAGTTCTCCAAATCACCATACAAAAATTTCACATAGTCATTCAATTCATCAAATGACAAAACCAGGGTTTATATTATTTCCTTGAAACGATTACACAGAGGTTCAAGTTTACCCTATACTATGCCTCTAATAGGCTAAACTACTTGTTACTATTCACATTACTACTTCATAACTTGATCTTCGAGTATCAAGTCTTTACTTCTAATTCCTAGCATTGTTATTTGCTTCGTCAAGGATATTCTGAAATTCCCTTGGCGTTGGCGGTGCACTTGGCCTTGTTACTTCATTTTTTTTCTTCGGACAGTCCTTAGAAATATGGCCTTCTTCCTTACATCCGTAACACACCTCCTTGGGAATTGTACACTCATTGGCGTAATGCCCAATTTCTCCACACTTAAAGCAATTCACCTTCCTGCCATAATTCCCAAAGTGTTTATTTTTGCACTTCTCGCACCATTTTCCTTTACCTCCTCGTTCGCCAGACTTTGGGAATATGTTCCTCTTGTTGGGCCTTGAAGACTCCTCAAATTTGCTCTTCTTGCCAACTTCAACCTTGTTGGCGGTCCTGTCATTGATCATTTCTTCAATAGACTTAGCAACCCAGATAGTTGTCTCAAGAACAGATGCCTGGCGTACTGGCACAGTAAGTTCATCCTTACTTTGTTGAAATAAACGTTTTGTCTCTTCCATCTGTTGATCCAACATCATACGCACCATTGCCTGCACCCCAGCCATCGTGATTGGCTCTGGCTACGGATTATCATTTCCGAATCCACTTTGAGTACTCGCCATTTCGATCTATACACCAATCGTAGGTGAATTTAGATCTTTATTTTTGATAGACATTAAATCTTCGTTATTACTCCGAAACGTTTATATGTTAGTTCTAATATCGTAGTCATACGTTTAGAATCCTACACACATAAGGTTTCCAGATCCGGTCGGCAACAGACCATAGATCCGAACAAATAATGGCATATATGGCAAACATATAGCATTTAGCACATAAAAGCATTTTAGGCATCTTTCCTAAAATAGACTAGTGCTCGTGTCTAAAATATGGTAGACACTCATCTCACAATCATCACTTAGCATTCTAAGTTTAAGTCTAGAAATCCTACAAATTCCTAGTTCGCTTAAACTAATGCTCTGATACCAACTGTGACATCCCCTAATTTCTCGGCAAGAAAAAACCGATTTAATTTATGCTTTTTAAGATAAAATCAGAGTAATCCTTTTAAAAGATGTTGCAGAATTTGTTGCCAAAACAAAACATGATAAAAATTTATCAAAACCTTTCTTTAAGAAAGTATATATTTTCCTTTTATATCAAAATCTCGGAATGTCATGTTCCGATACAGATCAAAAGCATAAACAAGACATTATAAGCCTTACAACAGTTATTTACAACTACTGGCCTATAATCAAAAAATTGCTCATCATCGTCCGACTATGCTCGGGGTCCACTACCTGTAAGAATAAAAAGGTGAGTGGGTCAGGCTTGGGAGCCTGGTGAGCTTATAGGGTTCTCAACCTACAATAAATAAATTTATTATGCTTAAACACCAAACAATCAACCAAATTACCCCAACCCCATTATCTTATTTATTTCTTAAGGATTTACCCTAAGAATCAACTATCACTCATTCCTAAGGATTCATCCTAAGGAATAGGCACGAAGTCACATCGTCGCCAGGGTTTATACAATAGGCACTAAGTCCATAGCTGTCGGGGTTCATAGAACATGTGCTAAGTCCATAGCTCTTATTTATCGACTGTATTATTCACGGGAATCCCCCCCCCTACAATACATGCCAATGGGTTTTTAGAGGACAACTGATGAACATATAGTTCACACACTTACAGGTTGCGAGCCTGCTAGTGTTCCACAGATCATCTAGAATAGTCCATGGTTGTCATCCATACTCTATTGAATGACGGGGGCCAACGTTTGGGTAAGCGATTCTCTCATAATTCACCACTCACCCTCAACTCATGATCTATATCACTGATCATCTCATCTATCCAACTCATCTTTCATCACACACCCACTATTTCATCTACCCATGTTTTACCCAACACTTTTGTAGATAAAAATACATATACAGTTTAAATTATTTAAAAACCTGTATAAATCATTCCTTCAATATCCATATCAAATAAACAAACAATATATATTCATACATCACGTATTTTATATAAAATACTTCATATCTATGTGTAAGGTGAAAGTAACTACACACTCACCTGATTTAATGATAATCGGGCAGCAGTTCGTTTCCTAAAACGATCCTTTCTAATAAAACCGAGAGTTTTATTGAGAAACCGGGCTCTGCGAGGGTCGGGCTTCAAAATCGAAAAGATTAAATTTTCTGGGTCTTCGGGCACTTCGGGGCGTGTTCCGGGTGTTTGGTATGATACCGGGGCTTTGGGGGAAGTGAAAATAGCTAAAATATGAAATTAAGGGTGAAAGATGGCAATTTTCCAAAGTTACCCGGGAAGGCTTGCAGCCTTCTATTTATAGGGACGAGGTTCGGACCCGAATCAATGAGAAGAAGACACGCGTCGCAGCTGCGAGGTTCGGAGGCAAGGGAAGACTGATGGCGGTGCGAGGCTCGGACAGGTGTTGTCTTCGGATTGGTCCAGCTTCGGATGACTCACCAAGATCGGACACGGAGAAGGCACGGGGCAGCTTCTGATTGGCCGAGCCTTCGGTGCGAGGAGGGTGCGACACGCCTCACTAGCTGGACTTGGGTGACTCAACAATTCGGACACGTGGCGCGCATAGAGCGAAGGTGACGTGGCCGAAGCATGACTATGCGATTTTTCTCGATTTTTGTGCAAAGACTTCTAAAATCCATAACTTTTGCATACGAGCTCCGTTTTTGACTTTCTTTATATGCACGCATAGGTAAAATTACGGTCTACAATTTTCGTTTTGACTTTGTCGGCTAATATTGAATTTAATTTTATATTATTATTTTTAACAGACCTGGACAGGAAATCCGTTAAAAATTCATAACTTCTTCATCCGACGTCCGTTTTCGTCTGTCTTTTTACCGTTGTACTACTATTGACGAGACCTTCGATTCTCATTTAGGTCGTGTCGGCTAAAAATCACTCGATCTAAAATTCGAGTTTTTAGTTGTCTACTGCTAAGCTGAAACTTAGAAAAATCATAACATCCTCATACGAAGTCAGATTTGGGAGTTCTTTTTATACATACTCTCGGTTTAATGAACGCTATGACTTTCGTTTAGATCGCCATGGCTAAAAAGTAGTTTATCAAAAACTCACTTTTTACGTCATTCGGCACCGTGCCGGTTTTGTCGCGAAACTTCGACAGGTCATAACTTCTGCGTTATAACTCGGATTTCGGTATTTTTTATATATCCGTAACCCTTGTCACGACCATTACAACTTCCTTAATAGATATCGGCTTTATCTAATATTTATTTTCGACGCTCATTTTTACTCTTAATTAATTAAACCCTAATAATTAAGCATAAAACACATAATATTCACATAATTCCTTTTCATTTCTTCAAAATGAGTTACAAAGGTTAACCTAGACTATTATGTCAATATTAATGCCTAGGCTAGAAACACGGGCGTTACAAGCTGGGCGTACCAGCATGTACGTCGGGTGTACGTGCCAGGGGTCCAAAACCCTAATTTTCGGACATGAGACCTAATTAAGCAAGCTTAAGTCCCTTGGACTTAACCCTAGAGAGCCTCCACTGCCTTAGAACGTCCTTACACTCCAGAGAAACTTGTGAGACCATTCTTGAGCTTTAAAGAGTGCATTGTGGCCTTTTTAGTGTTCTTTCCAAGAAGAGGTGGATAAACAAGCTTGGAACGAGTTGGTGCTTCAAGAACCTGCATATTAGACACCTTGTAAAGCTACTTGAGGTAATAAGCTTAGATCTTTCTTGTTTAGTCTTTAGATCTAACTAGGGTTTTCTTCCTTGTCCCTTTTGGTTGATTTTGGACCTCCATTGGTGAGTTATGCAACTCCAAAGGATCGAAATGTCAAATCTGAGGTCCCTTAGTCCTTTTTCAACATAAAAATGGAGTCTTGATGGGTATCTTGACCTCATGCATGGGTTAAGAGCTTTAAAAAGGTCTTAATGAGGGTGTTGGGAGCATTTGAGACATACAAAGGCATAAAGTTGCCAACTTTATGCCTTAGGTCGTCTTAATAGGCCTAGATCTGACTTCTGGACGTAAAAGAGTCGAGCATTAAGCACTTAATGGAAAAATTGTTTAATCTGTTAGTATGTCGAGCATAGATCTGTGTACACCGCGCGTAAGTCCCCAAGCCCCAATACGCGGCACGTACCGGAGTGGTACGCTGAGCGTACGCGTTGCAGAAGGGCTTGGACCTGTTTTGGGCTCTTCGGCTATTGGGCTTCACTTGGTTATTGGACTTGGTTGCATTCTGTGAATTGTGGGCTATTTCATCTGTTATAGGCTTTGGATATACTAATTGGGCTTTAATGGGCCAAGAGGCCCATTAATTATATTGGACTTAGACTTTGGGCCCATTAGCAACGAAGGGATAATTGGGCCTCATAAAGGGGTTGGAGTTTGGGTTTCTTTTGATTAAGCAAGGTCTTGACATTAATTTATTATTATTATTCAGCACGGTAGGTTTTAGACTGTTCGGAGAGCAACTATTGTATTTCAGCGGACAGAGGTGAGTCTCCTCACCATACCAATGGGTCTAAGGCACCAAGGCCGACCCATTTTATGATGTGTAGTACCCTAGCTGAGATTATTTTATGTGACATGTTAGTTGGTATGATCTAGGAAGTATGTTATTGGTATATGGGGTATGCTGTATGGAAGACCATGGGAGAGCCCATGGCACTTGGATGTAAGACCATGTGGAGAGCCCATGGCTTTCCTATCAAAGACCATGGGAGTGCCCATGGCACTTAGGTGTATGTCACACCCCCAAACCAGACGGCGCAAACGTCTGGGGGTGGAGGACTTCATTTGTGGTATCACAACACATGTAATATAGTAATCAAAGTATAAATATTGTATTAAAAAGTATAAATATTTACATGTGTTTCACATTGTATACTAAAACTATAAAGTTGTACAAAAGAAGAAGACAAGACATAATTAGCTCCATATTCTCAAAAGCTCGGGGTGTACCTTTCTACTGGTTCCCTGATAATATAAGTAATTTGAAAAGAGAGTATCAACATAAAGTTGAGTGAGTGCATAAGTTTTTATGTATGTAAGAATATCTTCTGTTTCTTGAATATGTAAATTGTTTCCAGAAAATCCTATATTTTCTGTTGTATATAAAAAGTAGTTGTATTTGTATAAAATTGTTCTATTTGTAAACCAATTATGTGTATTTGTAATCTTTATGTAAACTTGTATCTTGTTAACCGTATCTTGTAAACTGTATCTTGTAAACTGTATCTTGTAAATTGTATCTTGTAAACTGGTACTTTGAAAATGTACTTAAGTTTAGTTAATTATACACTAATGTATTGTTAGTATCTTTTAAATGAGTTATTATAACCATACTAACTAGATGACATGATCCAACGTTATGGATGCACTGAAAGTTGATGATAACAATTGTCACTCACAGGCGTGTATGCCTGAATGTAGCTAGCAGTCCGAGTGCGGGATTGTCAATCCCAATATAGATCTATACACCCATTGTTTCGATCCCCTGCTGGAGACTCTGGTTATAATATCCGGACTTTACTATATTGTTTAAAATGAATTAAACAAACTGTACTACTTGTCTCATAAAAGCATATAAACATTACATGTATATTAGTTATGGAAACCCAATCATTCTGAAGTAAATAATTGATAGTATGCTCTTGAATTTGTACTCTTAACATGTATCTGAAAGAATGTATATCCTTGAATAGTTTTGAATCAATCTTTGTTCTTGTAAAACAATGTACTCTAGTATGCTTGAATCATGAATTATTGTTCTGTGAATCATAAATTATACCTATTATAATTTATATGTACTTTCTGTATTGTTAACGAGTATTCGTGACTGGGATCCTTTGCTCAACATGTTACAAAGGGTAATCGAATCTAATTGAATAAACTTTTATACTTGTATACATATACAATATATATATATATATATATATATATATATATATATATATATAATTGAATAAACTTTTATACTTGTATACATATACAATATATATATATATATATATATATATATATATATATATATATATATATATATATATATATGTATATATATATATATATATATGTAAAAATTTAAATGACACTCGGACAAATAACTAATACTTGTAATCCCACATCCAAACAAGAAAAAGGAACCAAAGTGGGTTATCAGTCCTAAATCTTTTAAATCTTATTTATATAAATATATGTATACTAGTATGATTTTTGGGGAAAAATATAAGTTTATAAAATATTTAAAAGAAGTTTCATATTTTGAAATCCATTTTGGTGACTTGACGTCTTTTTAAAACAATCACTTAAAACCACTTCATTTGATGATACTGAAATTCATTTTGATAATATGTTTGAAATCATTTGTTTTGATAACTGTAATCCATTTGAAATCATTTGTTATAACACGAAATCATTGTGTTAGACTTGTATTCCCCCCCCCCCTTAAAACGGTAAAAACTATGAAAATACGGGGGTATGAACTCACCTGTAGTGAGTGATACGAAAGTATGTTTGGAAATAGGATGTAGAGTGTCAGGTGAAACCTTGAGCACACAAAGATCCTAATAAACATATAATGACATGTATGTGTATTTGATTAGTGTATAAACAACTAATTATAAGGGATAACACCCTAATAGACTAGGAAACTCTTAGATTGAAGGAATACAATCACATATGATTGCATAACTAGGGTATATGGCCACCCTATAGAGTTTACGGTCCAAATGACATGACCATAAGAGTTTACGGTCAAAGTGGTTCACGGTCCTATGGGTTTATGGTTCAATGACCTTACGGTTATAGGGTTTACGGTTCTTGGGTTCACGGTCATGGAGTTCACGGTCTAAGGAGATTCAACCGTAAACTCATCAAATCTTCCATAAATGAAGGTTTTCAAGGGCTTCAATCAAAGACATCGGATTCTAGGGACCATGCTTAGCCTTAGCAAAGGTAAAGGCTATAAGAACACCCTTTATAAGGGTTTACGGTCTATGATGATTCACTAGACCGTAAACACCTTTTGTTCTTGAGTTTGTTGATATTTTCTAGGTGTTTAACAACTGATTCAAGTATATAACAAGCCATGGGTAGTATACTTACGATTTGAAGACAATTGAGGGTGTTTAAGGTCCAAAATCACTAGTGTGAGTTCTTGGTGTTCTTGGTGAAATGAAGAACACTTGATGATCTAGTCAAAAAAAGAGATTTCATGGATGAAATCATGTGTATTCACTTGATATTGAAGGATATCAACAAATCAAGGGAAGAAACACTTACAATCTTGAAGATCTAAGGGAAAATTCGGATGGTACTTGAGAGAAATTGAGTTCTTTGGCTTGAAATTGTGAAAAGTGATTGAAAATGACTAAGGACCATATATATATATGGATGGGTTTACGGTTACCATGACCGTAAGCTCATTGGTCTTGACCGTAAACTCCCTTTTTGAGGAGGTTTACGGTTGCAGGCAGTTAAGAACTTAAACTGCTATTTCCAATCTCTTATTCCTTTGATGTACTAGGGTTAGAACACTCGAAACAGGTTCCAAACAGTGATAACTGGAAGCAAAATGAGTCTAACACTGATAAGACTAATTGATTAAACAAGCTTTGAAATTTCAGGTTGTCACATCATCCCCCCGTTAGAGGGAATTCTGTCCCGAAATTAGAGTTTAAGCAACTAAGTTATTACAAATAACTAAGTAAAAAGATGAGGATATTTCAGTTTCATTTGATCCTTGCGCTCCCAAGTGAATTCAGATCCTCGCTTGGCGTTCCAGCGAACCTTCACTATTGGGATACGGCATTGCTTCATTTGCTTGACCTCTCGGTCCATGATTTCTACAGTTTCTTCCACGAAGTTGAGGCTCTCGTCGATCTCGATCTTGTCGAGTGGGATAACGAGAGTCTCTTCGGACAAACACTTTTTCAAGTTTGAGACGTGGAAAATAGGATGTATGTTACTTAGTTCTTGAGGTAGTCGGCGTTTGTAAGCTACGGGACCAATTCTAGCAAGAATCTCGAATGGTCCTATATACCTTGGATTTAACTTGTCACGCTTTCCAAAGCGTATCATGCCCTTCCAAGGTGAGACCTTCAACATGAAACGGTCACCAACCTGAAACTCCAAAGGTTTTCTTCTTTTGTCAGTGTAGCTTTTCTGTCTATCTCTGGAAGCTTTAAGTCGCTCCTGGATTTGTACAATTTTCTCCGTGGTTTCGCAAATGATTTCCGGACCAGTGAGGGCACCGTCAGGAACTTGACTTCTAGCTAACTGCGTATCGCCCACTTCAGCCCAGCACAGAGGGGATCTGCACTTACGGCTATAGAGAGCTTCGAAAGGAGCAGCCTTTATGCTAGTATGATAACTATTGTTGTAAGAGAATTCGACAAGGGGTAAATGAGTATCCCATGCCTTACCAAAGTCTATCACGCAAGCTCGCAACATATCTTCTAATGTTTGAATTGTCCTCTCACTTTGTCTATCAGTCTGAGGATGGTAGGTTGTACTGATGTCCAGCCTAGTTCCCAAAGATTTTTGTAAAGACTACCAGAAGCATGAAGTGAATCTACTATCTCGGTCGGAAATAATAGATATTGGAACACCATCCAGTCTAACGATTTCTTTAAGGTAACTTCTTGTTAGCTTCTCCATCTTGTCAGTTTCTCTGATCGGTAAGAAGTGTGTGGATTTGGTTAATTTATCGACGATTACCCAAATAGTATCATAACCACCCGATGTCTTGGGTAACTTGGTTATGAAATCCATTGTAATCTGCTCCCACTTCCATTCAGGGATTCCAGGTTGTTGCAATAAACCTGAAGGTTTCTAGTATTCTACCTTCACCTTGGCACAAGTAAGGCACTTGCCCACAAAGGTAGCAGTTTCGGCCTTCATGTTTGGCCACCAGTATAGTTTCTTGAGGTCCAGGTACATCTTGTCTGAACCTGGATGAATGAAGTATTTGGTTTTATGGGCTTCATTCATGACTACTTCTCTGTAACCACCAAAATTAGGTGTCCAGATCCGGTTCATGAAACAATAGACTCCATCATCCCTGAATTTGAAATTTTTATCCATTCCTCTCAAAGTTTCACCTGCCACGTTTTCAGGTTTTAAGGCCTCCAGTTGAGCCTCTCTGATCTGTATGGACAGATGCGAATAGATTGTCATGGTCAATGACTTTACTCGGTGTCCCGAGTATTCTTTTCTACTAAGGGCGTCAGCTACAACGTTAGCTTTACCAGGGTGATAAAGAATCTTACAATCATAGTCGTTCAGTAGCTGCACCCACCGTCGTTGTATCATGTTCAACTCTTTTTGATTGAAGATGTGCCGGAGACTTTTATGGTCCGTGAATACTATGCATTTCGTGCCATATAAGTAATGTCTCCAGATCTTCAGAGTGAATACCATTTCTCCTAGCTCAAGATCATGTGTTGTATAGTTGACTTCATGTGTCTTTAGTTGTCTTGAGGCATAGGATATCACCTTTCCTCTTTGCATAAGAACACATCCAAGCCCTTGATTTGAAGCATCACAGTACACTACAAAATCCTATGTCCCTTCAGGGAGAGACAGGATTGGTGCACTACACAAGGCTCGTTTTAGCGTTTGAAATGTTGTTTTTTGTTTTTCTCCCCAGCTAAAAGTTACACCCTTTTGCGTCAGAGTGTTAAGAGGTTTAGCTATTCGAGAGAAATTCTGGATGAATCTACGATAATAGCAGCAAGACCTAAGAATTGACAAATTTCTGTAGGAGTTTTGGGTGCTGACCAGTTTTCAATTTCCTTTATTTTGGAAGGGTCGACGTGTATTCCTTCTGAACTGAACACGTGACCTAGGAAATCAACCTTCCTGATCCAAAATTCACACTTTGAAAACTTCGCATAAAGTTTCTCTGTTCTAAGAGTTTGCAAAACTTGACGAAGATGTTGGCTATGATCCTCTTCACTTCTTGAGTAGATAAGGATGTCGTCAATGAAGACTATAACGAATTTGTCCAAGAATGGACGACACACTCTGTTCATTAAATCCATGAACACAGCAGGTGCACTCATCAATCCGAATGGCACGAATTCATAATGACCATAACGAGTTCTGAACGTGGTTTTGGGAATGTCATTCTCCAAAATTCGTAACTGGTGATACCCAGATCTTAAGTCTATTTTTGAGAAGTAGCTCGCACCTTGAAGTTGGTCGAACAGATCGTCTATGCGAGGCAGAGGGTATCGATTCTTAATGGTAAGTTTATTCAGCTCGCGGTAGTCTATGCACATACGGAACGATCCATCCTTCTTCTTTACGAACAAAACCGGTGCTCCCCAGGGTGAGAAGCTTGGTTTTATGAAACCTTTGCTAAGGAGTTCGTTAAGCTGGCTGGACAATTCCTGCATTTCTGAAGGTGCAAGACGATAAGGAGATTTGGCGATAGGGATAGCCCATGGAATTAAATCGATTCTGAATTCGACTTATCGTTCGGGAGGTACTCCTGGAAGATCATCGGGAAAAACGTCGAGAAAGTTACAGACTTCAGGAATTTTCGCGATATCTTTCACTTCTTGCTTTTTGTCTACCACGTGAGCTAAGAAAGCACAGTACTCTTTGCGAAGGTACTTTTGTGCCTTGTTTCAAGAAATGATTTGGAGGTTCGTTCCAGGTTTGTCGCCGTAAATAATAAGAGTTTTATTAGTTGGTAAATTCATACGAATGGCTTGTTCATAACATAGGATGTCAGCACGGTTAGGACACAACCAATCCATGCCTATTATGATGTCGAAACTCTTGATAGAGACCGGCATAAGGTCAATTAGGAACGAAAAGTTATTCAAGGTAAGAGTACATCCTATGTATATTTCGTTGGTGGATTCGGATTTCCCATTAGCCATTTCGACTGTGAATGTTTCTTTTAATGGTTGGGAGTTTTGATTTAGCAAGTGTTTGAAATTATGGCTCACAAAGCTCTTCTCAGCACCACAATCAAATAGAATGCATGCATAAGTTTTGTTGAGAAGGAACGTACCCGTAACTACTGCGAGATTTGCCACTGCTTCTTCCTGGCCCAAAGCTAAAACTCTCCCCACTCCACCTGCATTTCCAGCTTTAGGACAATCTCTCTTGAAATTCCCTACTTCACCACACTGATAACATGCTTGACCAATTCCAGCCGCAGGTACTTGGTTAAGTGGTTGGGGTGGTGCTCTACAAAATCGGGCGGTATGCCCTTTTCTGTTGTAGTTACGACACTGCATTTCCCTGCAATTACCATTATGATGAAAATTGCACTTAGGGAGATTACCCGCATATGGCTTATATGGTGTTGGATTAACAGGAACAACAGTAGGTACAGTCGCAGCGTTGACTGTAGCCAGTTGTTGTTTCTTTGAGGAATCCTGTGAAAACTTTCCCTTCTTCTTGTTCCGACCCTTCTTGTTGTTGTTGTTATTGTTGCTGTTGTTGTTTCCCTTTGGTTGTTCTGGTGTAGCAACCACCGAGTGTTGATGGATTCCATGATCAATAAGAGATTGTGCCAGCTCTTTGGCACTGTCAAAAGTAACAGGCCTTGAAGCTAAAACACTAGATTGAATTTGGAGTGACAGTCCCCAAATATATCTCTCAATCTTTTTGCTCTCTAGAGCAACCATATCCGGGCAAAGAATTGCCAGATCACAAAATCTACTAGTATAGGTTGATATATCAGAACCAACCATTGAGAGACCCCAGAGCTCCTCCTCAAGTTTCTGAACTTCGCCTCGCGGACAATACTCCCGCATAAGCATACCCTTGACGTTCTCCCAGCTGATCGAATTAGCCACTACCAGAGTAAGTGACTTAACGTGACCATTCCACCACGTCAAAGCTCTTTCCGAAAAAGTGCAAGCAGCGAACTTGACTTTGCTGTTGTCAGGACAGGAGGAAATTTCAAAAATTGCTTTTGTCTTCTCTATCCACTACCTTAATGCCATAACTCCTCCAGTTCCATTAAAGGTCATGGGTTTGACATTGGTAAAATCTTTATAAGTGCATTCTCGGGAATGCCCATGACCTTCACCCTGGTTATGGGGATTTGCACCAGCTCCTGAACCACTAGCTCCAGAAGTATTGATCTGATCCATAGCAGCAGCTACGGCCGCCATGACCGCCGCTTGGAACATAGCGGGGTCGAACTGAGGATGTGGTGGTGGAGGTGGTACCGGTGTTTCATTAACATTTTGACGTCTTGGATTTCTACGAGGAGGCATCTTTTTCTATAAAATTCAAAAGATACAAAGATGATAAGATATCAAGAGTGAATACGAATTCTGATATCTCTGAACTAAAACATCTAGTTCGATATGAATCTTGGAATGAATTGGAAATAGAAGTCTATGGCAAGTATAACTTGTAACTAAATAATATGAACGTGAATGGTTATTTTTCAATTACTAAGAAAATGCATGTCGATTACATTGGCATATTGAATACATAAGTCTGGAAAACTTGACCCTAGACAGGTCTACAATACACCAAATTCTGAGAAAAATATCGACACCATACAGACCTATCGAAAATAAAATTTTTGTGGTCTTACTGAAAAACCTGAAAAATAACACTAAAACCTATCCATAGACTTAAATATAACCAAAAGAGTGAAATAGGAAACGAGTAGAGTATTTCCTAATGGTGATGTGTATTATTTGGATGAAACCTCAACTCAGCCAGTGTTATCTAAGCGAGAATAGGGATAAGAGATATAGAATATAGTTAGTAACGATTGACTACAAAAGAGACCTATAGTTATCAAGTAATGTATTATGTATGACTTATTCTTAGGTATTTCTATAACTATAAAGTGTATACTAATTATATATAACTTGGGTATAACCGACTTTCGATTATATGACCCGGCTCTAAATCCACAACCATACAAGGAACAGGAAATGAAGCTAAATCACATATTCTAAGTCTATATAACTTTAATTATATATAATTGTAATTAACCCTTAATATTTATAGTTCTACCCTTAATTGTTCTATTTTTTTCACATGTTTGTTATTAGTATATAGTGCCTAAAATACCCCTATAGTATTTTAATCTTTATGTTCTGTTCTAAAGTTCTTCTTAGTATGTATGGTAAGTTTTAGACATGCCATAACACCACTATCACTCCCAAACACATGTTGGTCATATCTCAAATCAATATTGTTGATCAGGCTATATTAATCCCAGATATGATTACATAACTGTCCAAGTTTGACTGTAGTGTTCAACATCCAAATACTTTTAAGTTCTTATGACTGTGATACTGTACTTGTAGGTATGAGTGTTAGTATACTTCTTGTAAAAATACTTAAATTTTTTAAAGTATACTTGTAGTCAGAGCTCTTAGCCCCAAATGTATTCATAGTTTGTATATCTTTTATGGATTGATATACTGAGTTCACTATAAACATTACTCTGATACCAATCTATCACACCCCCAAACCAGACGGCGGAAACGTCCGGGGGTGGAGGACTTCATTTGTAGTATCACAACACATGTAATATAGTAATCAAAGTACAAACAACCATTTTATTAAAAAGTATAATTATTTACATGTGTTTCACATTGTATACTAAAACTATAAAGTTGTACAAAAGAAGAAGACAAGACATAATTAGCTCCATATTCTCAAAAGCTCGGGGTGTACCTTTCTACTGGTTCCCTGATAATATAAGTAATTTGAAAAGAGAGTATCAACATAAAGTTGAGTGAGTGCATAAGTTTTTATGTATGTAAGAATATCTTCTGTTTCTTGAATATGTAAACTGTTTCCAGAAAATCCTATATTTTCTGTTGTATATAAAAAGTAGTTGTATTTGTATAAAATTGTTCTATTTGTAAACCAATTATGTGTATTTGTAATCTTTATGTAAACTTGTATCTTGTTAAACGTATCTTGTAAACTGTATCTTGTAAACTGTATCTTGTAAATTGTATCTTGTAAACTGGTACTTTGAAAATGTACTTAAGTTTAGTTAATTATACACTAACGTATTGTTAATATCTTTTAAATGAGCTATTATAACCATACTAACTAGATGACATGATCCAACGTTATGGATGCACTGAAAGTTGATGATAACAATTGTCACTCACAGGCGTGTATGCCTGAATGTAGCTAGCAGTCCGAGTGCGGGATTGTCAATCCCAATATAGATCTATACACCCATTGTTTCGATCCCCTGCTGGAGACTCTGGTTATAATATCCGGACTTTACTATATTGTTTAAAATGAATTAAACAAACTGTACTACTTGTCTCATAAAAGCATATAAACATTACATGTATATTAGTTATGGAAACCCAATCATTCTGAAGTAAATAATTGATAGTATGCTCTTGAATTAGTACTCTTAACATGTATCTGAAAGAATGTATATCCTTGAATAGTTTTGAATCAATCTTTGTTCTTGTAAAACAATGCACTCTAATATGCTTGAATCATGAATTATTGTTCTGTGAATCATAAGTTATACCTATTATAATTTATATGTACTTTCTATATTGTTAACGAGTATTCGTGAATGGGATCCTTTGCTCAACATGTTACAAAGGGTAATTGAATCTAATTGAATAAACTTTTATACTTGTATACATATACAATATATATAAGTATAATTTAAATGACACTCGGACAAATAACTAATACTTGTAATCCCACATCCAAACAAGGAAAATGAACCAAAGTGGGTTATCAGTCCTAAATCTTTTAAATCTTATTTATATAAATATATGTATACTAGTATGATTTTTGGGGAAAAATATAAGTTTATAAAATATTTAAAAGAAGTTTCATATTTTGAAATCCATTTTGGTGACTTGACGTCTTTTTGAAACAATCACTTAAAACCACTTCATTTGATGATACTGAAATTCATTTTGATAAGATGTTTCAAATCATTTGTTTTGATAACTGTAATCCATTTGAAAAAATTTGTTATAACACAAAATCATTGTGTTAGACTTGTATTCCCCCCCCCCCTTAAAACGGTAAAAACTATGAAAATACGGGGGTATGAACTCACCTGTAGTGAGTGATACGGAAGTATGTTTGGAAATAGGACGTAGAGTGTCAGGTGAAACCTTGAGCACACAAAGATCCTAATAAACATATAATGACATGTATGTGTATTTGATTAGTGTATAAACAACTAATTATAAGAGATAACACCCTAATAGACTAGGAAACTCTTAGATTGAAGGAATACAATCACATATGATTGCATAACTAGGGTATATGGCCACCCTACAGAGTTTACGGTCCAAATGACATGACCATAAGAGTTTACGGTCAAAGTGGTTCACGGTCCTACGTGTTTTCGGTCCAATGGGTTTATGGTCCAATGGGTTTACGGTTCAATGACCTTACGGTCATAAGGTTTACGGTTCTTGGGTTCACGGTCATGGAGTTCACGGTCTAAGGAGATTCAACCATAAACTCATCAAATCTTTCATAAATGAAGGTTTTCAAGGGCTTCAATCATAGAAATCGGATTCTAGGGACCATGCTTAGCCTTAGGAAGGGTAAAGGCTATAAGAACACCCTTTATAAGGTTTTACGATCTATGAAGATTCACTAGACCGTAATCACCTTTTGTTCTTGAGTTTCTTGATATTTTCTAGGTGTTTAACAACTGATTCAAGTATATAACAAGCCATGGGTAGTATACTTACGATTTGAAGACAATTGAGGGTGTTTAAGGTCCAAAAACACTAGTGTGTGTTCTTGGTGTTCTTGGTGAAATGATGAACACTTGATGATCTAGTCAAAAGAAGAGATTCCATGGATGAAATTGAAGGGTTTTGAGAAATTCTAACACTACTAAGTGTACATGCACCCCTAGAAAACCTTGGATCTATGTTTGTCTAAGATACATGCAAAATACTTTTCCAAGGTTCATAAACCTATCTAGCATACATGGGGAACTTTATAATATAAAAGATAGCTAGAAATACATACCTTGTAGTTGTTATGATTCCTTGAAACCTTGAGAGCCTAGCACCCCAAGTGTAATGCCTCAAATGCTTCACACAACACAAAATGCTTTGGAATAACTTTGAGAGAATGTGTAACACTCTAAAAATCGGCCAAGCCCTCTTATGTCTTAGTGTAACCGATTTTGGTGAGCGTGATGTTCTTTATATAGTGTGTCACATTTAGGGTTACACCATGTAAACCCTAATGTGACATGACTCTTCATTTCCATGACCCATGGGTTTGTAACTCCCATGGAGCCTCCATGGAATATCCAATGGGTTTAATCCAACTTGATTATCCATGGAGTCTTTTAGCCCACTATATAAGTTACGGATGATTTACATAATCAACACATATATTTAATTAGTCATCTTTTTGATCACTTAATTAATCCTAGATTAATTCTTGATCAATACTAATTAAATAATACTATTAATATATTAGAACTTATAATATATTAATAAACCACAAGTGTTATTTCTCTCATTTAGTCTATCCAAATGCATGATGCCATGCAACCCAAATGGACCATGCCGGGTCGGGTCAAGTACATACCAGAAATAGTTATGGACTTAGACACCTTATCCAACAGTCTCCCACTTGGATAAGTCTAATAACTATAACTTCAAGTATGACTTCAGGAACCGATTGGCAATCGTAGCTCTTTTCAAGGTCTCTCGGAACTGAGAAGATAATGATACGCCATTTCAGATAAGTGATCATATAATCCTCTGTTCTAGATATCAGCCGGACAAATACATGGAACAATGTCTTACTTATCGTCCAACACTTTGTTTCCCGATTTCCGATTTGTTTGACATAGAACTTAATTGAACACATCAACTTAGTTCTGACCGGGCCCGGTACATGTGTCAAGACAAAATCATCGAGGGGCCCAGATATCGCTTCTAATCCAAGAAGGAACAGATAAACTTCAACTCATATGCTTGTTCTACTACTTGTTAAACTACACACAAACACACGTTTTATAACATCGAGTTACCAATGCGTTTTCGCACGATCAATGCATAACTAACTCATAGTTAACAAGTCATATCTCTAGGTTTGAAGACTTATATGATATTACCGTCTCGAGATAAATTCCATGAAGTGATACCAGCGAGCGTGGGTTGAATCCAATACCCATAACTTATGAGCACTCACGAGTGTTGAGGCCATGTCCAACATCTTAGACATCTAAAACCAACTCATGACAGTCTTAATTCATATCTACTTCCAAAATATGACCGACTGTGGATAATTCGAATAATATGTAAAACACAACATAAATATTCTGGAAGTCAAAACATGCAAAAGAAATAGTAGTAAACGATTGACAAGAGATAGCAACACTTTACTCATAAATAAAGACAACTTTTATTCATCATCAAATGTCAATTACACTTTACAAATTTCAAAATTATCTAACTGCTAAAACTAATATCATCCTTCAGCCCTATGCTCCTTGTATGCTGGAGATGCTTAACCATACCCAGTCCCTTCGTGAGGGGATCTGCCGGGTTCTCATCCAATGACACCCTCTTTGCCACGAGGAGTCCTTCTATACGATGTCTGATGAAGTGTTATTTTCTGTCAATGTGTCTGTATCTCCCGTGATCCCTTGCTTCCTTTGCTAAGGAAACTGCACTTTCACTATCACATAAAAGCTCTATGGGCTCCGTTATAGCTGGTACAACTCCAAGGTCTCCAATGAAGTTCTTCAGCCATATAGCCTCCTTTGCCGCCTCGCTTGCCGCTATATACTCTGATTCACAAGTTGAATCAGCCACTGTCTCCTGCTTGGAACTTTTCCAAGAGATTGCTCCTCCATTTAAGGTAAAGACCCAGCCCGACTGAGAGCGGAAATTATCCCTATCAGTCTGGAAGCTAGCATCACTATACCCTACAACTCCCAAGTCATCACTCCCACCAAGGGTAAGGACCCAGTCCTTAGTCCTTCGCAAATATTTGAGAATATTCTTTACCGCTGTCCAGTGAGCCTTACCAGGGTTCCCCTGATACCTGCTAACCATGCTTAAAGAAAAGGCTACATCAGGACGAGTGCAGTTCATAGCATACATGATCGAACCTACTGCAGAAGCATAAGGTACTCGACTCATTTCTGCTATCTCAACCTCTGTACTCGGGCTCTAAGTCTTACTCAGTCTAGCGTTACTCTAGATGGGTAACTCTCCTTTATTGGAATCTTGCATGCTGAACCTCTTCAGCACCTTCTCCAAATATGTACTCTGACTAAGCCCAATTAGTCTTTTACTCCGGTCTCTCAGAATCCTTATCCCTAGAATATAGGCAGCTTCTCCAAGGTGCTTCATAGCGAAACACTTCCCAAGCCAGGACTTAACTTCCTGCAAGGTTGGGATGTCATTTCCTATGAGTAGTATGTCATCCACATACAATACCAAAAAGCTAACTATACTCTCACTAGCCTTCACATATACACAAGATTCATCTTCACTCCTCGAAAAGCCAAACTCTTTGACTTTCTCATCAAAGCAAAGATTCCATCTGCGAGGTGCTTGCTTTAATCCATAGATGGATTTCTCAAGCTTACACACTCTATTAGGGTACTCTGTGCTGACAAAAACCTCTGGCTGATTGATGTAAACATCCTCAGCCAACTTTCCATTAAGGAAAACGGTTTTGACATCCATTTGCCATAATTCATAGTCATGAAATGCAGCAATGGCTAACAATACCCTAATAGACTTAATCTTGGCTACTGGTGAAAAGGTCTCATCATAATCAACTCCTGGAGTTTGAGAAAAGCCCTTTGCAACCAGTCATGCCTTATAAGTGTGTACATTACCATCCATGTCGGTCTTCTTCTTGAAGATCCACTTGCACCCAACTGTCTTACGACCTGGTACATTGTCAACCAAGTTCCAGACCTGATTGTCATACATGGACTGTATCTCGCTGTCAATTGCCTCTTTCCATTTAGCAGACTCGGGGCCTGCCATGGCTTCCGCATAACTGTTAGGTTTATCCAGACTTACCAATGTCCCATCACTAATACGTGTCTCACCTTCCGCAGTAATATGGAAACCATAGTAATGCTCAGGTACATTCCTAGCCCTTGTGGAACGCCTCAGAGGTACAATTGGAGGTATAATTGGATCAACAGGAGTTTCCTCCTCAAGTTGACTGCTAGGGTTTGAGGTTCCTTCACCATTTGACTCTTGAATTTCTTCAAGGTCAATTTGCCTCCCACTGTTTCCTTGGCTTATGAACTCTCTCTCTCGAAAGACAGCCCTCCTTGCTACAAAGACCACATTCTCACTAGGTCTGTAGAATAGGCAACCAAAGGATTTTTGTGGGTAGCCGATGAAAATACACCTCTCACTTCGAGGTTCGATCTTGTCGTGAGTCTCGCGTCTCACGAAAGCCTCGCAACCCCAAATCTTGATGTGGGCTAGACTAGGAACATTTCCAGTCCACATCTCATGAGGTGTTTTGGCAACCTTCTTTGTAGGGACCAGATTAAGGATATGGGCAGCAGTCTCTAAGGCATACCCCCAAAATGAGATTGGTAGCGTAGCTCGACTCATCATGGAACGAACCATGTCCAACAGGGTTCGATTATGCCTCTCAGCTACACCATTCAACTGTGGTGTCCTGGGAGGTGTCAATTGTGATACAACCCCACATTCCCTTAGATAGTCGAGGAACTCAGTACTAAGATACTCACCACCACGATCGGATCGAAGCATCTTAATGTTCCTGCCCAATTGATTCTCGACTTCCTATTTAAACTCTTTCAACCTTTCAAAAGTCTCTGACTTATGCTTGATTAAGTAGACATATCCATATCTACTATAATCATCTGTAAAAGTCACATAATAACGATTAGCATCCCTTGTGGCAGTTTTGAAGGGTCCACACACATTCGTGTGCACTAGATCCAACAAACCTTCACCCCTAGCACATGAACCTATGAAGGGTGACTTTGTCATTTTCCAAGTAAGCATGATTCACAACTATCATCTGACATTAGATCAAATGATTCCAAAACTCCATCCTTTTGGAGTTGGCCTATACGTTTCTTGCTTACATGTCCAAGACGACAATGCCATAATGATGCTTTATCCAAGTTATTATCATTAGTAGAATCAATACACAATACATTATTTCCTAAATTATCTACAATAGACACAGCTTCATACACACCATCATAAGGTAATGCTTTAAAATAACACACATTATTAAAGAAAGCATTTATTCCACCAACTTCATTATCAAAAGAAAAGGTAAAACCTTGTTTGTACAAAGCATGAAAGGAAATAACATTTCTTGCCATTTCTGGCGAATAACAACATTTATTCAAATCTAAAGTAACTCCACTACTTAGCAAAAAAAGTATAAACTCCAATCTTGGTGACAGGTGAAACTTTCCTATTCCCCATGATCAAGTTTATCTTTCCATGCTCCACATTCTCACTTCTTCTTAGTCCCTGCAATTCAGAACAAATATGAATACCGCAACCGGTATCAAGGACCCAAGAGTTAGAATAGAGTGAATTATTAGATAAGATAGTGTAAAAACCTGCATGGTTGGGTTTCACTTTCCCATCCTTCAAATCTTGCTGGTACTTTGGGCAGTTCCGCTTCCAGTGCGCCTTTTCATGGCAATAGAAGCATTCAGCCTCTTTGGGATCAGAAGAAGGTGTAACGAAACCTTTCTTGGTTCCGCTAGAAGAGGAGCCATCAAGAGTCTTACCCTTGGTACCCTTCGAAGGGGTCTTCCTCTTCTTACCTTTCCCTTTCCCGATTGCCAGGACAGTTGCGGAGTTTGGAGTTGTGACAACCCGAAATTTCCAACTTACATTCTTCTTTTTTATCAAAGTTAGCCTCGTTTTGCTATTTTATAATGAATTTTTGGGTCTAAATGAGTGTTTAAGGCTTAGTATAATCAAGATATGTGTCGTAGGATGGGTTAGAATGTGTGTAGCATCGCAAAAACGGGCCAAACACACCAAACTGGGTGTGTGCGGCCGCACACCAGAGTGTGCGGCCAGCCAGCCACACACACCAACCGCACATACCTCCAACCGCACACTCCCTCCTATATATACTACCCTTGGTCATTTTGATCATTTCTTACACTTCTTCAAAGCTAGGACCCGAAAATCCTCTCAAGTATCATCCCAAAAGGTAACATCTTTCACCAAGAACACCAAGAACACCATGTGTACGGCCGCACACACTGGCCGCACACACACATATAGTGTGTATTTTGACCATACACTCTCTTGTATAGCCTTATAACCCATTCATACAATCATATATGGTTGTAACACTTCAATATAAGTGTTTACTAGTCCGTAAGGTGGTCCCAATTCAATAATTAGATGTTTATAACACTAATTATATATTCATATATGTATCAATATATGTTAAATAGGATTCGCTTGTGTACTCAAGTCTCCACTTGACACTTAGCAACTTATCCGACACTTTCATCAGAACCACTCACTACAGGTGAGTTCATACCCCCTTAATTAACCTTTTAAATGTTTTTAAATGCTTTTATGGGGGGGGATACAAGTTGAACAATTATAGTTATTATATCAATCACATGTGATTAATAACTACCAAATCAAATGGGTTTTCTCACTTTCCAAACTGTTTATCAAACTATTATCAAACTGTTGTACCTCAAACTGTTTTACAAAATCTTTTACTTGTCAAATACTTTTAGTAAACTCTTTGAACTTATATTCTGTATATCGGTATAGATATAGTTATATAAGTAGGATTGAAAGGACTTAGGACTGCTAGCCTACCTTGCTTCCCGTTCCTTGTTTGGTTGTGGACTTAGGGTATCAAGGTTAGTAGTCCGAAGGTCGTTTGAATCCTAGTTATATATTATGTATATGTATATATATATAAAAGGTTTTCCTTCATTCAATTCCATGCTCTTGGGTAGCAAGGGTATACAAACATGTTCATACATTACTAGTAAGCTACCATAGGGGTAGTTTAGGAAGATACAATTACTAGAACAATGAAACATACAATGAGTCAGGTCATACATGAGTCAATACATAATATAATGAGAAACAAACATAGAACAGAGTGATGAGAAACAAACATGAAATAGAGTGAGGAGAAACAAACATACAGGCTAGATAGAGAAAGAACACACAATAGAACTAGCACACAATTCACATAACATTTACATTAATACATTTATGTGAGCCATTAAACAAGGCATGGCACTACCTGCCATGACTGTTTTTGTATCAGAATCTCCTTAATTGCGGAGCGTATGAGTTTGTGTATAGATCTATATTGGATTGACTATCCTACACCTTGTTGCTCGCTACAGTGGGACTTGCAAGTCTACGGGTGCCAAACGTCATTTTTACGGCATCTTACATTGTCGTGTTTCAGCTAAGTCGGTAGCAAGATACAGGCCGATCACATGTTACCTTAAAATATACAATTGGTTTAAGGTAGTTAGTACAGCAATAGTTACTTAATACTACATTACAGTACTATAACATTTTCCCTTTACATTTTACCTTGTGATATTCACACAATAAACAATAATGTAAAAACTATATTTTTGGTTAATGATAGTCGGATTTTGGAAAAATACACACTTTTATAAGAGATACACACACAAATACTAGAGGCCTTGGTAGAAGGCTACTTTTAGTAGGAAACATAGGGTTTTCTAGGAGAGTTCAAACAAATACAAAACTTTTACAAACATACACAATACATCTTACAAAACATCTTACAAATGCTTTCATACAAACACAAACACTAATATACTTATGATCTCACCAGCTTTAAAGCTGATAAACTCTTTCAAAATAACTTGTATTCTCAGGTCACCAGTAGACAGGTACAGGTGCCAGGTTTTGAGAAGCGGGAACTCGTTCAAGACTCCTCTTTTTATTTTGATGTATATTATTTTTGGTGTCGATATAACTTGACAGAACACACTTGTATGAAATTATATTATTAATGCAATGGATGATGTTGTTGCTTGTTTACTACTATTCATTGTTGTGATACTGTACATGACGTCCTCCACCCCAGGACGTTTCCGCCGTTCTTAGGTTTTGGGGTGTGACAGGAGTAGGAGTAGGAGTGGTCACAACCGACTTACCTTTAAGACCTGATTCTGCGGTCTTTAGGAGTACTTGAAGTTTGCTAAGTGTAACTTCCTCCTTGTTCATGTGGTATGTCATGCGGAATTGATCATAACACGAAGGTAAGGAGTGCAAAATAATATCTATTGCTAACTCCTCAGGGAAGTTCACATTTAACTTCATCAATCGGTCCACATACCTTTGCATTTTCTGCATGTGGCTTGTGATGGGTTCACCATCTTTCATTCGGGTTGTGATCATAGAGGAGATGATTTCATATCGCTCTTGACGAGCACTCTGATGGTAGCGGTCCATCAAATCCTGGTGCATCTCAAAAGGATAGTAGTCCTCATAGGACTTTTGGAGCTCGGATGTCATAGTGGCCATCATGATGCATGGCACTTTGGTAGCATCTCTTTCATGTGCCTCATATTCAGCAAACTCCTCAGGAGTAGCAGTTGGCTCAGGCACCTTAAGGAGCTTGTCAAGAACATATTCCTTGTTCTCGTATCGAGTTACCATCCTGATGTTTCTGATCCAGTCAGTAAAGTTGGATCCATCAAAGATGACTCTCCTACAAAGGTTCATAAGAGAGAAGGAGCCAGTAGGGTTTGAGCCAGGAGTAGCATTGTTGGAAGACATCTGATAAGAAGAAAACAAGTTTAGTTTAGATATAGAGAAAGTCCTTAATAAAACACCCAATTGTAATATTAAGGCTAGGATCCAATCACAATATATTATAACTTAGAAGAGGGATGCCGTAATCCAAGCTATAACATATTTGAAAGGTAGGTGAATGACGATTCACCAATTTCCACCATGAAAACGAAATATAAATTATTAGGTTTTATTTGGTTTTTTTCAGAAATTCCTAGATTCTTTTGAGATTCATTGAACTTTTTCAATGGCATGTTTCAATCTCGAGTGTGCCCTTCATGTTTTGTGACTGGGATACCGAGGATCACAAAACAAGGTGTGAAGTAACCATGCAAATTACTTGGTACCCTGAATGTTTTTTCACTTAATCAATGTGCCGGTAAACCACACACGCTCCACCGACCTTATGAAAAACCTTAAGTCACCCTTTGCCTACCTTGTTAAGTCTAAGTTAGTGTGCCGGTAAACCACGCACGCTCCACCAACGACTTAAACAAAGTGCAAAGTGTAATTTCGTGGATTAGCACCTTATTCACATTTTTTCCTAAAGTAACTAAGATTGGGAATTTATAAAACATTTAGTTACTTTATAATAATCATTATACTTTTTAATGAGAATATTAAGTCACTGTCCTACCCGTTCGGCTAACGACCCTCCACCAATCAAGGAAGCGGTGGGTAAGAGTGGACACCCATTAAGTTGTCATTTTATAGGCAACATCCTTATACCCTCTTATAGACCGGCTTCGTGAATGAGGCCTACTAACGGTAAAACGACTTGATCTTATACATATATATATATATATATATATATATATATATATATATATATATATATATATATATATATATATATATATATATATATATATATATATATATATATATATATATTATTAAACTTATAATATTATAAAGTATAAGGGTTGAATTTTAACATTTAAAATTCTAAGGGTTGGAACTAAAGTTTATTGAGGTGACTTTATATGTTCCAAAACTTGAGGGCAAGTTTTGTAACTTTACAAAACTTTTCAATTCATAACTTACGAGTTATTAAATGAAGACTCTTCATTTTTGTAACTTGTGTGTTATTTTAATGGTATTAACACAAAGAGACTTTTGGTTATCCATAACTTGAGGACAAGTTATGGACTCCATTAAAACACATAAAGATCATGAATTCAGCATTAAACAAATTTAACATGTAATTCCTATGATCTATCAAGAACTCATAAGAACATGAATTAATCATATCAAAATTTCAAGAACGTATGAACACATATAATCATGTAATTTTTATATTAGCCATTGTAAATTGATTAGAACAAACATTACACCATCTAAAACAAGTTTAATAACACCAAAACAGTTTAGGGTAATGTTTCTAGTCCATTTCCAGCAGCAAAAGTCGAAAAATTGCATTCTGAGGCTCCTACTCGTCGAGTGCACGAACCTACTCGACGAGTAGGATGAGTTTTCACATGAACTCGGCGAGTCCCCCCATGGACTCGGCGAGTTCATCATGCAGACAGCAAAAAATCGATTTTTTCACAATTTTGCATCAAGTATCAACAAGCAAGCCTAGGCTCTGATACCACTGAAGGGTTTTGAGCAATTCTAACACTCCTAAGTGTACATGCACCCCTAGAAAACCTTGGATCTATGTTTTTCTAAGATACATGCAAAATACTTTTCCAAGGTTCATAAACCTATCTAGCATACATGGGGAACTTTATAATATAAAAGATAGCTAGAAATACATACCTTGTAGTTGTTATGATTCCTTGAAACCTTGAGAGCCTAGCACCCCAAGTGTGATGCCTCAAATGCTTCACACAACACCAAATGCTTTGGAATAACTTTGAGAGAATGTGTAACACTCTAAAAATCGGCCAATCCCTCTTATGTCTTAGTGTAACCGATTTTGGTGAGCATGATGTTCTTTATATAGTGTGTCACATTTAGGGTTACACCATGTAAACCCTAATGTGACATGACTCTTCATTTCCATGACCCATGGGTTTGTAACTCCCATGGAGCCTCCATAGAGTATCCAATGGGTTTAATCCAACTTGATTATCCATGGAGTCTTTTAGCCCACTATATAAGTTATGGATGATTTACATAATCAACCCATATATTTAATTAGTCATCTTTTTGATCACTTAATTAATCCTAGATTAATTCTTGATCAATACTAATTAAATAATACTATTACTATATTATAACTTATAATATATTAATAAACCACAAGTGTTATTTCTCTCATTTAGTCTATCCAAATGCATGATGCCATGCAACCCAAATGGACCATGTCGGGTCGGGTCAAGTACATACCAGAAATAGTTATGGACTTAGACACCTTATCCAACAGAAATCATGTGTATTCACTTGATATTGAAGGATATCAACAAATCAAGGGAAGAAACACTTACAATCTTGAAGATCTAAGGGAAAATTCGGATGGTACTTGAGAGAAAATGAGTTCTTTGGCTTGAAATTGTGAAAAGTGATTGAAAATGACTAAGGACCATATATATATATATATATATATATATATATATATATATATGGATGGGTTTACGGTTACCATGACCATAAACTCATTGGTCTTGAACGTAAACTCCCTTTTTGAGGAGGTTTACGGTTGCAGGCAGTTAAGAACTTAAACTGCTATTTCCAATCTTTTATTCCTTTGATGTACTTGGGTTAGAACACTCGAAACATATTCCAAACAGTGATAACTGGAAGAAAAATGAGTCTAACACTGATAAGATTAATTGATTAAACAAGCTTGGAAATTTCAGGTTGTCACAGTGTAAGACCATGTGGGGAGCCCATGGCATCCTGGAGTAAGACCCTGGGGACGAGCCCACGACATCCCTATCTGTTGTATGCATGGCTTATGTGATACGTGTAGCTGTTATAGCTAGTATGATATGTTGAATGTGGTTTGTGTGTGGTATGCTCTAGGGAACTCACTAAGCATTAGCTTACAGTTTGTGGATTTGTTTCAGGTACATCTGAGCCCAAAGGCAAGAGCAAGGCTTGATGGCGTGGTGTGCACTCTCACTCGGACATTTTATGGGACAATCTGATATTTTGAAATAAAGTTGTATTTGACATGGTTTTGAAAAAAATTGTAACTGGTTTTGTGGATGATGAACATGCATTTTGGATAATTAAAAATGAAAAATTTTCTTTTGAAAATTGGGTCGTTACAGATCACCAAACAGAAATCAACAAACCTGCAAACCATTCACGGATTCACCAATTAAGAAATCACTGATCAGACACCGATTTACATATTTTGGAATTTATTTATATATATATATATATATATATATATATATATATATATATATATATATATATATATATATATATATATATATATATATATATATGTGTGTGTGTGTGTGTGTGTGTGTTTTCATATTTTTATATTGTTGTACCTCTGTTGTATCCGTATCTCGAATTTTTGAGTTTTGTTGTTTTCGATTTCCGTTCTGTATCCGTTTCCCGTTGCCGTATCCGTTTCCGTGCAACTTAGATAATTAATTGAAAATTAACTAGATAAGGCCTCCATATGTGTGGTTTAATTAGGTAAAGAACTAGTTACTTGTATGTGTTTGGAAATATGTGTTTCAGCTCATTAAAGTGAAGGTATGCAGCAAAATAGTTGCTGCCAAATGCCACTTTTCAACTAAAATAATGTATAATGAACTCCTAAATATGCATATAAACCTTAAAAATGGCTGAGTAGCTGCTAGTATACGTTGGGATAAATTATGTGGTTAGATGGGTGAAAATATTTGGAAAAATGGCTGAAATTGAAGTATTATATGAGGTTATTTGTGTGGGTAGATTTGTGGATAGAAACGGAAACCAATAAGTTCAACTCATTTGGAGCTTATTCTACACTAATACCTGAAGGTGAGTAATTCTATGGTGCTATACTTACGTATATGTGAATTGTGGTATGTTATGGTAGGAAGTAGATGATGAGTCCAACATGAAATTTAATTATAAGTCACAAGTGGTGTCTTTAAACTTGATAAAGGCACAAGTGGTGTCTTTAAACTTAATAAGGGCACAAGTGTAATGTCCCAAAATAGGATCCAAAAATTTCATTTTTAAATTAATAAAAATGGTATCACAAAACATCATCATAAATCCCAAGTGTAACAAATGTATCGATACAACACAAAATATCAGAGTTATCATAAAAATGTGGAACAACGATGTGTGTGCACTACAATCACCCCGATCTCTTCCCCTTTGCACCAGAAGTACCTAAAGTGTAAACTAAAAACCGTAAGCACGAAGCTTAGTGAGTTTTCCCCAAATGTGGAACAATAACAGGCTTCGCCCTAACTCACATAACGGGCCCTGCCCACTGAGTACAACGGGCCTCGCCCTAACTCACACAACGGGTCCCGCGTAGCATACAAATATACAAGTATAATGAGTAATAGCATACATAATATCCATTGGGCCCTGTTCGGTGTCTCAAACCAACAAATTAGAGGGGTGTAATAATATTAATGTTAATAGAGTTCAATCACTGCTATTTCCTATAATAAAGATAGTATAGAGTAAGTAGGGTCGGTCCACAGGAACACGGGACTTCTTATCTTGCCAAATTCTCACACATAATACAAATGGTATTAAAGTGGGGGATTGTGTTTGAACTAGATTTAAAATTCATAAATAGACAAATATTGATAATAAAATTCAGTAAAAAGAAATTCACTTCCGATTCTGATTCTTATATATGTATTATGTTGAAAGATATAATTGAACTATGATCATGTACAATCTAGGTTGGTTATTTAGATACTAATAAGCTCTAGTATCCAAGTTGACCAAAGTGTTTTATTCAAAACAAGTTCTTCAAATAAAACTTCATTTAATTGGTTTAACTCAAATAAGTTCTTTCATTAACCCATTAAATGACTTTAAGATCTTGCAACAATCACCAACAATGTTCAACTTTCCTCTTAAGATTGGGAATATGAACATTTAATATTTGATTACACTTATTTTGATTTATTTATAACCAATTAAGTGTGTATTACTAACATCAATTCATAAAACATATATGAATTTTACAATTTGATTAACTAGATTGATAAGAATTTTAATTCATTGATCAAGTGAAAAAGAAAACAAATCAAACATATGATTAAGATCAAATCAAAGATTACTAGATTTAAACACAAATCAAGTTCAAATTATAAACTAACAACACATACTAAGAATTCAGAATCGGAAATGATAATAGAAACTAGCCACACATAATTATGAAATTCAAACTGACTTACAAAGATGAAATCAAAAAGTTGCAAAGTGTTCTTCTTTCCAAGAACTCCCAAAGTGTAGAGACTATTTGTTGGTTGTCTAAGTTGTGGTGTCTCTTCCTTCTTCCAAGCCAATACTTTTATATCTCCCAAAAGCAAAAGGTGTTGTTATTTCTATTCATAAATAGGTGTCATGCCTCCAATAATCACAAAAAGGAGCCCCAAATTCGGCTGTTAAAGTTGCCAAAATATTCCCACTAAACACCCAATAATAGAGTCAACGATTCAAATCCCGGTTTTACCCTTGCAGGAATGTCACGCGGGCCGTGGGTATTCTTACGTGGGTCGCGTGTTAGAGTCAGATTGGGCTTCTTCAAATTTTGGGCCTCCATTGCTTAGTCTACCAGCCCAAGTCGAGTCCTTTCAGCTTTTAGCCCGTTTTTCTTCACGTTTTCTTTAATTTTAGCCCAACTTCATCATTGCCTTCCTTAACCAATCGTCTCCCAAAAGTCCTGAACACTCCCGCTCCTCTAGTCTCCAAAAATCTGCAATAATGCTCAAGAAACTAGAAAATACCTGAAATAGTCATAAAATAACAAAAAAGGAAAATATGCATGAGAATTAACTAAAATATGAATGAAATAAACTAAAATAAACTATAAAAGAAGTAATAAAAATAAACTATCAAATCACCCCAAGCTTAAACCTTACTTGTCATCAAGTAAGACAAGACTAAAATGAACTTGGGACGAACTACCCTAAAAATAAAAAGAATGGATGGAACCATGGAACCTGTTCAACGTTAGTCAACATGGTCAGAATTGATTTTGCTGCTATCTCACAACTTTTTCATCCGATGACAATGGGACCATAAACCACAGCCAGGACAACTCCTCTAGGTGAGTAAGGAGGGATGGTCAGTCGCAGCCTCAATGGAACATGCATATAATGAATAACATCTGTAGTAGGGAGAAAGCAACTGGACGGGCTCGTGAGGAGCTCTTCTTTTCAGTGTACACTCTGATCTCACGTCTTTTTGGCCACTCTCATGTGTAATTGGGTTTAATCGCCCGGGGACCGTTGTAGGAATCGGTTCATTTAGTGTTGGCCCAAACCTCCCGTGGTATCCGACTCAACAGTCTCTTTCATCACCAATTTGCGAAAAGAAACAACTCGATCTATATACAATAAGACAACTCTATATAAGTGAATATTAAACTAAGGTGACGAAATTGTTGGAAAATTTTGTTCAATAATTGAACCGGTCACCTATTTAAGATGGTTGCAGCTGGAAATTTGCATGCTATCCTTTTTCTAAATTTTTTTTTAAGATCAAATCAAAGAAGGTAATGTATTAATAATCGAAAAAAATTTAACAAGAGAACCCTTTGACTCAATTTGGTTCCCAAAAGTGTGTAAATGGGACCGAAAGGGTAGTAATATAATCCGAATGGTCTAAGCGTGAAAATGACCATGTGTGGAGCATAAGCTGTAATGTAAGCTCCTTTTCAAACTTGCAATTTTTCAAAAGTAATGAAAATGTCCATATGCGGACTAAAAGACTCTCTAAAATCCTAAGAAAATCGCAAAAAGATATGGTGATGTAAAGAGACCGGATATGGATTCTACTCGGGGACAAGCACCAATGCTTCATCCTAACAGTTCAAACATGATCAAGTGTGATCCTCTCGGCAGTAGTGACCGCAAGGCTAAGAACATCCATTGCTATAGTATATCCTATAGTTGTTAGTATTATATGCATAATTTTTCATGAAACTACCTGGCCATGATCACTTACCCCTTTAAGCTACCAGCATCTGATCCCAAGTATGGAATCCCAAACTGCAGCTAGTGCTCCCGGTTCGATGGGTGAGATAGCAACAAGATCCTGGACCAATAATGATGCAATAACAATGAACATGTCTCATGGCATCCAAGGAGGTGAGAATAAACAGATAACAAAAATTCATGAATGCTAATGCCCTAAGCTAAATGTTATGCAAATAAAAAGTGGAAAAGAAGAAAATAAAATATTTATTTATTTATTTATTTATTTTTTATTTATTTATTTTTTATTTATTTATTTTTTATTTATTTATTTATTTATTATTATTATTTTTAATGAATGAAAATTAGCTTAAAACTAAAATGGTATGCAACCTAGTAAAAAAAATGCATGAAAAATATGAAAAATAAAGAGAAAGGGAAATACCCCACCCCAAGCTTAAGAACAAGAATTGTCCTCAATGCTTAAGGTAAGGGTAGAAATAACCTAAAACGGGGGATCGGGTGGCGGAAAGTGTCCGTTGCGGTAGTGGTAGTCCCACATATCCTGGACTTGTCGGGAAGTTTGTGGGAAGGACTGCTCCAATCTTTCAAGACGGGATGACACATCCTGGATTGCGCGTGTGTTCTCTTGCGTCTGAGTGTCTATTCGCTGGACTGTTGAGAACATTGTGGCAAATTGGTCGAAAAATGTTGGGGGGAAATATTATGGTATCTCGTGTCCCCCCTGCGGCTGTGGCTGGTACTGATGTTGGTCATGTTGTGGAGGCTGGTAGTCGTCATCTCGATCTAATTGGGGAGGGTAGTCGGGTGGAATAACCCACCGTTCGGGGTTGGTTATTTCGAATGACCCTATATAATAATGAGGGAGTATGAGATACAGTTGACTAGCATAAATCCATGTATGACCAAGTACCGAATCCTGGATGATTTGCATGCGTCTGAGTGCATTTATATCAAGGCTAGATGGACCGGGTGCCTTCTCTAATGGTAGGGTGGATAGATTAAGTAGAAGTGGTGGTCTGGAGGCGATTAGGGTGATTAGTCCCCCAATGAAGATGTCCCCGGTGTCCAATGTAGCTGTATTGTAGCACTTTGCCAAAAAGAATGATGCAAAATCCGGTCTAGGGCCATTTTCTCGAGTCATGCACCAAAGGAAAAATAATTCAGCTTTGGAAATTTGCCCCACTTCGGAGCGGGCAAAAATGGTGCATGATAAGACTCGATGTGCCAAACGCAAGCATGGGTGAATGATTGAAGAAGCTTTTGATGAAGATGATGAGTATCTTTGCTCGGGAGTGATTTGTTGCTAAAAATGATGTTCGTTGAAGTTTTCAGGCCATGGCTCTGCTTGGGGGTAAGTGTTGTCCACCTGGGTCCCCATTAGAGCACTGATGACCTGAAATGGAAATGATCTCCTTTCGCCCAGCATTTGAAAAGATATGGAATCCGTTTCATCATTTATGGTAAATGTTGAAAGGAATTCCAAGGTGGGTTCAATATATGTAGCACTTCGGTTGTATAGGAATTGACCCCACCCTATGTTTTCAAATAGTGCTTGGACCCCCTCAAGTACCCCGAGTTCCTCAAAAGAACCTCTATGGAGGAACTTTGTTGATTTCACTTGGCGTTTACTTGAGGTGAGGAAATCATATGTTTTTCGTTCCTCACGATTTGCCAAGCGAAATGGAGGGTCTTTGGATTTGCCCGTGGATCCACCTTTTGAGGTAGACCCAGTTCCTGTTTTAGAACGCTTAGACATGGATTTGGGACAAAAAATTTGGCAACAATAATAATGATCAATTCAAACCAAAGACCTCACGAGCACAATTCCACAATTCCACTAGCAAGTTGGTACTTAAACAAACAAATATTCAAGTAAAGGGAACGAAGTTACCTAATTTGGTTATTCCGGGACGAATGGTGGAAGCGGGATACTTGCCTCAAAGAAAATTCTTCAAACCACCCCAAGCTTAAGATTTTTCTCCATGTATGAAGCTTGAATGAGTACAACTTCCCCAAGTATGAGTTTCAACTTGATTTTCCGGCGATTTGAGTGGCGGCACTTGGAACCGGGTGGAATTTTTTTTTTTGTGAGCTTTCTTATAAAAATTGGTATGGGTAGAAAGCTCTTGAGAGGAGAAACAAAACCCCGTGCTCGAAATTTCCAATGGTGGCCGGAGTTGGCCGGAAAATGAGGTTGAAGGTGGTGGTGGGTGGTGATGACGCCCGGAATTCCGGCCACAGATCGGACCGGATTTTTGGTGGGGTTTGTAGAGCTTCAAAAATGGTGAAGAATGGAAGTGGTTTCACGTAATTCCGACCGGCGGTTTGACGGGAAATTTGATTTTTTTGTGGGAAGTAGGTATGGAGTTCTTGAGCTTCTTGAGAGAAACTGGTAGAGTTCTTTGGGTTTAGAATGAAGAAGGAGAGTGTTTGGGTGTTTTAATCCTAGGTCAAGAGAAGTCAAACCCGGTCAATGTTGGTCAACCCATTTAAACCCTTGGTCAACAAAAGTCAAAGCAGTCAACAGCTCAAGAAAATCAGCAAATCGACCATCACGCGGGTTGGGGCGCGGGCCGCGTGCTAGGCCACGGGTATCTGCTCGATTAGCCTCTGATCAATGTGCGGGTGAGCTCGGGTCGCGTGAATGGCCGCGGGTGCTGAACGAGATTGCTGCATCTTTTGTCTACGCGGGCTAGGCGCGGGTCGCGGGCTAAGCCGCGTCTAGTCTTCCTGCTTGAGCTTGATTTGTGCGGTACACTCGGGTGGTCACGCGGGCCGCGGGCTAGGTCGCGGGTACTGAATCGGATAAACCTCCTTCCACGCGATTTGATTCTTGGCCGAGTAACACCCGCATGGCTTCCTACGCGGGCCGCGTAGGATGTAGTTCAAAATGTCACGCGGGCCGCGTGACCTACACTTGAAAATTTTTTATTTTATTTTATTTTATTTTATTTATTTATTTTTTTTTTAAAACACAGAAAATACAATATAAAAATAGGAATTGACAAAAATACCCCCGGGTTGCCTCCCGGTTAGCCGCCCGTTTTTAACGTCGTTGGCTCGACTTGGGCCCCAATTATTTATCAATCTTGGTATTTTGGATCCATTATTTCCTCCACCTCTTCATTCTTGACTTGAAATCCTTCATAATAAGCCTTTAATCGGTGACCATTTACCTTGAAAATCTTCCCGGTTTTCTCACTTGTAATTTCTATTGCACCATGCTCAAAAACATTAGTGACAACAAATGGTCCCACCCAACAGGACCTTAATTTACCAGGAAACAATTTAAAACGCGAATGGTAAAGTAGTACCTTTTGACCTTTTTGAAATACCTTGCGTGTTATCATCTTGTCATGGTATACTTTGGTCTTTTCTTTGTAAAGCACCTCATTCTCATAAGCTTCATTGCGGATTTCTTCAAGTTCTTGTATGTCCAGCTTCCTCTTCTTTCCTGATTCACTTAGATCCATGTTAAACTGCTTGATTGCCCAATAGGCCCTATGCTCCAACTCAACGGGTAATCGACACGGCTTTCCAAAAACAATGCGGTATGGAGACATTCCAATTGGAGTTTTGTATGCAGTGCGGTATGCCCACAAAGCATCATCAAGGCGTGTACTCCAGTCTTTCCTTGTTGTATTCACTGTTTTCTCCAAAATGCCCTTGATTTGTCGATTGCTCACCTCGGCTTGTCCATTTGTTTGTGGGTGGTATGCTGTGGAGACTTTATGAGTGACACCATATTTCTTCAATACACTCCCGAGCATACGATTACAAAAATGTGTACCACGATCACTGATTAAGGCCTTTGGAACACCAAATCTGGAAAAAATGTTAGCCTTCAAGAAATCTATCACAACTTTTGAATCGTTAGTACGAGTAGCTTTTGCTTCCACCCACTTGGAAACATAATCTACAACCAAAAGAATGTAACTAAAACCCGAGGATGATGGAAAAGGTCCCATAAAATCAATGCCCCATACATCGAAAATTTCACAAACTAATATGGGATTCAGGGGCATTTGATTCTTTGAGCTTAAAGAGCCCATTTTTTGGCATTTATCACAGCTTGCACAATAGACATAAGAATCGTGGAAAATACTTGGCCAGTAAAATCCACTCTCTAACACTTTTCTTGCAGTCCTTTGAGGACCAAAATGCCCTCCACAAGCATATGAGTGACAAAATGCTAAGATAGAAGATACCTCAGATTGATCCACACATCGTCTGATCATTTGGTCAGCACAATATTTCCATAAGTATGGTTCATCCCATACATACCTCTTGGCTTCTTTCTTGATCTTGTCTTTTTGCCATCGAGTCATATCTGATGGAAATTGATTTGTGACAATGTAGTTCACAATATCGGCATACCATGGGACAATTTTTGCTGAAAATAGGTTCTCAACGGGAAATGCATCACGAATGGGAGTAGAGTCATAAGGAGAAACAATCCTGCTAAGATGATCGGCTACAAGGTTTGACTTTCCACTCTTGTCTTTGATTTCAATGTCAAACTCCTGCAAGAGTAGCACCCATCGAATGAGTCTAGGCTTTGAATCCTTCTTTGCAAGTAGATACCTGATAGCTGCATGATCAGAATAAACAATAACTTTAGTACCTAGCAGATATTGACGAAATTTATCTAAAGCAAAAACAATAGACAATAATTCTTTCTCAGTTGTTGAATAGTTGATTTGTGCATTGTCAAGTGTTTTTGAGGCATAGTAAATGACATTAGGAACTCTACCTTTTCTTTGCCCTAACACTGCACCAACTGCATGATTGCTGGCATCACACATGATTTCAAAAGGCAAACTCCAATCCGGTGATTGAAGTATTGGTGTTATTATCAACAACTCCTTCAACTGATCAAAATCTTGCTTGCAGTCTTTTGAAATTTTGAATTCTGCATCTTTTTGTAGGAGTTCACACATGGGACGAGATATCTTGGAGAAATCTTTGATAAACCTTCTATAGAATCCTGCATGACCAAGAAATGAGCGTACCTCACGAACACAAGTAGGATAAGGTAAAGACTTTATGACATCTATTTTTGCTTTGTCTACTTCTAGACCCTTAGAAGACACAATGTGACCTAGAATGAGACCTTTGTCAACCATAAAATGACACTTTTCATAATTCAAAACAAGATTGGTCTCAATACATCTTTGCAAAATCTTTTCCAAACTACTCAAACATTCTTGAAAAGAATTACCATAAACTGTGAAGTCGTCCATAAAAACTTCAATGATTTCCTCAACATACTCCGAAAAATACTTACCATGCACCTTTGAAAAGTGGATGGAGCATTGCAAAGTCCAAAAGGCATTCGCCTATATGCAAATGTTCCGAATGGACATGTAAAAGTAGTTTTTTCTTGATCCTCGGGTGCAACGGGTATTTGATGGAAACCGGAATACCCATCCAAGCAACAATAATGTGTTTTTCCCGCTAGCCTTTCCAACATTTGATCAATGAAGGGAAGTGGGAAATGGTCTTTCCGGGTTGAGGAATTAAGTTTTCTATAATCAATGCAAACTCGCCACCCGTTTTGCACACGGGTGGAGACTAACTCACCTTGGTCATTCTTTTTAACAGTAATACCTGTCTTCTTGGGTACAACTTGGACCGGACTTACCCACTTGCTATCCGATATAGGATAGATCATCCCCGCATTCAACAACTTTAAAATCTCTTTCTTCACTACCTCCATCATTGGAGGGTTCAAACGCCTTTGAGCTTCTCGGGAAGGCTTGTAGTCTTCTTCCATAAGGATTTTGTGCATGCAAAGTGAAGGACTTAGCCCTTTGATGTCGGCTATAGTCCACCCAATAGCTTCCTTATATTCTTTTAAAGTGGTGACAAGTTCTTCTTCTTCTTTTGTTGATAGCTTGGTGGAGATGATCACTGGCAAAGTTTCTTTGTCTCCAAGATATGCGTACTTGAGATGTTCGGGTAAAGTCTTGAGCTCCAATTCCGGTGCCTGCACAATAGAAGGAACAGGTTTCTCATTAGATATTGGTATTTTCAGTTTTAGAACATCAAACCTTATTTCTTTCTTCTCATCCATGCAAGACACAATCTCCATAATCTCTTCATCAATTGTAAATTGATTGGCAAGTTTTTCCACTGTTTCTTTTTGAAGATTCCTGTCTAAAATGAGAGCTAACACATCAAGATTAGACAAATCAAAACATTCTTCTGTCAAGGGTTCAGTAACATCCACAAAATTCAAAGATGGAACATCACTTGAATATCTCATAGCATCATAGATATTGAAATTGATCACCTCCCCATCAAATTCCATGGACAATGTACCATCATAAACATCAATTTTTGTCCTGGATGTTTTCAAAAAGGGTCTTCCTAGAAGAATTGAACTCAAATTTGGTGAGTCATCATCTTCCATGTCAAGGACATAAAAGTCTGCTGGGAACACTAGCTCATTCACTTGGACTAACACATCTTCTAGCACACCTTTTGGATGTACTAAAGATCTATCAGCCAATTGAATGATCACCCCGGTCTTCTTCAATGTTCCAATATTTAAGGTTTTAAAAATGGAAAATGGCAAAACATTGATAGAAGCTCCAAGGTCTAGCATAGCCCGTGGAACATAAAGATTACCTATTTTGCAAGGAACCGTGAAAACACCCGGGTCCTTACATTTTTGAGGTATTCTTTTCTGTAACACTGTAGAGATATTTTCTCCTACTTTAACTGTCTCATTCCCTTTTAGCTTTTTCTTAGATGTGCATAATTTCTTAAGGAATTTAGCATATCTAGGGACTTGTTTTATGGCGTCAATAAGAGGAATATTTACCTCAACCTTTCTGAACATCTCCATGATTTCATTGTCTACCTTCTCACGCTTTGAGTTGCTTAATCTTGTGGGAAATGGGGGAGGAGTGAATTTTGCTTCAATAGGAACTTGTTTTGAAGGTGTTTTTGACTTGTCTTCTTCTTTCTCTAGTTCTCTCTCTTCTTCTTCTTCAACCATTTTGGGACCTTCATATTCTTTTCCACCCCTCAAAGTGATGGCACATGCACCATGTTTTGGATTCTTCTCGGTTTGTGCGGGTAGTTTGCCTTGTGACTCTAATTTACTCACAGAAGTGGCGAGTTGAGTCATTTGTTGCTCCAAAGTCTTGATACTCGCCTTAGTCTCATTTTGAAAAGTTTGAGTACTTGCGGCTAAACTCTTAACAATGTCTTCCAAATACATTCCTGATCCTCTTGAACTACTTCCTTGATGCATGTTTTGAGGTTGGAATTGAGATTGATGAGGAGGTTGAGTTGGCTGGAAATGTGGTTGATAATTCTGTTGGTGATGAGTTTGATTTTGAAATGGGGGTCTTGGTTGATAAGGTGGTGGCCTTGGTTGAAAATTGGCATTAGGTTGGTGCCAATTTGGATTGCTTCTTGGTTGGAAATTTCCTTGTTGTTGACTTGAATACCCCATAGCTTGAACTGGTTCTATATCTTCTTGTAACATTGGGCACATATCAGTGGGGTGTCCAACTTTTGTACAAATACCACAAGGTCTAACTGTTGGCGGTTGAATTCCCTTGTCTTTTGCAAGCATCATCACTACTTTAGTCAACTCAGAAAGTTGACTTTCAATTTTTGGGTTGGAAATTTCTTTCACTCCTCTTGGGGTATCACTGTACCATTCTTCTTCTTGGACTGTATGCTTGGACTCTTCTGCCATGTTCTTAATAAGAGCTCTGATTTCGGTTGGAGTCTTATCAGCTATAGATCCTCCACTTGATGCATTGAGTAATCTCCTATCCCAAGATGACATCCCTTCACAAAAATACTGCAGCAACTGATACTCTGTAATCCCATGCTTTGGACATCTTGAACATAATTTCTTGAACCGTTCCTAATAAGGGTGCAAGGCTTCTCTTGATACCAATTATTTCCCTGCGTAAGGATGAAGCTCTCATTTCTGGAAAATATTTATCCAGAAACATCCTTGCAAGTTCATTCCATGTTGTAACTGACCCCGATGGTAAGTCATATAACCACTCTTTTGCTACATCTTGTAAAGAAAAGGGGAATGCCCTTAACTTGATTTGATCTTCTGTGACTTCATGTGGCTTCATACCCACACAAACAACATGAAATTCCTTAAGGAATTTATGTGGGTCTTCATTCTCAAGACCACGGAATGAGGGTAACAAATGGATGAGTCCAGACTTGAGTTCAAAGTTGATTGCTGCAGGGTAATTTATGCACAAAGGTTGTTGGGTGACATCTTGAATGGCCCATTGTCTAAAGGTTTGTTCAGGTATTATGAGAGGATTTTGGTTGATATGGTCTCCCATGGTAGAAGTAGGTTTAAAGGTTTCAGATTCGGGTAAAGGTGAAGATGGTGGGGTGGTATTTTTGGATGTTGGTGAAAATGTAGTTGATGGATTTGATGAAGAAACTCCGGATTGTTGTTTCTTTAGAAGATTGGTTTGCTTCCTTCTTTGTTTAGCAGATTTTTCTATCTCCAAATCAACTGGTAAAGGTGTACCTGTGCAAAAAGATCTTGGCATAAACAATTAGTACTACCGTGTCCCCGGCAACGGCGCCAATTTGTTCGGTGTGTCAAACCAACAAATAAAAGGGGTGTAATAATATTAATGTTAATAGAGTTCAAATCACTGCTATTTCCTATACTAAAGATAGTATAGAGTAAGCAGGGTCGGTCCACAGGAACACGGGACTTCTTATCTTGCCAAATTCTCACACATAATACAAATGGTATTAAAGTGGGGGATTGTGTTTGAACTAGATTTAAAATTCATAAATAGATAAATATTGATAATAAAATTCAGTAAAAATAAATTCACTTCCGATTCTGATTCTTATATATATATATATATATATATATATATATATATATATATATATATATTATGTTGAAAGATATAATTGAACTATGATCATGTACAATCTAGGTTGGTTATTTAGATACTAATAAGCTCTAGTATCCAAGTTGACCAAAGTGTTTTATTCAAAACAAGTTCTTCAAATAAAACTTCATTTAATTGGTTTAACTCAAATAAGTTCTTTCATTAACCCATTAAATGACTTTAAGATCTTGCAACAATCACCAACAATGTTCAACTTTCCTCTTAAGATTGGGAATATGAACATTTAATCTTTGATTACACTTATTTTGATTTATTTATAACCAATTAAGTGTGTATTGCTAACATCAATTCATAAAACATATACGAATTTTACAATTTGATTAACTAGATTGATAAGAATTTTAATTCATTGATCAAGTGAAAAAGAAAACAAATCAAACATATGATTAAGATCAAATCAAAGATAGGTGTCATGCCTCCAATAATCACCAAAAGGAGCCCCAAATTCGGCTGTTAAAGTTGCCAAAATATTCCCACTAAACACCCAATAATAGAGTCAACAAGTCAAATCCCGGTTTTACCCTTGCAGGAATGTCACGCGGGCCGCAGGTATTCTTACGCGGGCCGCGTGTGAGAGTCAGATTGGGCTTCTTCAAATTTTGGGCCTCCATTGCTTAGTCTACCAGCCCAAGTCGAGTCCTTTCAGCTTTTAGCCCGTTTTTCTTCACGTTTTCTTTAATTTTAGCCCAACTTCATCATTGCCTTCCTTAACCAATCGTCTCCCAAAAGTCTCGAACACTCCCGCTCCTCTAGTCTCCAAAAATCTGCAATAATGCTCAAGAAACTAGAAAATACCCGAAATAGTCATAAAATAACAAAAAAGGAAAATATGCATGAGAATTAACTAAAATATGAATGAAATAAACTAAAATAAACTATAAAAAGAAGTAATAAAAATGAACTATCAGGGCCCGCCCACTAAGCATACAAACATATACACATGCAAGAGTCACACAGACATCTAGCACCCTAACAGAATAATCGATGGGTCGACATTGGTGCCTTAGACCCACTAAACATGGTGAGGAAGACTCACCTCAGACAGTTGAATCTCACAGATGAATCTCTGGCTGTTGGTACGAAAATCCCCGCGCTATCATAATAAAATAACGTCCAATTAATAATTGGATCCCGACTCATACCTAGCTTGGCCGAAGGCCAAAGCCCAAACCAACTACTCAAAAAGGCCCAATTCTAAAAATGGTCACCCAAGCCCAATCATGGCCCAATTTTCCAAATTGGGCCTAAATCCCTTGGTGGGCCTTCAACCAAAAGAGTCCAAAAAAATAGAAACATGATGGCCCAACAAGGACCTAATCTCCTAAGGTCTACACATGGCCCAAAATCGAGAAGCCTAAAACCGAAGCCCACCTGCTGAGTACGCGGGGCGTACACTTAGTGTACACGCTCTGGGGCTAGTATGTGCAACGTACCAGCTTATACACCCAACGTACTCTCTAGTTGGCCACACCACATCATTAGGCACTTAATTCGTTCAGCCCCTACTCCATACTCTCAGACCTTGTCTCAAAAGATGACTTGTCATGTAAAGTTGGTAACTTTACGTGCATGCATGTCTTAATGGGGCTCTAGAGCTCAAAAGATCTTAACAAAGGGTCTTAACACATGCATGAGTCCATATACACAATAAATTTTGCATTTTTTATGCATAAGGGACCCCTAAAATGTCCTGATCTAAAAGGTTAAGCTTCTGAAACGGCCTTAGCTCACAAGGACCAACCAAAATGGACTAAAATAGCCATAAATAAGCCCAAAAGTAAATCTATACAAGGAGTTGACAAGTTATGGACTTTATACCTCAAAAGTCACGAAATGAAGTAGCTAAGTCGGGATCTCTGAGCTCTTCTCCAAAGAATGAGTCTTCAATCTTCTTCTACCACTTCAAGATACACAAAAACACACCAAAATGCTTCACAAGAGCTCAAAAACACCAAAACAAAGGCTAAGGGCGAGGTTAGGGTTTTAAAGATATGGAGGCTGGTCTAAAATGGTCTGGAGGTGGGTTTAAGAAGCTTAAATAGGGCACAAACCCTAAAAATTAGGGTTTGTCCCAATCCATCGTACGCCATGTGTAAGCCCACGATCATGGTCTAGCTAGTATGCTAAGCGTACTCAAAGAGTACTCCCCGCGTACTACCCAGAGGACCAATAATGCAAATATTTGATTGGAAAGGGTTAAAAGGAAATTTACAAGGTCCGAATGTTACAACAAGTGGTGTCTTAAAACTTAAAGAGACATAAGTGGTGCCTTAAAATTAATAAAGGCTCAAGTGGTGTCTTGAAACTTAATAAAGGGAAAATGGTGTCTTAAAACTTAATAAGGTCACAAAAAGTGGTGTAATAAACTTATAAATGACACATGTTGTGTCATAAACCAATAAATAAGACAAGTGGTGTCTTATTCCTATAAATGACATAAGTGGTATCTAAAGGCATAAGTGATGTCTTTAAGCTATAAATGACCCAAGTGGTGTCTTAAACCTATAGAAGACTTAAATGATATCTTAATTTTCCTTTAAGAACACAAGTGGTGTCTAGCATAAAGGTGGTGCCTTTTAACTTATAAAGTGGTATAAATGTGGTCTTAAACTTAAAATGGTAATAACTAATATTGTGTAGATCAAATTATATGTAATTAACATGCTTCTACATTATGCGTATTATATGTGCTAAATTACTTAATGAGTTGTTACTTTACATGGTAGATGAAAGTACTATAGTTGATGTAGTTGCTTTTAATGTCATGGTATTATGCTTTTGTTTCATAATTTTTGTTTAAATATTTTTCGTATTTGAACTTTTAAATAGAGAGTTGATTCATACACAATAGTTTTATGTTATGCACAATAATGATATCCTTTTTTCATATTGTTAACCACTCTAAAATATAAATTATTGTGTATGATAAAACACTATTGTGGACGAATCAACTCCATAATAAAACCTATTTCTAACGTCAAGTTACCATTAAATCCTTGTTTACGCGGACCTATCTCCTAGTCTAAATTTGCCAAAAATAAAGGCATTTTTGATGCTTTTATTACAACACTTCTAAACAAAAATAGTTTATGTCCTTCAACTTTATTTCCATCATTCTACATATAGTTAATTGGCTTTTTGTCCAACTTTGCGATGTTGTGCACAATAACGGTTTTGTAAGCGTCGGTAGGATATCATTCAATTCATTATCTTCGATTCTTAATGTCTAATGCTAGGTAATTACCACTAAAAAAGCCTATATTCCTAATATATTTATTTCATATGTTCAAGGGTAGATCCAACATTAGGGCAGCTACCCCACAAAAAAAAGAAGAAAATGTGTTTGGAATTTTTTGTTATAGGATCAAATATTTAAATTTTCAAAAATTATTTTGGATAGAAAAAACAAAATTGAACATGAGTGTGGCTCAATCCCTATTCTAATAAATAAATAGATTTATTCTCCTATTGACAAATGTCATTATATTAGACCTCATCATTAATATTAAATGTCTCGTATCATGCCATTTATCAACATATTAATTATCGATTTCAAATTTCAAATTTTAAATTTCTCACCTTAATTACATTAAATTTTAAACTTTTTTACTTTAATTATATTAAATTAATAACATTAGATTAAAAAATAAAATAAAATTGATACAGATTATAAGGTGATATAACTTCACGTATTTATTTAAATCAACGATAATAATTTTATATAACAAAAAAAATATCAATTAAGTAATAGTTTATTTAAAATAATTGATTAATAATTTTGATTTTTTAATATGAAAATTTAATTAATTTTATAACCGTGGTTCTCACGGGTTATAAACTAGTTGAGAATACAATAGTCCGAATCGTGGTAGAAATGAAAGGGGATCCCATAGATCACGAAATCGCAGGAATTAATTGCACAATTTTTTTGAAAACGAAAATCTAAAATCAACGAGTATAAAAGGAGCACGAAATAAAATCAATAAAACCAGAGAATTAGAGAAGATTGTGGAGAAAAAACTGACATGATAAATGCGACCTCTTTGTCTCCTTACTTAGAGTATGTGCGACTACTCTTCCTAGTCCCCGATCTTCATCGTTTTCTCCTCAATTGTTGTGCTGGTATCGGTTGATGTTTACGTACTTCATATTTTTAAAAGATGAACCTATTCGGAGATTTTGATTTAAGGATTTTTTCAAAGCCTGGTGTACTTAGTTTTGCCTATTTTTTTATTTTCAGGTTTCTAATTTACTCCCCTTCATGACTTGTTGATTGTAAAAGTATGTGTTGTGGTGAATACGAGGATAACTTGTATTTTAAAATTATTTGCTATATTTGTTGTTTTCCTAATAGTTGTATTATGGATGACGGGGCAGGGACGGTACCATCGATGCATCGGCCTGTGCTTAGATTGGTAGCGTTGAGATCATTGAGAACGAGTTTCCTAACCTGCTCCTTTTTTTTCTCTCTCTCTAGACTTTCTTTATCCTTCTAAAAGACTATTTTTTTTAATTTACTTTTCCTGTTTTCCACTATATAAACAACTAACAACTACTACCAACTCACTTCAATTCCTTTTCAACATTCTCCAATTCCATTCCATTTTTTTCCAATCCCATTTAACTCTTTAAAGAAAATGTATCCAAACATCATCATATATATAATGGAAGAAAATCATTATTATTCATCTTCAACCGACGATGAACCAACCCATCTGCATCTTTCCTCTGGATTATATTGAATTGTATAAGTGTTTTGTTCGGAATAATATAAGTTCCATCACGACCATGCTTTCAAAAACGATGGTCTAAAAAGACCGCAAAAAGGCAAGACAACTATTGATTCGCATTACTTTTCAAATAATTCAACCTTTGGTGACGAGCAATTCTTCAACAGGTTTCGGGTGGGCAAACATTTGTTTATGTGTATTGTTGGTGATCTAGAGATGGATTATGCCTACTTTCAAACAACATGAGATGCAAGCCATTAGATAAGTTTCGATGCACTAAAAAAATGCACCTCAACAATACGTCAAATAACGTACGAAACAGGCAAACGCATTATATCAGTATTTAAATATGTCAGAAAGAAATTCACGTGAAAGTCTTTAAAGCTTTTGCTATGATGTTGTCTAATTGTATAAAGTTGAATATTAGCACCGACCAACATCTACCGACATTTAACTTTTGTATGATGCATGCGAAGCGAGATGTGGATTACGTGGAATTCTTGGTAGCTTTGACTGCACACGTTGAATTGGAGGAATTGCCTGACATAATTGAGAGGCTAGTACATGGGGGCAATCATGATAAAAGTCTAAGGGGTGAAGCGTAAAAAATGTAATATTCATTAATTAATTGTTCTAAAAACCACCATCAATGTAATATTCAAAAAATCAGAGTATAATTATTCAAAATGCGAACATCATAAGGGGAGGATGTTGTGCCATCACGCCAGACCCTTCTCTTTCGAACCTGAAGTACCTGAAATCATAAACATAAATTGTAAGCACAAGGCTAAGCGAGTTCCCCAAAGTAACACATACAAAAACATACAACTGGGTTTAACCCTGGGGTATAAACCAACCTGATATACACATATGGGCCCCGCCCTGGGTGTATTTCAACCCGATCAACAAACATGTGCCTCGCCCTGGTGTATCTTTCAACCTAAACATACAATAGTGGGCCTCGCCCTAGGGTTTATTTCAACCCATCATACAAACTCATAAAAGCCACATAACAGCTATCACCCTAGATAGCACAATAACGGGCCGACACTTGTGCCTTTGATCCATGGATACAATGGGAAGACTCACCACACAGACAGATAAGACACTGAAACAACACGCTACTCCGGAATCGACTCAACCGATCACTTTTATAAACATAGTGACCAAAACTCAGAATACAGATCACAATACCCTAAATACCCCTAGGTCAATCTTAGGTCAGAATCCAGGTTAAAATCAAAAGTCAAAAGTCAACCCAACTAGCCACCACGTTGTGGACTCCTAGGCTACATCGTGGTCACAAAACACCAAAACAGACAGGTCTGGACCAAGTCACCACGCTGTGGCGACCTCAACCACGCCGTGGTGATGCGTATGGACAACTTAAACCATTACGTCCTTTTTCCGTCAACTACAAAAACTCCAAGGCATCTAGTCCTTCCCATGGTCTTGATGGGTAGAGTTTCCAACTTTAACCCTCAAACTCTTCCTTAAGCCAAACTCCCAAACCCAACCACTAATGGTGACTTCAACCATCAAGATTCTCATTAAGCATCAAATCCGTAGAGTTGTACCTCTAAAGCTTCCAGAATGGTTTCACACTCCAAAGTGACATTAAAAATCATGGCTTTATGGACTTGCACGTCGAAAACACCCCTTTTCCACTTTAGGGCAAAAATAGGGTTTAATGACTAAAGTCCCATGCATGACATCAAAACTTGATTATAATCTAGATCCAGGACCTTACTTGCTCACTTTGACCTGGAGATTCATAAAGTTGCAAACTTTATGAAATCTCATCACTTAAGTTCATCAAAATCATGGAAAAAGGGGACAAAAACAAGAGATCTAGCAACATGGCAAGAAAATGTTGAGTCTTGAGCACTCACCAAGATCCAAGAGATGAGTTTAGCTGAAGAAATGATGCTTTCCAAAAAAACACCTCACCAAATGCTTCCTTCTCCTTCTAAAATGACCAAAATGCACCAAGAATGAGTTCACAACTTCAATGGAGGCTAGGGTTAGGGTTTCTGAGGTTGGAAGCAAGATGGGGGCTGAAACCCTATATTTAATGTTCCTTAAATAGGGTCCAAGACCCAAAAATTAGGGTTTTCACTAAAAATCACCCACCACGTCGTGGTGCCTCAAGACCATGTCATGGGGGGCGTTAAAATCCCGCGATCCAAACTGATGTGCCACGTCGTGGTGATGCTCCACCACGCCGTGGCCACTCCTTTTAAAATAAATACAAGAAAGATGATTCATACCTGGACCGGATGTTACAAAGTTGTTGCAGTCGGAAGGAATCGTTACAACTCGTTGTGGTCCTCAGAAGGCGTTGCGATGCCAATCTCGGGATACTATCGATTACGAACAATTTTGGCAGACAACGGACTCTTCTGCACCCAATTTCGAACGAAGCATACTTATTGTTGGGTACAAAAGTCACATGTTGGGATCCATAGCACGTGGGGTTTGCATGATAACTCACGTGGTCTAAGGATGGGAGTTTTTAGCTAATGGTTACGACTTTTTCTCCGATATTTTAGTTTCCAATAAGTCTTTAGAGGTAGTTCCTGTTAATGGGAAGTTATTTAGTGGGAAGTTATTTTAGTGGGTAGTTATTTCCTTTTGTAACCGTTAGTTGTGTCAGGCTATAAATAGCCATTTAGCCTGCATTTGTAATCAGTCAGTTTTCGAGAATTTAATCAAAGAACATTTGTTCATCGAGTTGTTGCTACACTCAAACTTTTTCAATTGAAGGAGGCTTTCCTGATTTTGATAGGAGTCAAACCAATAGGTCTTGGTTTGTTTCCACCGATATTCAATCTATAGGTCTAGGTTGTCTATCAATCTATCCTTTATTTCTTGTTTCCGCTGCAATCTCATAAAAACCCAAAAGCAAACACTCGTACACATATGAGATCATGAGTATCCAACAATCATATTAGAAGCGGTGGCTTAACAAGATTTATGGTTTTGGCATGCATACTATGATGTAGCCGGTTCGAACAATGATCTTAACATCCTCTATCAATCACCACTTTTCGGGGATAAATATCATGAAAAAACACCCCTAGTGTTGATTTAATTTGAACGGCAAAGAATACAAGCATGGCTACTATCTTGTTGATGAGATATATCCAACTTAGGCGGTATTTGTGAAATAACATCCACATCTAGTAACTATGTCTACATTTGATAAAAATAAAAGGTTCAAGGCAGCACAAGAATCAGCAAGAAAGGACATTGAATGTGCTACTAGTGTTCTAAAATCACGTTGGAGTATAATACGGCATCTGACACGACCAACGAACAAAAGAAGAAATATAAAGTACACATCCATTATGCAACACAATTTGATATTGTGAGATGAGGTTGCTGCGATATCTCATGATTATCATTTTTATCCCCCCCCCCCCCCCCCCCATGAAGTGGATCCATAAATACTACATGCATTGTGTAGCGCTTAAACCCACCACCAACTTCTTTCTGATCTTTTTGATTACATTGAGCAGCTCGGGGTGGTCACAATCGGATATCCGAAAATTTCAGATAGTGGTTTTTATTATTTGAATTCTCATCCAAAAAATTTCTATCTTTTGTAAATCAAATTAGTAATCCAAGTAAATATAGCATAATGTAAGTGATGTAACCATTAATTATACAAAAAACATCTTAATCTTAATATTATAAAAACTAAACAAGAAAAAAAAAATCAAAACATATGAAACTAATCAACGAAGCTTGCTAATAATGTCGTGGATGATGTGTAAAAGTCTTAAGCGATTATACTCTATAAACAATTCGAGGTTTATATGAAAAGAGATTGATATTATTAATTAACCTGAGCATACAAAACAACATGTATGATAGGATTTCCTATTTTCACATAATAAATATAATATGAAAAAAATGGATATCAAATATCCGAAATATCCAAAAATTTATAAAATCAATATACAAATCTAAATTTCAAAATATGGATATCCAAATTTCGGTTATCCGAGAATTCGGATATACAAAATTTTTGTGTAATTTCACATCCAATATTCAGATCTTCGGATTTGGGTATTTTTGAACACCCTTTTTACATACCATCTTTGGATAATTACTTTATTTTAATTGTCATTTTATCATTTTAGTTGTTGTTCTAGGATTTAATATACTTTTTTTATGTAGAATGTTCCAGGGGCGGTTTTAGGGTAGGTCCATGGTGGCACCGACAACCCCTACTTTTCCGGATGCAGTGAAAATTTTTTCGAAATTTTTATTTTTTCTACTATCGTTCAACTCCTAACTTTCCCGTCACGCCTAACTTTCCCGTGACACCCTACTGTGAAATCCTACATCCGCCCATGATATGTTTTTTAATTAAATGTTATATTTAAATAATTTTAATTTTGTTTTTATTTTTAGAAAATCTGAAAATACCTACGACAAAATCTGTAGGTATTCCGTACGTATAGGGTGTTACCTACGAAATTGTGACGGAAAATGGGCCGTAGTATAAACGCTCCTTGGTAAATTTTACCGACGGATTTACGACGGATTAGCTACGGAATACCGACAACATTTTTCCGTCGGTAATTTACCTACGGAACACTATAGTGATGGATTTCCTACGGATTACCGACGGGACCCACTTTGATTGACATTGACTTTGTCATCTACGGATTTCCGACGCCCATATTACCGATGGATTTTCTGTAGGTATTCCGTCACTAATACTTCTTATTTTTTGAAAAAAAATTACAAAAAAACTATAAAAATACTAGTTTTTTCTATCCAAAATATTACAAAAACCTTTTACATTAAACTTATTATAATATTGAAATTCAACCACAAAACTAATATTATTACAATAAAATTATTGAACATCGTCTGATACGTTAAATACGTATAAAATACAAATACATAATTAATGAACATTCTCTAATAATACATTAAATGTGTCTAATAATACAAATTAAAAGTGTCAACTACCAATGTTTAACTAAGTGCTTACAAACATAAAACTGAGATTTATTTGGTGGATTACTTGACAAATTACCGTGTAAGTTGAACCGATAAATGCCGACAATTTTTCTTCATTTTGAGTTTTGAATCAAGGGCCGCCAAGTGTTCCTATTTCTGTAACATCCATAAAAATCATGTCAAATTTAAACTTTTTAAAACATTTCAAAACCAATGATTATTACATAAGTTGTTTTCCAAAATAGTATAATGTCAGAGTATCCCAGAATCAAATCATGAAAACATAAGGAGGTGTACGATCACGCATTCGCCTTCCCGCGATCATCAGAAGTAGCTGAAACAAAATCAACAACTGTAAGCCCGAAGGTTAGTGAGTTCCCCCAAAATACCAACTCCATACAATCATAATCATATCATATAAACAAATAGCATGTATAATGAGCCTTCAGCCTGACTGGACTGCCTCGCAGGGCCTTAAGTCTTTCTGGACCGCTCCCGAGCCTTCGGCACGTCTGGACCGCCTCGCAAGGCCTACAACCTATCCGGACCGCTCACCGGGCATTCGTCCTGACTAGACCGCCTCGCCGGGCCTACAGTCTATCCGGACCGCCATGGGTATGTTGGCCTTCAGCACAAAGCATGACCGCCTCAACCTAACCCCCAATCAAACAATCATGTGCACATAAATATCATATGCTAGCATATATAACAGTCAAACCGATCTAACATATCACTAATCAGAGCAACATCCTATAACCAGGATGCAGACCTAACCAGTCACTAACATAGCATCATCATAAATACCAGGATACCGACCTAACCAGGTCACTAAGCATATCACCATCCTAAATACCAGGATGTAAATCAATAAGCGTATCATGCAATACCCCGGATACAAATCCAAAAAGGGTCGGCATTGGTGCCTTAGGCCCTGTTGATATAGTGAGAAGAACTCACCTCACAAGTAGTGCAGAACTGGACTGAAAGTCTCCGACAACTGTCTCATCGTAAATCCCAAACAATCCAAAATAACAAATACTAAGTCAATAATTGGGATCTCAATATTGCCCAAGGGTCCCGCATAGAGTAATTTTCCACTATTGTATTTTCTCTAATTTGGGCCAAGGCCCAATGCCAAATCCATGATCTTAAAAGTCCATATATACAAACCCATTAATGGCCAAATTTTCCTAATTGGGCCCAACTCCTTAATTGGGCCTTATTCTAGAATCCATTACAAAAACTGGCCCAAAATCCAATTATTCAGAACGTCCAGCAAGGCCCAAGTCCAACTAGTCCAAAGGCGACCCAATCCCAAAGCCCAATTCGTCAAAAGCCCAACAGAGGGCGTACACGGGGCATACTCCTCTGGTACGCTGGGCGTACTTCGCCTTGCGTTGACCACCATCGGGGTGGTTGACTCAGTACGCTGGGCGTAGAGAACTTACGCGGGGCGTACGCGAGTTTTACCAAAACTCTAATAAGTGCTTAATGGCTTAAGCACTTAACCCAAATTGCAGATCCATCAACCAAATGTGTCTTTGAACCATAAAGTCTCGAACTCTAACACTTTGGATGTCTAGAAAGTTCTTAATACATGATCTTAACCCATTAAGACCTTCCTACTATGTGCATGGGACAATTTAAGTCATTGGGACATCATTTTTATCACTTAGGACCCTTTCTAGGGTCTGAAAGGACAACTTATTATGTTCAAACCATAACATGCACCAACTTAGGACTATTGGGACAAAAAATGGTTTCATAAAGCTACTAAGGCTAGATCTACATCATACACACATAAAGGTTGGAGCTTTTTACCTTCTGGAGCTTCTAGAGCACAAGGAAACTTCAGATCTACAAGCTTGTCCTCCTTCTCTAACTTCTTGATGCAACACCTTCTTCTCCAGCTACTCAAAGAACACTCTTTTGGCTCACACACTCAAGAAATAGGTTAGGGTTTGGGGAAAACGGCTCAAATCTATGGAGGATGAGGTGATGGAGGGTTTTGAGCTTATAAGGACGTTTATATATCACTCAAAACCTAAATATTAGGGTTTCCACCTAACATGAGTACGCTCAGCGTACACAAGTGTACGCCCAACATACTAGGGCACGCCTAGTACGCTCAGCGTACCTTATGTACGCTTAGCGTAGTCTCTTGATCCCAAAGTTGCAACTTTAGCTCTCAGGCTTCTAATGGCTTCACTCTTCCAACCCCAGGGATAAAAATGACAAAAAAAAAAAAAAGAGGATTCAGAATACCTGTAAATCTCGGGATGTTACAATTTCAACACACCATAATCAATTATCACAAAAAAATTCAAATATAGCAATGTACTTTCATTTATTTGTTTATTATAGCCATAATTAAGAACGTTTTTCAAAACACAACGCTACAAGACAAAACGAAAGTAAGATGTTATAATAAGCATGTATATCTTGCCTTTTACCAAAAAAGTATGCAGCCATATGGTAAAAAGTTGATGTTACACGAAAGAAATATTAAAAAGTATGTTGCTATATCTTATATTTAACCCAAAAGATAAATAACCATTTGGTAAGAAATGGAATACCTGCATGATAACCATTTGGTTAATTGGTTGAGAGCTCCAAGAAACCTATCAAACAATATCACGATTAACAAGACGAATCATTATTAACTAACTCACATACATATCGGTTTTCAACTAAAAAGTTATTTATTTTTTATATCTTTATACTTTCAATCTATTTTTTGGTGATCCTACATTAGAACAAAAAGTTTAGGATTGGTAATCTCTTACATAACTTTAAAGTTAATATCATATAAGAGAACTTCATATCAAAATCATATGTGAAATTTTAGCATTTTAGATCCCATGTATTGCATTACTCTATGAAATCATCTTCAAAAGTTAGTATGAAAACCTGAATTGTCACAACTATATGTCATTTCTTAAGGAATCAATTGTACATTACAAAGATCCATAATTCATCTACATATAAAACTTCAACTAGGGTAAGAAATTACCATTACTGCCATAATCAAGTCTAGTTCGATCAGGTAGATGGTAGATTCGCTCTAGGAACAGCTTTACAAATATAATAGATCCAACAATTGCAAGTAACTAAAGAAAACCAACAATAAACCAATCTAATAAACAAAAGTGGTTAGTATTCATCAAATCCTAACACACACATACATTTCTTCCAAAAGCAGGGAACAAAATTTACTCTTTTTCGTGTTCAATCGAACACCAGAAAACCAAATTCTACACTAGAAGTCAGTTATTCGATAAAATCAAAGGAAAACCATAATAAAAGGGAATCACACGAACCTGTAAATCAATCAAACAACTGATGATAGAGTGATATCTTTTGAGGCGAGTAGGTGTAGGGATGTCAACGGGACCAGGAGCGGAAATAGCCGCCCCCACCCCCGAAATCAGTTATTGCCCCCGCTCCAGGATCCCCCATTTACCTAGCCCCCGGTTACCTCCATCGCCCCCGGTCCCGCCCCCGTTCCTCCGGTTCCCCCGGTTTATAGGCTTAAAATTCAATTTTTTTTGCTAAAAAATTGTTTTGTTTTAGGCTAAAAAAACTATTTTTAATAACTTTAAAAGCTTAAAACCTAATCTTTTAGAAACTAAAAAACTAAAAATCCAAAATTACGAATCCAACATTACAAAACGACAATTCCAACAATCTTACAAATATAAAATACGACAAATCCAACATTACAAATATAAAATACTTACATGTCCAAAAATATATGATGAATTCGCTACATCTTCAACATCCATTAATTGGAAACGGGAAAATGAAACTTACACTAAACCTAAAATTAGAAAATCTATTTTGTATATGTATTTTATATTAAATATATATTTTTTACATAAATGTACAACCGGGGCCCCCGCGGGAGTACGGGACGGAAATGCCGACTCCGGACCCCGGTCCTGAAAATAAACGGGGTTTAATTTAACCCCCGCCCCCGCTCCTGCTCCCTTTTTTTTAAATTTAGTCTCGTACGGTATTGGGGTCCCGCGGGAGCGGGGTCCCACGGGGGTTTTTGACATCCCTAAGTGGGTGGCTGTAAATATTGGTTAGGGCTAGGGTTCTCAGTCGTTGGAGGGGATAATGGGGCAGCGTCGGTGCTTTAGATGGAGGTGATTATGTAACTGCCTTGGATGTAGGTGACGATGTCAATGGCGAAGAGAGGCAGTCGACGTTGTTGGTACTTGGTAGTGAAAGAGCAGAGGAGAAATCGGGATGCTGAATTGTACCGGAGACGGGAGGAGGTCGGCATTGGGATGGATCCATCTACGACAAAAAACAAGAAGGTGGGAGATGAAAAGGTCGAAAATGTGGGAGATGGGAGGCGGGACTCTTGAATCACACGGGAGGGAAAATAAACCCTAAAACATATTTGGGGCAAATGAAACGGATAAACGAAATAAAGGCGTCGGACAAAAAAAAGGTGGGGTTCGAGCTCGCGTCTTAAAGGTATCATTCTATAGTGTTTCTCAATAGGTCGGGCGTGCCACATCTGTTTGTAAGTGCGGCTTAATGTTTCTTATAATATACCGATTTCCTTCCTTTGCTATTATTATTATTATTATTAATGTTCCTTGTAAGTGCTTATTATTATTATTATTATTATTATTTCCATTATTATTATTATTATTATTATTATTATTATTATTATTATTTCCATTTTAATTTTTATTATTAATATTATTATATTTATTATTATTATTATTATTATTAGGCATTATAATTGTAAAGAATGAAGTGACTAATGTATCGAAAGGTGCATACCGTTAAACACACATATATATTTTGGCACTAGACGGTTCCTGTGGTTTGATTTTGTTACAGGTTAGCCTTTATTATAAGCGAAATGGCCACAATGCTTTTATTTATATTTTTTAATTTTGTTGTTTATTTACTAATTTAGAAGAAAAAAAATTATCCATATAGGCTTTCCTTTTTCCTTTCCCCTTTCGTTTCAGGTCATCAACTCTCACCCACGACAATCATTCCTTTCACCACTACCAACCACCTATCTCAAACCACCATTACAATCCTTCAACACTACCAACCAACCCGTTTATGTATGCCTATCTATGTGTATGTGAATATGTATTTGAATGTATACGTATATGTATACGTGTGTATGTATATGTGTATATGTATGTGAATACGTATGAGAATGTGTGTGTGTATATATATATATATATATATATATATATATATATATATATACACACACACACACATTGTCATATGCATTCACATACATATACACATATATACACACATTCTCATATGTATTCACATACATATACACATATATATACACACATATACATATACGTATACATTCAAATACATATTCACATACACCTTTACTATACATGATTATCTATATTTTCCCAAATCTATACTAAATTATTGAAATCATTTTGTTAAAGTTGTAGTGTTTAGTCATCAACTCCCAACCATGATAATCATTCATTCGACCGCTACCAACCCCTATCTCAAACCACCATTGCAATCCTTCAACACCACCAACCAACCTATTTATGTATGTCTATGTATGTGTATGTGAACATGTATTTGATGTATATGTATATCTATATGTGTATATGTATGTATGTCTTTGTATGATCATGTAAGTATGTGAATGTATTAATAGACATTACAATGTTAAACAATGAAATGAGTGTGTCTATGTATGTATGTATATCTATGTGTGTATGTATGTATGTGTATGTATGTTTATTTGTGTATGTGTATGTGTGTGTATGTATGCGTACGTGTGTGGGTAAAAGTATTGATTGTAATGTTAAAGCATGAAATGAATAATGGATCGAAAGGTGCACATGGATATACACATGTAGATATTAGGTATAAGTTGGTAAAAAGGTAGATAATCATGTGTAGTAGACATGTATGTGTGAATGTATGTGTATCTGTGAATGTTTGTGTATGTCTGTATGTGTGGATGTGTCAATGTACGTGTATGTATGTATATATGTGTATGTGTCTACGGGTATGTGTGAATGTATGTGTATGTGTATGTATATATGATAATGTGTATGTATGTATATATGTGTATGTTAATGTATGTGTATATGTATGTATGTATGAATGTATGTGAAAAGAGTAACGGATCGAAAGGTGCACACGACTATACACACACACACACACATATATATATATATATATATATATATATATATATATATATATATATATATATATATATAGATATATATATATATATATATATATATATATATATATATTAGGTATAAGTTGGTAAAAGTGTAGATAATCATGTATAATAGATGTACAAAAAATCGAAGCGAAAAAAACGACGTTCGGTTCCCGAAATGTTGAAAAGAAAGAAAATACGTACGTAATCTGTCGCAAATTAGGGACGGAATAGCGACGGATGAACCATTTCGTCGATAATCCGTAGGTAATTACCTATGTATTATCGACAGAAGTTTAAATCCATCACTATTTCGTTGGTAATGTCTGACGGGTTACCTACAATTTTTTTTTATTTTCGACATTTCGTGCACTGAACGTCGTTTTTTTTTTTCGCTTCGTTTTTTTGCGCCTCTACTATACAGGATTATCTACACTATCACCAAGTTATACCTAATATATATGTGTGTATAGCCATGTTCATGTTTCGATCGGTTACTCCTTTCGCACCGTTACTCCTTTCACATACATTCACATACACATACACACAAACACATACATACACACATACATACAGTTAGCAACTTATGGATCATTGAGGCCTTTTAATTAGCATATTTCTCAGGTTTGAGGATTGGTGGTGGTTTGGACTCCAAGCATGAGTTTTGCCCTCATTTTCCTTTATTTTGACCTTAGATGGGTATATGACATGCATGAAATGTGTTCGAGTTGTGCGAATCTATGTGTATGTATATATGTGAATGTGTGTGTATGTGTGATTGTATGTGTATGTGTGAATGTATGTGTATGTATGTATGTGTGAATGTGTGAATGTAGATGTATGTATGTATATATGTGTGTGTATGTGTCTATGGGTATGTGTGAATATATGTGTATGTACACGTAGATATTAGGTATAACTTGGTGAAAGTGTAGATAATCATGTATAGTAGAGGTGTGAAAAAAATGAAGTGAAAAACATGACGTTTGTTGACCGAAATGTCGAAAATAAGGGAAAACCGTAGGTAATTACCTACGAATTACCGATGGAAACAGTTATCCGTCGCTATTGCGTCGGTAACTTCCGACGGATTAGTTACGGATTTTCTGTATTTTCGACATTTCAGGCACTGAACGTCGTTTTTTTCACTTCGTTTTGTTCGAACTTCTATTATATATTATTATCTATACTTTTCCTAACTTATACCTGATACCTATATGTTTATAGTGTCATGCTCATAAATATCATATGCTAGCATATATAACAGTCAAACCGATCTAACATATCACTAATCATAGCAACATCCTATAACCAGGATACAGACCTACCCGATCACTAACATAGCATCATCATAAATACCAGGATACCGACCTAACCAAGTCACTAAGCATATCACCATCCTAACTACCAGGATGTAAATCAATAAGTGTATCATGCAATACCCCGAATACAAATCCGAAAAGGTTCGGCATTGGTGCCTTAGACCCTGTTGATATAGTGAGAAGAACTCACCTCACAAGTAGTGCAGAACTCGACTGAAAGTCTCCGACAGCTGTCTCATCGAAAATCCCGAACAATCCAAAATAACGAATACTAAGTCAATAATTGGGATCTCAATATTGCCCAAGGGTCCCGCATAGAGTAATTTTCCACTATTGCCTTTTCTCTAATTTGGGCCAAGTCCCAATGCCAAATCAATGATCTTAAAAGTCCATATATACAAACCCATTAATGGCCCAATTTTCCTAATTGGCCCCAACTCCCTAATTGGGCCTTATTCTAGAATTCATTACCAAAAGTGGCCTAAAACCCAATTATTCAGAACGTCCAGCAAGGCCCAAGTCTAACTAGTCCAAAGGCTGCCCAATCCCAAAGCCCAATTCGTCAAAGGCCCAACAGAGGGCTTACACGGGGCATACTCCTCTGGTAGGCTGGGCGTACTTCGCCTTGCGTTGACCACCCTCGGGGTGGTTGACTCAGTACGCTGGGCGTAGAGAACTTACGCGGGGCGTACGCGAGTTTTACCAAAACTCTGATAAGTGCTTAATGGCTTAAGCACTTAAGCCCAAATTCCAGATCCATCTGTAACAACGTAATTTTTCAAAACAATTTTTCATTTTTAAATCATACTTGCAACCACATGATAATCACAAAACATAATGTATCATTGTGTCATAAAAAAACATGTCCCCAGAATCCCAATAACATAAAATCTATAAGTGTGTACGGATCATGCCGGCGCCTTCCCGCGATCCTCGCTCGTACCTGAAACACATAACATAACAACTGTAAGCATAAATTCTTAGTGAGTTCCCCAAAATACCACATACCACACATACGCCTTTCCAGGCCATAACTCTGTAGGATCTTCCGATCCATGTGTCTCAGGGGACTTCCATCCCAAATCCCGATAGACCTTCCGGTCCTACCCGTATCGACCTTCCGGTCCGTAACCTCTTGACCTTCCGGTCCATGCCATCTTGACCTTCCGGTCCATGCCATCTTGACCTTCCGGTCCATACCATCTTGACCTTCCTGTCCTTACCATACATAACATACATAGCACATACATATCACATAACCGCATATTCCACATACATATCATATAACCGCATATAGCACATACATCTCATAGCATACAAGACCTTCCGGTCATACGTAGGTACCCTTCCAGGTACAGTATAGTGAGAAGACTCACCTCGGGTAACTCGGTAATCTCGAACTCAGTATAATCTGCTCTAGCCTCCGCCTAATCACATGGAATAAGCACTCTAATCAATACAACTCTCAAGGCTAGACTGTTCCCTCTCTTAGCACTCTCAGAAGGGTAAAAGACCATTTTACCCCTCTCATGGCTCAAAGACCCAAATGTTGAGCAAATCCTGAAAGTCAACAAAAGTCAACTCTCCGGGTTACGGTGCGCGTACCAAGCCTGTACGTTGGGCGCACCCGGCGACTTCACAGAAACGGGGAATGCGACCCCCTACGCCGCGCATACTAGGATTACGCCCAACGTAATTCCCAGTTTCAGACTCCTTAGCTTTTGGGGTCTTAATCAGTTAAGACCCACGTCCAACTTCTAGATCTGACCATTTCTAAGCCTCTTAATCCATAAAGTTGGTGACTTTGAGCCTTTGCATGGCTGGACAAGTCACTAACACCCATAACATTCCATTTCCCAACTCTAGAAAGCTCATAATTCAAGCATGACCTCATAACAACGACCAAGATGGAAACTTTATGGATCTATAACACAAATATCACTGAAATGTGACAGATCTAGGTCCATGGAGTACTTACACTCATAAAGTCTCCACCTTTGGGACTTTTAACCCTAGAAATGGTCCATGCAACATTAAACCAAATAAAGAGGAAAGTTTTGAACTTTATACCTCTAGATGAAGCTCCTTTCTCTGAAGATCTCAGATCCAAACTTGCACTTCAAACCCTAGCCTCCACAAGCTCCTCTCCTTCTTCTTCACTAACACACAAAGGCAATTTTAGCTCAAAGCACTCACACTCAAGCTTTAAGACGAAGGAAATGCTCTCTTAGGGTTTCACTCTCTGATATGGTGGCTGCGGACAAGACCATCTTATTCCGTTTATAGCCCTCAAGCCACAATTAGGGTTTTGCACCTGGGCCAACTACGCCCTGTGTAACCCTGGGTATGCCCAGCGTACCTAGGCGAGTCCGCGTCCAAAATAAGTGCATGAGTATGTGCAGCGTACTCTTGAGTACGCCCAGCATACTCATTTGCTAGAATTTCCACTCAAGGGCTAATCTTGACAACTTGACAAAAGAGAAGGGTTAATTAGTTGTACCTGAATTTCGGGATATTACAATTCTCCCCCACTAGAACCAGACTGCGCCCTCGAAGTCTCATGCTGTAAACAACTCTGGAAGCTGCTCCCGCATCTCTGACTCTATCTCCCAAGTCAGCTCAGACCCCCTCCGATGTTGCCACTGAACCTGAACCAGGGGCACCTCCTTGTTCCTCAGAACCTTGATCTTTCGATCCACAATCGCGATTAGCCTCTCAGCATAATTCAGGCTCGCATCCACCTGAATATCCTCCAGTGGTACCACCGCCGACTCGTCGGCCATACACTTCCTCAACTGAGACACGTGGAAGGTATCATGAATCTGGCTCAACTCCGCAGGTAGCTCCAATCGATATGCTACCTTGCCCACCCTCGCGGTCACCCTGAACGGACCGATGTACCGGGGCCCCAGGTTGCCCCTATTCCTTAATCGGATCACTCCTTTCCAAGGGGACACTTTCAGGAGTACGAAGTCCCCCACCTGGAACTCCAGCTCGGATCGTCGCCGATCCGCATAACTCTTCTGACGACTCTGAGCCGTCAGTAACCTCTGTCTAACCTGCTGTATCTGCTCTGTCGTCTGCAGCACTATCTCAGTGCTACCCATCACACGCTGCCCTACCTCTTCCCAGCAAATGGGAGTCCGACACCTCCTCCCATACAACAAATCGAAGGGAGGCATGCCAATACTAGAATGGTGGTTCTTGTTGTAGGAAAACTCAGCCAACGGCAAGTACGTGTCCCAACTTCCTCCGAAGTCGAACACACATGCTTGAAGCATTTCCTCGAGCGTCTGAATCGTCCGCTCACTCTGTCCGTCCGTCTGGGGGTGGTAAGCGGTACTGAAGTGCAACCTCGTGCCCAACTTATCGTGGAACTTCTTCCAGAACCTGGAAGTGAAACGTACATCTCGATCTAACACAATCGAGATCGGTACTTCATGGCGCGCTACCACCTCCCTCACATACAACTCTGCCAACCTCTCAGCAGAAGAGCTCTCACTGATAGCAAGAAAATGCGCGCTCTTCGTCAGCCGGTCGACGATCACCCAAATTGCATTGACACCCCTCACGGTCCTCCACAATTTGGTGATGAAATCCATGGACATCTGTTCTCACTTCCACTGGAGAACCTCAAGCCGCTGCAACTTGACATGCGGACGCTGGTGCTCGGCCTTAACCTTGCGACAGGTCAAGCACCTCTCAACAAACCACGCGACATCCCTCTTCATACAGGCCCACCAATAATCTTTCTTCAGGTCCAGATACATCTTCGTGGCCCCGGGATGGATCGAGAACCTCGATCTATGCGCCTCCTCCATCAGAATGGTATGTGCCCCGCTTGCATGCGGCACCCAAATCCGACCCTGAAAGGTCATCAGCCCTCGACTATCGGTAACGAACTCGGACACCTGTCCGATCACCCGCTCCCTCTTGCGGTTCTCCGGTATCACGGCCTCTACCTGGGCCTCCCGAATGGTGTCCAACACCGGGGTCATCACTGTCAATCTCATACAAGTGCCTCGAATCGGGGCACTCTACGCCCTACGGCTCAGCGCATCAGCTACAACATTAGCTTTGCCCAGGTGGTACATGATCTCACAATCGTAATCTTTTACCACATCCAACCATCTCCTCTGGCGCATATTCAGGTTGGGCTGATCCACCAGATACTTCAAACTCTTATGGTCCGTGTACATGGTACACCGAACCTCGTACAAATAGTGACGCCAGATCCTGAGGGCGAACACCACTGCCCCCAACTCCAGATCGTGGGTGGGATACCTCGTCTCATGAGGCTTCAGCTGCCTCGATGCATACGCTATCACATGCCCCCTCTGCATAAGCACTGCACCCAACCCCGATATCGATGCGTCACAATACACCACAAAATCCTCCATCCCTTCCGGGAGGGCTAACACAGGGGCTTTGCATAACTTCTGGCGAAGTGTCTCAAACGAGGTCTGCTGCTCCGGACCCCATGAAAAAGCAACACCCTTCCGGGTCAACCTGGTGAGAGGCACGACAATCTTGGAGAAATCTCTGATAAATCTCCGATAGTAGCCGGCCAATCCCAGAAAACTCCTGATCTCGGTGGGAGATCTCGGCACCTCCCAACTCATAACCGCCTCAATCTTGGCTGGATCGACCAAAATCCCATCCTGGTTGACGAGATGCCCCAAGAACTGGACCTCTCGTAACCAGAACTCGCACTTGGAGAATTTGGCATAAAGCCTCTCCGTCCTCAATACCCCGAGAATCTCTCTCAGATGCTCCTCGTGCTGCTCTCTAGATCTTGAATACACCAGTATATCATCGACGAACACGATCACCGAACGATCCAACATCGGTCTACACACCCTGTTCATGAGATCCATGAACGCTGCTGGTGCATTGGTGAGCCCGAAAGGCATCACCACGAACTCGTAATGCCCATAACGAGTCCTGAACGCCGTCTTCTGGATATCTTCATCACGCACTCTCATCTGGTGATATCCAGACCTCAGATCGATCTTGGAGAACCAAGACGCTCCCTGCAACCGATCGAACAAATCGTCGATCCTCGGTAATGGGTAACGGTTCTTGACCGTTAACTTGTTCAACTCCCGGTAATCAATACACATCCGGTGTGAACCATCCTTTTTCTTGACAAAAAGGATCGACGCTCCCCATGGCGAGCTACTCGGTCGAATAAACCCCTTCCCCAGCAGCTCCTGAAGCTGCGAGGATAACTCCTGTATCTCTGGCGGCACCTTGGCGATAAGGCGCCTTGGCGATAGGCACTGCCCCCGGAACCAAATCAGTGCAGAACTCAACCTGCCTCTCGGGAGGCACACCTGACAACTCCTCGGGAAAAACATCCGGGAACTCACGCACTATCGGAACGTCATCCATCGAACTTGGCCCCTCAGCGGCCCTTCATGTGTCCATCACATAGGCTACAAACCCGCTACAGCCCTGCTGTAAACTCTGTGTCGCTCTGGCAGCCGAACAAAACGTTGACCCAGAACGAGTACCCTCGCCGTACACCGTAAATACTCCCCCACTAGGGTCTCGTATCGTCACCAACTGTCGTTCGCAGTCTATAACAGCCCCAAATCGGCTCAACCAGTCCATGCCCACTATGAAACACACGTCCCCCATCGCTATAGGGACCAGATCTATCGGGAACTCAACACCGAAGATCTCGAGTACACATCCTCGTATCACATCCGTAGCATAAACTGCTCGCTCGTCAGCTATGGAAACTCACAGAGGTCGACTCAACGCCTCTCGTCAGCTACTGATGTGCCAACTAAACGCTATCGACACAAATGATCTACTCGCACCCGAGTCAAATAACACTAAGGCAGGTACAGAACTCACAATAAAAGTACCTACGCATATCATCATATAAGCACAATATCTCAACTCAGCATAAACAAATAAAGAATACATACCAGCCACAACATCGGGCGCTGCACGGACCTCCTCCGCTGTCAACTGAAAAGCTCTCCCACGAGCCTTCGGTGCCTCGGCCTTCGCTGGCCGAACCTCAGTAGCCCTAGCAGCAGGTGCAGATCCCTGTGCTAATCCCTAATGTAGCTGCGGGCACTCGGCCTTCCGATGGCCAGTCTGGTTGCAATGAAAGCAAACCATAAATCCCTTGGGGCAATCCTTGGCGATATGCCCCTCCTTGCCACATTTGTATCAAGCACCCGATCGACAGACCCCGTCATGTCCCTTGCCGCACTTTCCGCAAGTGCGACCCTTCTGGCCTCCAGATCTCATATCAGCGGACTTGGTCCGCTTGGCTGCCGGCTGAGACTGTGTCGGCCGCCGATCCACCCTCTGAGACTCGGCCTCCTCCCTGGCCTGAGTCTCCAACTCAATCTCCCTCTTCCGGGCATTTGCCTGAAGCTCAGCAAATGTCCGGTAAGTCGAGTTCGACACGAACTCCCGAATATCCCTCCTCAAAACGCCCAAATACCGGCTCATGCGTGCCTGCTCAGGGCAGAACATCGCCCTCTCATGAAACTTCCTGGTAACCACAGTACCCTGCTTGAGGGTCAAGAACTCCTAAATCAACCGTTCCCTCTCCACTGGGGGAACATACTCGTCTCTGAGCATGGTGGTGAACCTCTCCCAGGTCACCGCTGAAATCTCTGCAAGAGTGAAGCACGCTGTCACGAACTTCCACCAAACCTTCGCTCCCAAGCGAAGCTGGTTCAACGCGAACCGTACCCTCAGATGCTCCGGACATGGACACGTGTAGAAGCATCCCTCGATGTCAGAAATCCATCTCATCACAGCGATCGGATCCTGTGTCCCATCAAACTCTGGTGGCTTCGTGTTGCTGAACTCACGAAACAACAACGAGTCACCTCCCTAAGGCCTGGCAGCAGCCACACCTGCAGTAGCTGCAGCAGCCGCAGCCTCAGTCACTGCGGCGTACCGCTCATCGAAAGTCTCAATCAGTGTGGTCTTGATAGACCCAAACATCTCCGGAATCTATGCCCTGATAGCCGCCACCACCTCATCGTGGATCATCTGACGAAGCTCCTCGTCACTCACGCCACTCGGCTCAGGTCTGTGACGTGTTCCAACCATGATGTCTCTGAAATGCAACATAATAATATCAGAGACTCGCTTTAGCATACTCGCACTCGATAACTCAACCCTACTTGTTCCTTAGTACCCAAAGGATTCTTACTTAGAGTGCACACTGCTCCGGTGTCTTCAGTAGAACGGTCCCTATACTACCGTCCACACCGCATCAGTATTCAACCTAAGTCCTCCTCCTTGGATCCCAGATCACAAGTACTCTATATCTCACTGGCATAGGCTACCCTTCGGTAGACCTCTCATCAGCTCGTCACTGCTACCTACTCGCTCTCAAGCATCACATAGCAGCAAAATCCTTCCTAGGCTAAGGCATCACAAAATCAGGCCACTCTAGTCCTAATATGAATACCTAGCCAACTCTAGCATGCATATCATATCGTAACATATCTCATAACTCATAATGTATGGGTATTTTGGGAAATCACCGTTCGGGCGCTGGCTGATCGTACACACTGCTTCCTTCTGCCTTTCTCAAAATCTTTTATTCTTTTAGAAAAATTGTTTATTTTATGAAAAACTCTCTCAATTCCTCAGTTTGAGTTCAGATTCATCCGAAGATGCATCTGAATCCCTCAAACCAAGGCTCTGATACCAACTTGTAACAATGTAATTTTTCAAAACAATTTTTCATTTTTAAATCATACTTGCAACCACATGATAATCACAAAACATAATGTATCATTGTGTCATAACAAAACATGTCCCCAGAATCCCAATAACATAAACTCTATAAGTGTGTACGGATTATGTCGGCGCCTTCCCGCGATCCTCGCTTGTACCTGAAACACATAACATAACAATTGTAAGCATAAATGCTTAGTGAGTTCCCCAAAATACCACATACCACACATACGCCTTTCCAGGCCATAACTCTGTAGGATCTTCCGATCCATGTGTCTCAGGGGACTTCCTTCCCAAATCCCGATAGACCTTCCGGTCCTACCCGTATCGACCTTCCGGTCCGTAACCTCTTGAAGTTCTAGTCCATGCCATCTTGACCTTCCGGTCCATACCATCTTGACCTTCCGGTCCTTACCATACATAACATACATAGCACATACATATCACATAACCGCATATTCCACATACATATCATATAACCGCATGTAGCACATACATCTCATAGCATACAAGACCTTCCGGTCATACGTAGGTACCCTTCCAGGTAAAGTATAGTGAGAAGACTCACCTCAGGTAACTCGGTAATCTCGAACTCGGTATAATCTGCTCTAGCCTCCGCCTAATCACATGGAATAAGCACTCTAATCAATAACTCTCAAGGCTAGACTGTTCCCTTTCTTAGCACTCTCAGAAGGGTAAAAGACCATTTTACCCCTCTCATGGCTCAAAGACCCAAATATTGACCAAACCCTGAAAGTCAACAAAAGTCAACTCTCCGGGTTACGCTGCGCGTACCGAGCCTGTAAGCTGGGCGCACCCGACGACCTCACAGAAACGGGGAACGCGACCCCCTACGACGTGCATACTGGGATTACGCCAGCGTAATTCCCAGTTTCAGACTCCTTAGCTTTTGGGGTCTTAATCAGTTAAGACCCACGTCCAACTTCTAGATCTGACCATTTCTAAGCCTCTTAATCCATAAAGTTGGTGACTTTGAGCCTTTGTATGGCTGGACAAGTCACTAACCCCCATAACATTCCATTTCCTAACTCTAGAAAGCTCATAATTCAAGCATGACCTCATAACAATGACCAAGATGGAAACTTTATGGATCTATAACACAAATATCACTGAAATGGGACAGATCTAGGTCCATGGAGTACATTACACTCATAAAGTCTCCACCTTTGGGACTTTTAACCCTAGAAATGGTCCATGCAACATTAAACCAAATAAAGAGGAAAGTTTTGAACTTTATACCTCTAGATGAGACTCCTTTCTCTGAAGATCTCAGATCCAAACTTGCACTTCAAACCCTAGCCTCCACAGGCTCCTCTCCTTCTTCTTCACTAACACATAAAGGCACTTTTAGCTCAAAGCACTCACACTCAAGCTTTAGGACGAAGGAAATGCTCTCTTAGGGTTTCACTCTCTGATATGGTGGCTGAGGACAAGACCATCTTATTCCTTTTATAGCCCTCAAGCCATAATTAGGGTTTTGCACCTAGGCCAACTACACCCAGCGTAACCCTGGGTATGCCCAGCGTACCTAGGCAAGTCCGCGTCCAAAATAAGCACATGAGTACGTGCAACGTACTCTTGAGTATGCCCAACGTACTCATTTGCTACAATTTCCACTCAAGGGCTAATCTTGACAACTTGACAAAAGAGAAGGGTTAATTAGTTGTACCTGAATTTCGGAATGTTACACCATCGACCAAATGTGTCTTTAAACCATAAAGTCTCGAACTGTAAGACTTTGGATGTCCAGAAAGTTCTTAATACATGGTCTTAATCCATTAAGACCTTCCTACTATGTGCATGGGACATTTTAAGCCATTGGGACATCTTTTTTTATCACTTAGGACCCTTTCTAGGGTCTGAAAGTACAACTTATTATGTTCAAACCATAACATGCACCAACTTGGGACTATTGGGACAAAAATTGGTTCCATAAAGCTACTAAGGCTAGATCTACATCATACACACATAAAGCTTGGAGCTTTTTTACCTTCTGGAGCTTCTAGAGCACAAGGAAACTTCAAATCTACAAGCTTGTCATCCTTCTCCAACTTCTTGATACAACACCTTATTCTCCAACTACTCAAAGCACACTCTTTAGGCTCACACACTCAAGAAAGAGGTTAGGGTTTGGGCGAAACGGCTCAAATATATGGAGGATGAGGTGGAGGGTTTTGAGCTCATAAGGACGTTTATATAGCACTCAAAACCTAAATATTAGGGTTTCCACCTGACGTGAGTACGCTCAGTGTACACAAGCGTACGCCCAACACACTAGGGCGCGCGTAGTATGCTCAGTGTTCGTTATGTACGCTTAGCATAGTCTCTTGATCCCAAAGTTGCAACTTTAGCCCTCAGGCTTCTAATGGCTTCACTCTTCCAACCACAGGGATAAAAAATGACAAAAAAAAGAGGATTCGGAATACCTGCAAATCTCGGGATGTTACAGTTTCAACACACCATAATCAATTATCATAAAAAAATCAAATATAGCAATGTACTTTCATTTATTTGTTTATTATAGCCATAATTGAGAACTTTTTTCAAAGTACAACGCCACAAGACAAAACGAAAGTAAGATGTTATAATAAGCATGCATATCTTGCATTTTACCAAAAAAGTATGCAGCCATATAGTAAAAACTAGATGTTACATGAAAGAAATATTAAAAAGTATGTTGCTATATCTTATATTTAACCCAAAAGATAAATAACCATTTGGTAAGAAATGGCATACCTGCATGATAACCATTTGGTTAATTGGTTGTGAGCTCCAAGAAACCTATCAAAAAATATCTCAATTAACAAGACAAATTGTTATCAACTAACTCACATACATATGAATTTTCAACTAAAAAGATATTTATTTTTTATATCTTTATACTTTCAATCTATTTATTGTTGATCCTACATTAGAACAAAAAGTTTAGGATTGGTGTTCTCTTACATAACTTTTAAGTTAATATCATATAAGAGAACTTCATATCAAAATCATATGTGAAATTTTAGCATTTTAGATCCCATGTATTGCATTACTCTATGAAATCGTCTTCAAAAGTTAGTATGAAAACCTGAATTGTCACAACTATATGTCATTTCTTAAGGAATCAACTGTACATTATAAAGATCCACAATTCATCTACATATAAAACTTCAACTAGGGTAAGAAATTACCATTACTGACATAATCAAGTCTAGTTCCATCAGGTAGATGGTAGATTCGCTCTAGGAACAGCTTTACAAATATAATAGATCCAACAATTGCAAGTAACTAAAGAAACCAACAATAAACCAATCTAATAAACAAAAGTGGTTAGTATTCATCAAATCCTAACACACACATACATTTCTTCCAAAAGAAGGGAACAAAATTTACTCTTTTTCGTGTTCAATCGAACACCAGAAAACCAAATTCTACACCAGAAGTCAGTTATTCGATAAAATCAAAGGAAAACCATAATAAAAGGGAATCACACGAACCTGTAAATCAATCAACAAATGATGATAGAGTGATATCTTTTGAGGCGAGTAGGTGTAGGGATGTCAACGGGACCAAACAGGAGCGGAAATAGCCGCCCCCACCCCCGAAATCAGTTGTTGCGCCCGCTCCCGGTCCCGCCCCAGGATCCCCCATTTACATAGCCCCCGGTTACCTCCATCGCCCCCGGTCCCGCCCCCGTTCCCCCGGTTCCCCCGATTTATAGGCTTAAAATTCGATTTTTTTGCTAAAAACTGTTTTGTTTTAGGCTAAAAAAACTATTTTTAATAACTTTAATAGCATAAAACCTAATCTTTTAGAAACTTAAAAACTAAAAAGCCAACATTACGAATCCTACATTACAAAACGTCAATTGCAACAATATTACAAATATAAAATATGACAAATCCAACATTACAAATATAAAATACTTACATGTCCAAAAATATATGATCAATTCGCTACATCTTCAACATCCATTAATTGGAAACGGGAAAGTGAAACCTACACTAAACCTAAAATTAGAAAATCTATTTTGTATATGTATTTTATATTAAATATATATTTTTTACATAAATGTACAACCGGGCCCCGTAGGAGTACGGGACGGAAATACCGACTCCCGACCCCGGTCCTGAAAATAAACGGGGTTTAATTCTAGCCCCGCCCCCGCTCCCGCTCCCATTTTTTTTATAAATTTAGTCCCATACGGTATCGAGGTCCCGCGGGAGCGGGGTCCCACGGGGGTTTTTAACATCCCTAAGTGGGTGGCTGTAAACATTCGTTAGGGCTAGGGTTCCCGGTCGTTGGAGGGGATAATGGGGCGGCGTCGGTGCTTTAGATGGAGGTGACGACGTAACTGTCTTGGATGTAGGCGACGATGTCAATGGCAAAGAGAGGCAGTCGACGTCGTTGGTACTTGGTAGTGAAAGAGCAGAGGAGAAATCGGGATGCTGAATAGTACCGGAGACGGGAGGAGGTCGGCGTTGGGATGGATCCATCTACGACAAAAAACGAGAAGGCGGGAGATGAAAAGGTCGAAAAGGTGGGAGATGGGAGGCGGGACTCTTGAATCACACGGGAGGGAAAATAAACCCTAAAACATATTTGGGGCAAATGAAGCAGGTAAACGAAATAAAGGCGTCAGACAAAAAAAAGGTGGGGTTCGAACTCGCGTCTTAAAGGTATCATTCTATAGTGTTTCCCAATAGGTTGAGCGTGCCACATCCGTTTGTAAGTGTTGTTTAATGTTTCTTATAATATACCGATTTCCTTCCTTTACTATTATTATTTATATTGTTATTATTATTATTATTATTATTATTATTATTATTATTATTATTATTTCCATTTTTTATTTTTATTATTAATATTATTATATTTGTTATTATTATTATTATTAGGTATTATAATTTTAAAGAAGGAAATGACTAATGTATCGAAAGGTGCACACCGTTATACACACGTATATATTTTGGCACTAGACGGTTCCTCTGGTTTGATTTTGTTACAGGTTAGTCTTTATTATAAGTGAAATGACCACAATGATTTTATTTATATTTTTTAATTTTGTTGTTTATTTACTAATTTAGAAGAAAAAAAATTATCCATTTAGGCTTTCCTTTTTCCTTTCCCCTTCCGTTTCACGCCATCAACTCTCACCCACGACAATCATTCCTTCCTCCACTACCAACCACCTATCTCAAACAACCATTACAATCCTTCAACACCACCAACCAACCCGTTTATGTATGCCTATGTATGTGTATGTGAATATGTATTTGAATGTATACGTATATGTATACTTGTGTATGTATATGTGTATATGTATGTGAATACATATGAGAATGTGTGTGTGTGTTTATATACGTATACATTCTAATACATATTCACATACACCTTTACTATACATGATTATCTATATTATCCCAAATCTATACTAAATTATTGAAATCATTTTGTTAAAGTAGTAGTGTTTAGTTATCAACACCAAACCATGATAATCATTCCTTTGACCGCTACCAACCCCTATCTCAAACCACCATTTCAATCCTTCAACACCACCAACCAACCTATTTATGTATGTCTATGTATGTGTATGTGAACATGTATTTGATGTATATGTATCTGTATATGTGTATATGTATGTATGTTTATGTATGATCATATAAGTATGTGAATGTATTAATAGACATCACAATGTTAAACAATGAAAAGAGTGTGTCTATGTATGTATGTATATCTATGTGTGTATGTATGTATGTGTATGTATGTTTATGTATGTATGTGTATGTGTGTGTATGTATGCGTAAGTGTGTGCGTAAAAGTATTGATTGTAATGTTAAAGCATGAAATGAATAATGGATCGAAAGGTGCACATGGATATACACATGTAGATATTAGGTATAAGTTGGTAAAAAGGTAGATAATCATGTGTAGTAGACATGTATGTGTGAATGTATGTGTATCTGTGAATGTTTGTGTATGTCTGTATGTGTGGATGTACGTGTATGTATGTATATATGTGTATGTGTCTATGGGTATGTGTGAATGTATGTGTATGTGTATGTATATATGATAATGTGTATGTATGTATATGTGTGCATGTTAATGTATGTCTATATGTATGTATGTATGTATGTATGAATGTATGTGAAAAGAGTAACGGTGCGAAAGGAGCAACAGATCGAAAGGTGCACACGACTATACACACATATATATTAGGTATAAGTTGGTAAAAGTGTAGATAATCATGTATAATAGATGTTCAAAAAAACAAAGCGAAAAAAACGACGTTCAATTCCCGGAATGTTGAAAATAAAGAAAATCCGTATGTAATCTGTCGCAAATTACGGACGGAATAGTGACGGATGAACCATTCCGTCGGTAATCCGTAGGTAATTACCTATGGATTACCGACAGAAGTTTAAATTTGTCGCTATTTCGTCTGGATTACCTACAAATTTTCTTTATTTTCGACATTTATGGCACTGAACGTCGTTTTTTCTCTTTGTTTTTTTTTCGATCGGTTACTCCTTTCGCACCGTTACTCCTTTCACATACATTCACATAGACATACACACAACCATATACATACACATACACATACATATACACATACATACAGTTAGCAACTTATGGATCATTGAGGTCTTTTAATTAGCATATTTCTCAGGTTTGAGGATTGGTGGTGGTTTGGACTCCAAGCATGAGTTTTGCCCTCATTTTCCTTTATTTTGACCTAAGATGGGTATATGACATGCATGAAACGTGCTCGATTTGTGCGAATGTTTGTGTATGTATGTACATATGTGTGTATGTATATATGTGAATGTGTGTGTATGTGTGAATGTATGTGTATGTGTGTATGCGTGAATGTGTGAATGTAGATGTATGTATGTATATATGTGTGTGTATGTGTCTATGGGTATGTGTGAATGTATGTGTATGTATATGTATGTATGAGAATCTATATGTATGTATATGTGTGTATATGAATGTATGTGTACATGTATGTGTGTATGCGTGAATGTTTGTGAAAGTAGTAACGGTGCGAAGGAGTAATAGATCTGAAAGGTGCACATGGCTATACACACGTAGATATCAGGTATATCTTGGTGAAAGTGTAGATAATCATGTATAGTAGAGGTGTGAAAAAAATGAAGTGAAAAAAACGACGTTTGTTGACCGAAGTGTCGAAAATAAGGAAAATCCGTAGGTAATTACTTACGAATTACCGACGGAAACAACTATCCGTCGCTATTCCATCGGTAATTTCCGACAGATTACTTACGGATTTTCTGTATTTTCGACATTTCAGGAACTGAACGTCGTTTTTTTACTTCGTTTTGTTCGAACTTCTATTATATATTATTATCTATATTTTGCCTAACTTATACCTGATACCTATATGTTTATAGCGGCGTGCTCAATTTGATTCGTTATTCCTTTCACATGTTAACATTACAATCACATGGACATATGAACATATACATACATACACATACACATTTACACATACATTCACATATCCTCATAGACACATGCATTCACACATACATTCATTGACACACATTCACACATACACATACATTCATATACACACATATACGTACATACACATACATTCACACAAAAACACATACACAAATATTCACATATACATATTCACGCATACACAATACACAAATATTCACATATGCATATACATTCACACATACATATAAACACATACCTAAATATATACATAGATACGCATACACAAATATACATATATAAATTTATGCAATTAAGGCGGTGGAGGAGAAAATGGAGAAATCACTATTTTCGTCTGCGACCCCATGTTGTGTGCATAAGTTTCGGGTGTAGGAAAATGGTTCTTCATTTAGAAAAGATATTTGGTAGAACTTGAAATATTTGTGGACATAATAATAATAATAATAATAATAATAATAATAATAATAATAAAAGAAAGAAAATCAGTAATGTATAAAAATTATTAAGTATCCCTTATAAATGGATGTGGCATGCCTGACCTAATGGTGAAGATATTGACATGGTATTTACCGACGGATTTCCGGCGGATTCTTCTTCCGTTGGTATTCCATCACAATCTCGTCAGTAACTTAGTTTTAATGTTTAGCGACTGATTTGTGACGGAAACTAAATAAATTAATCTTTTTCTTAGATCCGTAGCTATTCCGTCGGTATTTATCGACGGATTTCCGACGGATTCTTCTTCCGTAGGTATTCCATCACAATCTCGTCAGCAATTTAGGGCATCATTTTCCGTCGGTATTCCGTCGCTATTTCCGACGGAATATTTCCGTAGGTGATTTTCATAGGTATTTTTAGATTTTCTAGTAGTGAATGAGAAAAATGAGTTTCCATCTTTTGTGGGATGGGAGCACCGGAAATGAGGGCATCCATAATAGGAGTGCAATAAGAGTTCAATAGGTTATATATGATTATAATATGGAGAGAGAGAGAGAGAGAGAGAGAGAGAGAGAGAGAGAGAGAGAGAGAGAGAGAGAGAGAGAGAGAGAGAGAGAGAGAGAGAGAGAGAGAGAGGTTCAATCCTCATTGAACCGTTCAATGAATTCCTAGTGAAAACTTATTTGTCTTTTTAAGAATTGAGTTGAAAAAGATACTATTTGGTACTCTATTCAACTCTACAAGTAGGTTGGGAGGTGTGGGAGCAATGTACTCCCTACATCCTTATAGTATACATGACTCATATTTAGAGATCGAATAGATTATGTAATATGACAGGGAAAAGATTGATAGGTAATTAACAATAGTTACATATATTTTTGTGAAACTGTTGATTTTGAAATATATGTATAACAAAATATTTGCCCCCATATCAAAATATTGACTATGATGCACGCACTTTTGGTCTTGTGTGGTGAGTAATATGCATGTGTAAAATTATATGACAATTAGGTGATAGACATATTTTCTTAATTGACAAAAAGCGAAATAATAGGGATGATGAGAACACACACAACCTGCAAAAGGTCTCATCACCAAGAAGGAAGCAATGCAGATACACTAATGATATTTCGGATCGGAATTAAGAAATTTTCGTTTCAGTCTGTTCCAAAAACTCGTCGATTTCATTTTGAGATTGATTATAACCGTTTGTTACATACTTACATATACTAGAGTCATGGATTTTTTTTCTTCAAAAAGTTATTGATCGTTGATTTTTTATTTCAAATAAAAAATAAAAAATAAACTGGACATTTATGTGTAGAGTTTCCTTTTGTTTATTGCTTAGACATACATCCATTATCTAATACAATATATCTCCCTATCTAATAAACAAAACCATTTGTACACGTGTCCTTTCAAAAATTCAGATTTCAACCAATGTTAAATTCCAGTTTTACCCCTTCTTGATTTCACGTAGCATTAGATATGGAATATCAATATGGAAATATATGGAAATATGGAAATATGGAAATTAGATATGGAAATATGGAAATTTTGAATTTTGAAAATGGAATATATGGAATATATGGATGGATATCGAATGCAATATGGAATCCATATAACGCTCTGTCTTTCTTTCAATTTTTACAGCTCATAACACCTGTACACATTAACTCAATTTCGTTACATGCCCGATTAAGAGCATCTTATTATGGTATACATATCAATCATCTTATTATGCTCATAACAGCTCTGTCTTTCTTTCAATTTTGATCGTATTATGCTCAATATATACTTGAAACATACGATATGAATCATTCTTTACAGCATCGTCTTTCCAGCAATTAAGCATCATCGACACTTCAGTTATCGGATATTCAATCAGCGACTTCAATCCTTCCGTAAGTTTCTGCTTCTCAATTCTGCTTCTCAATGTGTATATGTAAGCTCTTGTTTCCCACAGAATGATAGAACATGGCTAGGTTAATCCCTTGGATAGACACTTCAGACTTCAGTTATCGGATATTCAATCACCGTATATACCCCTACCCCTGCCTGGATTTTTATGAATATAAGGTTTATTTTGTGTATTGGACTTTGACTGGAATGTTTGATTCTCAATGTGTATATGTAAGCCCCTGCTTCTCAATGTCTGTGTTAATCATAATTGAAAATTATTTCTTCTACTTAATGTGTATGCGTGTGTGTGACAATTTAACTGATGCTACTTAAATTACCAATGTGTATGCGTGTGTATGACTGCTTAACTGTTACTTAGTACTACTTAAGATAGCATTCACTACTATTTTTTTGCGATTTTGTCATTATTTTACACCATGTTCTATAGTAAATTGATGAGATGTGCATCCCAACCAAACCCCGTAATCGCCATCTTCTTAGTCTCTAGTTCTTCGGTAGTTAAATCCAACAATGACACCAGTGATCTTCCCACAAAGTACATGATCAGTATTCTACAAAAATAAAATACCGTTTTTACCCTTCATGTCGATTCGATCAGATTATTGTCAATATATATTTGAAACATATGATAATCAATCTTTCTTTACAGCATCGTGTTTCCAAGGTTCTGAATCATCGACACTTCAGTTATTGGATATTCAATCACAGACTTCAATCCCGAGGTCAGTTTCTGCTTCTCAATTCTGCTTCTTAATTTTGTATATGTAAGCCCCTACCTCTGCCTGAATTTTTACGAATTTATATGTGAAAAAGACTGCATTTTTACTTAGTTGATCACCTGTATAAATTTTTTTGAAATAAAGTCAACATCATAATTCTAAAATGTCAAAATTTGTCAAATTCTTGATCCGTGTTGGCCATCTTCTTAATCTCCAGTTCTTCATTATATTATTTAGTTTAGCATTCTGTTGTGTATCCTTTATTCAGTAATATTTTGTCTAAGTCTTTTTAAACTGTTTTTAAATTACCAATTAGTGCATTGTAGTTTTGGTTTTCTGAAAACCTACGAAGTTGCATATTTCTTGTCAATTGCATATTTCACACATCTTCATTAAAAAGAAGAGTATAAATTACTTATAATATACTTATTATCTTACGTATTACTTATACAATTTTAATGTGTGAGGGGTATATTGGTAAACTTATTTTTGGCTGAAAATGATTGTTGAAGAGGCATGTGGAAAAACTGATTGTTCTAATTACCATTATACCCTCTGTAGCACTATTTTAAGGATTTTATTTTGAAATTACGTTTATCTCAAATAACCGAAGTAACACATTTTACACTACTGGCACATACGTAATGTTTGTATTTTATTAATTCAGTTTATGATTCTTGTTCTTATTATTATTACTCCAGGGACATAATGGTAATTTGCACTTAACCATATTGACAATTAATCCATTTCCTCTTATTTTAGCCATTCATGAGTGCAACTATATAAATTTATATTTCATTTTCTGTTTGTTCTTCTCATTATTATTACTCCATGGACATGATCGTAATTTCTTTGACTTCATATTTTTTGTGTGTACTTTTCTGCCATTGTTGTTCAAATTATTGTATGTGTGTTTCTGGTTTATTTTCTTATTTTGAATATACTTTTTATCTGCATATATTCAACTTATTTTTAAGGAAAAATAATATTGATTCTACATAATACATAATACTTCCTTTTTTATGGGTTTATTGGATTCAATTTTAAATTTTAAATTTTTTATTTATTCTTATATTTTACAATAAACTTCAATATATAATGTTTTTGTGTAAAGCTATATATTTTGTTCCATTTCAGATAGTAACTACTAACATGGACTCTTTTAAGACTAATAAGAAGATAAAATTAAATAATTTCTATTTGGATAATACAAAACAATTACCTTTGTACAGTACATCAGTCGCTCGAATTCCATCTTCTACAAATGTTAGAAACCCAGGTGATAACGGTACGTTCATTATATATTGTACAACTTTCTTTATCAATGTTTTTAATCTGAATTATAACTATTTTATGTGTGTGTGTATATATATATATATATATATATATATATATATATATATATATATATATATATATGCTCTTATGTAGATTCAAATAGGAACATCTATCATGTTCAGGCTACAGAAAAAAGAAGAATAAGAAAGTTATACTTGGACAATAAAAAAAAAGGTATGACCGAATGAATCGATACAACTTCATCAACATCACATCTTTTTAAAACGAAGGGAAATGGTAACCTACTTAATTGATTTTACACTTTTATTCTTTATTTAAATATGTAAACTAAAAATTCTTACATACTCATTTTTTGTATCATGTATTTATGAATATTAATATTCATATAATATTTGAAAAATTACATTATTATTTTAAAATTTTCCATTTCTTATAACAATTTTTTTATTTACAGACAAATTAAAAGGAGTTGTGCATCGAAATAAAAACGTATCCGCATCTACATCAAGTGCCAATGTGTCAAAAAAATCAAAGTTCCAAACTTCTCCTTCACATTTAAATGTTAGAACTCCGTTATCTAACATTTCAAATGGTAACTTATTTATCTTACCATTTTATTTTATAATATATATTATTATTGTATCATATTTAATAATGTATTCCTGCAATCTTCTTATCCCAGACATGGATATTTCCAATAACAGTTTTCAATCACCGTTACCAAACATCATATTGGATTCAAACGGTAACATACTTGATTGCTTATACACTTTTTTTTCTCTCCTTTAAATATGTAAAATAAAAATTCAGACATCCTCATTTTTTTTATATAATCTATTTATCATTATTAATATTCATATAATATTTAAAAATTTACAAGATTATTTAATATTTATCCATTTCTTATAATAAATTTTTTTTCCAATCAAATTCAAAGGAGTTGTCCATCGAAATAAAAACGTATCCACATCTACATCAAGAGCAAATATGTCAAAACAACCAATGTTACATACTCCTCCTTCACATTTAAATGTTAGAACTCCATTATCTAACATTTCCAATGGTAATTCATATATTTTACCATATTACTTTATGATATATTTTGTTATTGTATCATGTTTGATATTGTACATTTTCAATCTTCTTTTCTCAGTCATCGATATTCCCAATAGCAGTTTTTAGACACCGTTACAAAACATCAGATGTGGATGGACAAACGGTAACATACTTGATTGCTTTTAAACTTTTTAAGTTTCCTTTAAATATATAAAATAAAATTTATTACGTCATCGTCTTTTTATATCATCTCTTTATCAATATTCATATTTATATAATATTACAACAATTATTAAATAATTTTACATTTCTCATAACCATTTTTTTTGTAGACAAATTCAAAGGAGTTGTACATCGAAATAATAACATATTCGCATCTAAATCAAGTGCAAATACATCAAAACAACCAATGTTACAAACTCCTCCTTCACATTTAAATGTTAGATCTCCGTTATCTGACATTTCCAACGGTAACTCATTTATTTTCCCATTTTATTTTACAATATATATTATTATTCTATCATATTTAACAATGCATACTTTCAATCTTTTTTCCCCAGCCATGAATATTTCCAATAATACTTTGCAATCGCCGTTAACAAATATTACACAATACTCTGTATTTTCAAATGGCGACACATCCAACAAATCATCTACAATAACATCTAGATCGTCTTCAGTCATGTTAACTAATCCAAATAATAAAGATAAGAAAAAAACTGCCAAATTTAACTCCTATTCCAATATTTGGTCTGAGATCCGATCAAGACAAAATTGAGTGCCAAAACGATCAAAACATATACAACAGTATATCAAAAGGTAATTTTTTTACAAATATAATATTTACATTTGTTCATTCAATCTTTTTCACTTATATAAGCTTACATGATTAACTTTTTTATGTCAACCTTAATTGACAGATTATTTGGATCATGGTGATCAGATTGTTGTATCCCAAACATGTTTTGCAAAATTATGGAAAGATGAATCTATCAGATGTAAAAAAAGGAGAATGAAAATTATTCTCTATGTTGTGGTTATGGCAAAGTTGAACTACCAGCATTTAAGAATGCACCTTCAACTTATGAAAATCTTTTTACATCTGTAGATTCTAAAAGCAAACACTTCATGAAGAACATTCGTTCTTACAATTCTATGTTTTCTTTTACATCAATGGGTGGCAAGATTGATTCCTCGATCAATAGAGGAAATGCTCCATATATTTTTAGACTTAGCGGTCAAAATTATCATAGTATCGGAAGCCTTTTACCGGAACAGGGGTTAAAACCAAAATTCTCTCAGTTGTACATATACGATACTGATAATGAGATCACAAATAGAGGAACATGTTTTGGGTACACTTTTCATAATTATCACATTAATAGATATTTTATTCATCAACATTACTTTATTTATTTATCTTATGTTTATATGTTCATGTTACTTGCAGTGGAAAAAATCAACGATCTACATCAAATTCTTCTGTCTTTGATAATGATATTATACAAAATTTGAAGTTGATGTTAGATTCAAATAATGTCTTGGTTCAGTCTTATAGAATGGTTAGAGATTGTTTTCATGAAAACCCTCATGTTGATATCAAGTTGAGAATTATTGGAAGAAGGGACCAAGATGGAAGGACATAAAACCTACCGTCTGCTTCTGAGGTTGCCGCTTTAATTTTTGGAGATATTGGTGATTCAATTGATAATAGAGATATTGTTGTTCAAACTTCATCAGGTTCTCTACGACGTATTAGTGAATTACATCCATCATACCTTCCTCTTCAGTATCCACTACTGTTTCCATATGGTGATGATGGTTACAGGGTTGACATACCACATCGAGGTATTACACCTTCAAGCAACAGCAAGAGGCCCAACTGTACAATGAGAGAGTTTTTTTCTTATAGAATACAGGACAGGGATAAATAATTTTCACTAATTCTTAATTCAAAAAGGTTGTTCCAAAAATTTTTGGTTGATGCTTATACTATGATTGAAAGTGAGAGATTACATTTCATAAGGAGCAAACAATAAATTCTTAGATGTGAGTCTTATGAAAAGTTACGTAATCAACAAGACCTCGGGAATAAAGATATATCCAACGTTGGACAACGTGTAATCTTACCTTCTTCATTCACTGGTGGTTCACGTTATATTATGCAAAACTACCTAAGGCCCATGTAAGGGGTTTGGGCCCAATTTGGAAAATTGGGCCATAGATGGGCCATAGTTTGGGCTTTTATGATTATGTGATATTGGGCCATTAGAATATTGAATGTTGGACTGGACTAAATGGTTGGGCCTTATGGTAAGACCTTATAAAGGTTTGGGCCCAATTTGGAAAATTGGGCCATATGTTGGGCTTTAACTCATAGTTGAATTTTGGGCCTATGGATTGGGCCTTGGGCTTGCATAAAGCCAAGCTTGGGGTAATGTAGTAATTATCCAAAGTATGTACTCATGGTTATGTAGTGGAACCCAATTATTAATTGGGTGTTATTTTGGTGTTGACAGTTCATGAATCTGTCATCCTGCAGTTGGGGTTAAGTCTGCGGGACTTCAGCAGTGTGGGGTTGAGTCTACGGGACTTTAACAGTGTGAGGTGAGTTACCTTCTAGTAGCGGTGGGTCTACGGCCACAATGTCGGCCCACCAGTAGGAGTTGTATGTTAGATGATTGTCTCTGTGATATTAATCTAGGTTTGCTGCTACCCGATATGTTTTATGTTCTAGCATGTTATGATGTTAAGTGATAGTGGTAGTAAGGGGTGAAATAGTCCCCCGGTTACCGGTCGATAGGACCGAAGGGGTAGTTTAGTACCCAGCCATGCTAGCCAGATTATGATATGATATTATGTGGTAGTAGTAAGGGGTGAAATAGTCCCCGATTACCGGTCGACAGGACCGAAGGGGTAGGCCAGCACCCATATATGTTAGGAAATATGTGATTTATGTTTATATGCTAGGGTTTTATGTGGTAGTGGTAGGGGTGAAATAGTCCCCGGTTACCGGTTGAAAGATACCGAAGGGGAGGCCAGCTCCCGGTTACCGGTTGAAAGATACCGAAGGGGTAGGCCAGCACCCAGATATGCTAGGAAGTCACCGGTCGAGAGGACCGAAGGGGTATGGTAGCACCCAGATATGCTAGGCAAGTTCACCGGTCGAGAGGACCGAAGGGGTAGGTCGGGCACCCAGATATGTCTGGCAGTATGTATGTTATATGATTGTATGGTATGTGGTATGATGGGGGAACTCACTAAGCTTCGTGCTTACGGTTTACAGTTTTGGTTTCAGGTACTCGTTTTCAAGGAAAGGAGCCGGCTTGATCGCAGCGCATCACACTATGTTTTCCGCACATGAGATCTTTGGGATTACACTCTGATATGGTGTTATGATAATATGTTTTGATTATTGATACTTTGGTTTAGACATGAGATATTTATATGAATGTTTTTATACTGATGGTTTTATATAATAACTTAATTAAAACGAAATTTTTGGTCTTGAATTTTGGGATGTTACACATGGTTTTGGTTAATTATTTAAATGTTGATAATAAATTCTGCTAGAATTTTACTGTTGCATTCTAATAGAATTTTACTGTTGCATTCTAAAAGAATTTTACTATTTATATGTTGGAAGAATTTTTAGTAGATAAGTGTGCATTACCAAGAGATTTGATCTCAATTTAGTTTTATTTTTTATTTTAAATTTGCAAAGATCATTGTTCAAACTAATGATTTTTCTTTATGGATTTAGGTTTTTTAAGATGTTGTCGTCGATGTGGAAAAAGAAGAAAATATGGAGAGAACAAGAGTGTATTCTAGCAAAATGTATTCAGCTAATGTATAAAGTGATTCTTAACACTAATATTCTTTCAGAATTTATTAGTGTTTTTGAAGTTTTTTTTTTTTTTTTGTCATTTTTAGTTTTAACCTTCAAGAACAAATGTAATTTGTAACCATTATTAGTCATTTTTTCCCAAGAATGAAGGTAATTGTTGTTTATAGTCTTATTCTGTAATAATTAATGTAATTAGTAATTCTTAAAGAATAAAATATGTTTCATATAAAATCCATTTTTTTGAAAATGTTATTCTTGATAATGTGTTGTATAAATCTTTAAGCATGTTTTAAAAATATATTGAATAAAATTTTATAAAACTAAAATCGGTAATATCTTTACTAATTTATAGTTGACATTTGGCTATTCTGACAGAATAAATTCGGATATTATTCAAAATTAAGTTGAAATTAAAATTAAAATTAATTTAAAAAATTTGGATTTTTAAAATTAAGATAATTAATGTTCCCTTAAAATTTGAAATTTTCCTTTTTTAAATATGGTTAATTGTCCAAAATACCGTTATGCTAAATTTATGTAATTATATGGTACATGTTACCCTATTGTAATATCATAGACTCCTAGATCATGACCTTTGATTTTATTCCACCCAGTGGTCCAGATCTGTGCATTCTGGCACACAATAGTTAGTAAAACAAAATAACCTATATATATATATATATATATATATATATATATATATATATATATATATATATGTATATATATATATATATATATATATATATATATATATATATATATATGTATGTATGTGTGTGTGTGTACATGTAGCTTTTTGGTACCATATGACCTTTTTTAATCTGTAGATACAATTATAGTGTTATGAATTTTGGGGATTCTAACTATTTTTCTGGTCTAAATTTATAAACATTCCCTGGATTCCTGGAAGAAATATACGGCAGGTTCTTGACTTTCTCATCACAGACACTCATCATCAATTGCGTTTATGTTGGGTAACAGTATATATTCTATATTTCTGTGGCATGGTAAATGACAAGATGTGTTTCATCTCTTACCAACAACTTGGAAATTTCCTTCAGCTTAAGAGATTCTTAGTTATTTTCTTGTAAATGGGTAAAATGTTTGTTTCTTGAAAAAGAATTTTGAACATTTTTATGCAGGTCAAACAAAAGAATGGTTCTATATCATACATCAATATCTGATAAATTTACCCACATGATGATCTACAAGAACATCATTAAGCACAAGAAGTAGAGGGGAATTCACAAGTGTGGCGCTTTTGTTTGGGATCCAGCAGTGTTCAACAATGGTTGCAGTCCTTTAACAACAACGCTCATCTTTGGTCTAAAATCAGCTTCATACTGCACACACAACGCCGCAATTGCTGCCATTTTGGCAACTGCCTTTGGCGGGTATTCTCCATTCAGTCTAGCATCAACACACTGTTTGACCTTATCTTCACCAAGTCTTGGTGTTGCCCAGCTGACTAGACTCTGTTGGCCACGTGGCAAAGTATGGTCAACAGCTTTTCGTCCAGTCAAGAGTTCAAGTAGAACAACTCCAAAGCTGTAAACATCGCTCTTTAGACTCAGGTGTCCTGTCAAGGCATATTCAGGTGCATGATAACCAAAGGTACCAAGAACAAAGGTGGATTGAACAAGTAATGTCATTTGTTGTGTTTGGTTTGATAAATCAATATCAGCAATCTTAGCCACATAGTCATTAAAAAGCAGAACGTTACGGGACTTCATATCACGATGTATAATTCGAGGCTGTGTCTTTTCATGCAAGTATTCAAGCCCCTTTGCAGCCCCAACAGCAATTTTAACTCTTTGGGACCATGATAGAACTGGACCTGGTTGTTCACCTCTAACACCTTTCCTTCCATGAAGAACATCGTGTAAAGATCCAATTGAAGAGAACTCATAAGCAAGTACTCTCCAGTCACCATCTACACAATATCCAAGTAGCCCAACAACATTATCATGTTTAAGCCTCGATAAGATAGAAATCTGAGCTAAAAAGTCTTGGTCTGGTTGCTTTTTAGAGTAGTCAAACTTTTTAATAGCTGCAACCTGCCCACTTCTAAGGACACCAGAGTATACTGTTCCATACATCCCCTCACCAATCAATGAAACCGAACCAAAGTTGTCAGTGATTTCCTTCAACTCGTTCACCAGAAGAGAAGGGACAGAAATAGGCTGGATACCAACAACCTGTGTGTCAATAGGTACAGCCTCAGTGACACCATAACCTGCATTGCTTGATATCAAAGGTTCATTACCATAACACTTGTGCATGTCTTCTTCTTCACAACAATATTGTAGATAAATTAAGTAAGCATGTTGCTATTATAGGTAAGTAAATGTAGGTGTGTTGTTATTATCCGTAAATAATTATAATTGTGTTGCTATTATATATGGTTGATTCCTTTGTTATTGATGCACTGGGTGGTCAGGCTCCTACATTTGGGGAGAAGTTTCAATAGATATGGTATGTTTCCTCTAGAGACAGAAAATGATGATTTTCTCATTCATGTAATGGCAAAAGCTTTTGTTTTGAACACAGTACTATTAATCGATATATTGAATGAAGCTATGTTTTAATTAAAGTCGGTTAGCATTTTAATGAAGCAAAAAGGGAAACTAGTTTTCGCTGTATGTTTTCACTGGAGCTAATTTCAAGTTAATAATACAAACATTTCGGGTATTGATCAAGATCATCTTTTGAAACTGACTGTAAGGGTATTTCTCTTGTCGAGGTTATTGTTTGGTATGTATGTTTATTTAGCTGGTTTTTTGAGTTATGAGAGCTTGTTAGTCTTGTAATTTCAAGAAATATGGTTTTTTTGTTTGTGATATTATTGTGTGATATAGGTTAGTAATATATGTTGTTGCTTTCTAACTGTTGATCATGTTTTTGTCAAATATTTTTTGGTATTATTGTTTCTTATTACCATGAATCGTATTTCTCTTTAGATTGAGATTTTGCTCGATGTTATGGTTTTGTAAAGTCCGATTATATTGCCTTTTTTTTTTTTCAAAACTAAGAGCAACAGAGGTTTGTTTCGATGGGTTAAGCCTGGAATTGATTTCGTTAGGGAAATGATTCAAATTCAAGGATTAATCTACTTCTCCAAAAAAAATTAATCGCATAATTCTACGCTTTAGTTGTGTTACTTCTTGGATCAGTTTAGCTATAGGTTTAATATAAAACAATTATTTTGTTTGTTAAATCTTGTTATCCTATGAGATTATTTATGTGGTTCAAAGCTTCCTCGCCTATTATTGTGATTATGACTTCTAATGTAAAAGTATTAACTATAGGCAAAATTTTGTTTCTTTAGTTATGCTATGTCTACTTGGTGTCAAGGTCTTTTTATAATGGTGGTGACCGAGGTATATTTAAATTTAACATATATTTTTGTTCAGTATGTTTTGAGAATTATTGAAGGACTTTATAGTCTCATTCATGTTTTTGTTTGCTAATTGAAGAATTTGATAATCCCCCATTCAATTGGAATTTTTATTTTTGTTGGTTGCAAAATTTAATAATTCTAAATCCAGTAAGAGGTCTTTGGTTGCGAATAGTTACAATAATTTGTTAGAAAAGTGTTTTTACCAATTGGAAGTGTCAACCAATTTTGTCTTGGCACAAATAAAAGATAATAGTTTCCTTATGTCCACATGCTTATTGATGCACAAAATTAGATACTTTCCCCTTATCGTCTCTCCTTTTCATTATTTTGGCTGATGATATTAATGTTGGTCTTAAAGAGAACATGATCTTTTGTGGGTTAGTCTTCCAAGTATAGAATGAATGTATCCTACCTCTGTTTTGCCAATGATGTACTTTTCATTGGTGATTGGTGAATGGTCTCATGAGAATGCGCAGCACTTGATGATACTTCTTCGGTGATTTCAATTGGCTTCAGGTCTCAAGATTAATTTACCCAATACCATATTGTTTAGGGAGGGTGTTATGCTATCAGGGAGTTTGCTTTTGGCTAGAAGATTGAATTGTTATGGTGCTTTGTCGTTCACACATTTGGGGATCCCAATATAAGCCTCAATATCTAAATAAAGTATATTAGACGTCAATTATGGATAATTTTGTTATAAGATTTCTAATTAGAAAGAAACTTCACTCTCTTTTAGTGGTAGAGGAACTCATCGTTGCAAGGCGGTCTTGGATAGCTTTGTTTCATACCTCTTCTTATTATTTAATGCATCAGTCAAGGTTAACAACAATTTGCAAAGCATTAGAAGGAAAAAAAAGTTTAGCTGTCCATTCATATCAAAGTAAAACATCTTGGATTACTTGTAATTAAAGGGTGGCAAGTAGTAGGAGTTTATGGTATTGGCATTGGCAGCTTTAAATCTCATAAT